>NC_135332.1:40413408-40715075 GCF_023851605.1 Tamandua tetradactyla
GCTGGAGGCGTGGTGGAGACAGAGGAGAGGTTGTAGGCTGGTTTTAATGGCTTCAAATTACCAAGCCCTGGTGTCTGAATTCCTTGAGAGAGGGATTCCACCTGAGTTGGGCTTCACCCCTCCCCTGGGGAAGGCACAGTCTCCATAGACTGGGGGCCTATTTTTAGTAGTCAGAATTTGTTAATTAATTCCACAATTGGCATTTGGTTGGGCTCAGCCCCTGCTGCTGGTAAAGTCTCTTTCCTTTCCCCTCTGGGAAGCAGCCTGTGGGGGAGGGCACCGGCTGCCATGGCTTGGAGAACTCACAGTTCTGGGGGGGCTCGCAGCTGGTCCAGATTGGGGTACACTGTGTGTCCGGTCACTGACGTGGCCCCAGGAGCTATTCTGTACCGTGTCTAGTTATTTAGTAGTTGTTCGGGAGGACGAACTAAAATGCGCACATTGTTAAGATGCCATCTTGGCCCGGAAGTTTCTTCTATTATTTTTTATAGTACATAGTTTCAGGGCATTTACATGGTCATCGTACTATATACAGTCTTTTACATTTTGTTTTTTTAATTAACATAACATGAAGTTTCCCATATTATTATAAATTCTTTTAAAAAACAGAATGCCCTTTAATCAGATGTGCCATGATTTCCTTAACTATTTCCCTAACAGTGAATATTTAAAATGTTTCTAATTATTTACTAATATAAATAATGCTGTAATGAACATCTTTATGCAAACATCACCTCCCCCTCAATCCAAACAATCATGAAATCCTAGATATATAGTGTATTTACTTCTTTCCAACCCCACTGCCATCACCCTATTACAAGCCACCATCACCTCTAATCTGGACCAATACAGCTGACTTCTTTTTTCTAATCTTAATACAATTTATTTTTTACAATTTTTTCATGTATAATATATCATATATACAAAGCAAAGAAATAAAAAAAAGCAATAGTTCCCAAAGGCTAATCTTAATATAATTTATTTTTGAATAAATTATATATTCACTGTCATAAAATATAAAAAGATATAAGTGAAGTTTTTCTTTCCCATTTCTGTCCTCCAATCATTCAGTTCTCTCCCTCAAGGAAATAAGAAATTGATGTCAGGACTCATAGAGCTTCCCTCAGTTTGAGAATACAAACAAAAAGAGTGAAGAAATATAATAACTTTAAGTTGAAGGAAATGCTATGACAAACATGAGCAAGGGAGAGAGAGAGAGAAAAATAAAGTCAAGCTCACTTCAAGATGATTAAGGTAGGCCTCTCTGACAAGATGGCGTTTAAATTGAAATCTGTAGGAAGACGAGCTGGGCATGCAAAGAACAGGAGGAAAAGCATTCTAAGAGAAAAGAGGTTGTGCAAAGGCCTTAAAGTGAGAAAGAGCTTGTTAAATTGTAGGAATAGAAAGAAGTGGAGGGGGATAGAACTCAGAGTGTAAGCGGAGAGATTGGCTTTTGGTAGAAAGACTCTTCATCCATTATAACAGAAAAGAAGAGATGAGGATACAAACGTAAGCAGGGTTCACACTTTGGTGTTGGGAAGATTAGATGGTTTTTAACTTCTCAATGACAGATGAGCCAAGACCTTTAGCTGAAGCTGAAAGTGGAGAACTTGGTGTAAAAGTTCTGACGAAAGAGGGTTTGTCATAGTGATCTTAGGGTGGGAGAATGTAAGTCTATTAGAGAAATACAAGGGTGCGGTGCTGTACAGTTCTGAGTGCTAATTTAAGGTTTGAAAGCATGCATTTAAAATGAAAGCAGTTAAATCCTGAAATGCAGAGGGGCAGCCTTTCCAGAACATCAACTAGTTCCATCCCCCTATCTCATATTATCAACAGATAAGATACTGGAGACTGAAAGAAATATCAATATGATAATTCAGCAATCATACTCATTTGTTAAACCCTACCTTCTCTATAACTCTACCATCACCTTTGATCTTTCTACCATTCTTTAGGAGTTTTGGGGCTATGCCCATTCTAACTTTTTCATGTTGGAAGGGGCTGTTGACAAATTGTGTCTCCAAAATATGCAGGTTTAAAATTTTGTCAGCCTTTGGCAGGTAACTAGTTTTGCATTTCTATTCATGCAAATTATACAAATCTGTATCTGCAACTTTTTTCCTAGTTTTACTGCTGTAGGAATGTGATTACATAAGGCAATACCTAATGGTGGTGTTTTAGTTTCCTAAATCTGCTGAGATACAATATACCAGAAACAGAACAGCTTTTAAAAAGGGAATTTACTAAGTTGCAAGTTTAGAATTTACTAAGTTGTAAGTTGCCATAGAAATGTCCAAATTAAGGCATCCAGAGAAAGATACCTTAACTCCAAAGAAAGGGCTGATGAAGTTCCAGATTTCTCTCTCAGCTGGGACGCACATGGTGCTGGTGCTGCTAGCTTTCTCTCCTCATTTCATAAGGTTCCCCCAGGGCATTTTGCTTCTGCATCTCCAAAGGTCTTTCACTGTGTGGGCTTTGTTGGCTCTAAAGCTTTTTCCAAAATGGTTCCCTCTTAAAGGGCTCCAATAAGCAACCCACCTTAAATGAATGGAGACATATCTCTATGGAAACCGCCTAATCAAAAGGTCCCACCCACAATTGGGTGGGTCACATCTCCATGGAAACAGTCAAAAGATTCCACCCAGCAATATTGAATGAAGATTAAAGAATTTGGCTTTTCTAGGGTACACAATAGCTTAAACCACCACAGGTGGTAACTTGTAATTTAAGTAGTAGAGAGGAATTAGATTTTGTAGCAGAATTTGTACCTGTACTTGAGGATAACTATGAATAGAACAAAACACAAATACATATGAGCAAAATATAAAGTATAGATGAATTCTGTTTTTTTATAAAAATTACATATAAAGATCAAGGATGCAGTTAATACTGTACCCAGTAAATGGGCTTTGGAGTCAGGCAGTTTGGTCACTTTCTAGCTGGGATTTTGAAGGCTAGCTAAGCTATCTGAGCTTCAATTTCCTCTTCTATGAAATGGTTATATAACTTAAAAAGCCTCAAAAAAAAAAAAGGAAGCCTTTGTAACTATGGTTCATTTATCCTTATAGTTGATATAGCTGATAACAAATTCAAAAAGAGAACTGAATGGTACTAAATGGACTGGTAAAAGTCAGCCACTTATTAAAAAAGAATTAGAGAACCAAGGCATTTTAAAGTGAATTGTGTTCTAAATAGGGAAGCTTATAAATGTGTGAAAATGAGAAGGAGCTAGTGGAGAAAGATTGGAGACAGTGGAGAACGAAAGAGAGAACACGTGAGCAAAGATCTCTTTCATGAATGTTTAGGTTGTAATTGACTCAACAAATATTTATGAAATATTTATGAATGCTTACTGTACAGGCACCTGTACTGCAGCTATGAATTGTACAAAACAATTCCTGCCTTCTTCCGTGCTTATGGTCTAGTTAGTAGGTAATCCAGAGCTGAGAGGAGAGGAGAAGGTGTTTTTTTCACTACAGGGTAGAATGGGAAGATAAGTAGAAAAAAATTGGGATTTTTACCCTTAAAAGAGGACAGAGAGCAGGGTGGGGATGATTGTAAAAGTGGGAAAGTGGAAGGCTGGTTATGTGTGGGAGATCTAGAGATGAGGAAGGTAAATTGAGGAAATATAAGAGAGTTGGAGAAGGAAGTACTTGTAATTGTAACCCAGCTGCAAGGGACTAGGATAGACAGGAAATCTAATGTGGCTGCAAATTCTCAGAAAGAAGCTGACATGTATTTGAGTTTCCTAGGATACCTACTTGAAAATTTACAAACAGTTGATTCCAAACAAGCTCATAGATTACTAAAGGCAGGGCAGGGTGGTGGTGGTGAGTTTTCAAATTTTTAAATTCAAATTAAGCTTCAAGTAACATTGAGTTTGGAAGTTCGGACATTTTAAAATTATGTTAGTATACTACATTTATATAAGTGTTTACATTTTATTCACTTTTACGTACATTCTCATGTATTCCTCATAACAGCCTGATACAGTAGTTGATATTAGCCTATACCATTTTCTACATGAAACTGAAATTCAGGAAATTTACAAGATACCAGCTAGAAACTGGTATGAGTCCTTTTACCATTCCTACCCACTCTGATTTTTCAAATTTTTCTTCCGTTCACCCATTGGATGCTGAGAGACACATTAAAAACCAGGTGAAAGGGGATGTTATAATGTAGTCCTACAAAAAGTGAACTTTACAAATAAAAGTTACACAAAAGAAAATTCCCAAATGTCAAATGTACTTATTGTACTACTTAAATGATGTCAACAGCACTTGTGGAGATGGAAATCAATCATTAATACTCCCAACAGCAAATGAAACCATTGCCTGTGAGTATAGATATAAAACTATAGCAACACTTTTTTTAAGAAATCACAGATAAGAACAAAGAGTAATTTTAAACATTTTTTAATCCACTACCCAGAATTGACAACTGCTAATATTGTATTATATATATGTCTCAATTTCTTTCTAATGAAAGAAATAAAACCTTACAGATGAAAGGCTATTTGAGCACTATATCCGTTTCCAATTTCTTTCCAATTTGGCCAGTGCAGAGTACTGGTATATCAGGAAGGGAGGTGTTTTAGTTTGCTAAAGCTGCCAGAATACAATATACCAGAAATGGGTTGGCTTTTATGAAGGCGAGTTATTAAGTTTGTAGCTCTAAGACCATAAAACTGTCCAAACTAAGGTATCCAGAGAAAGGTACCTTGACTCAAGAAAGACCTATGCCTGTCAAATGGGAAGGCATGTGGCTGGCGTCTGCTGGTCCTTGTTCCCAGTTAGGTCACTTCCAGCTTCTAATTCCAGTGGCCTTCTCTCTAAGCACATGTGGGCCCTCACTTAGCTTCTCCAGGGCAAAACTCTGAGTTCTGGCTTGCTTAGCATCTCATGGGAAGGCACATGGTGATGTCTGCTGGGATCTGCATCTCCAAATGTCTGCATCTGGGTGTCTTCTGTCTCTGTTGGCCCTCCAGGCATCTCCAAATGTCTTCGTTTGTGTCAACTCTGGTTCCTACCTGGCTTCTGTCCACTCATTCAGCTTCTGATGTCTCCTGGGGTTTCTGCATTTACAAACATCTGTGTCTGTGTCTGCATCTCTGTTGTTTCTGAAGCATTCTCCAAAATGTTTCCCCTTTTAAAGGACTCCAGTAAACTAATCAAGACCCACCTTGAATGGGTGGATTCACATCTCCACAACTGAGTGGGTCAATTTCCATGGAAACAATCTAATCAAAGGTTCCACCCTAAACAATAGGTCTGCCCCCATGAGATTGGATTAGAAAAAGAACGTGGCTTCTCTGGGGTACATACTATCAAACTAGCACAGGAGGAAAGACAGATGGGTATTTATTCTTTAAATTCCTCCCTGTAGGATCACTGTGGGCTGGCCTAGTCCCCTGACTAAAGGGCAAGCTTATTTTGAAATGGCTTTGTTTCCAGGACCTTCTTTTAAATTCCAGTGACAGCCTTTCCTCCATTCTGGCCTCTGGTGGTAAGAGCTTTGCTGTTACTAGTTCTTGGCATCTTACTCTCCCTGTGATTTCCCCATATCTTTGTAAATAATCCCTTATTAAACAATACTTAAATTAATTTGAATGTACATCTGTTTCCTGCTTGTTTCTTGACCAATTCACCTGGGAAGCTAGCAAAATTACAGATTTTCAAGACTTTCTTTTCTTCATTAATTCATTTAGTTATTTTTTTCATGCACACAAATATTTATTGACTGTTCCATGTGCCAAGCACTGGACAAAGTGCTATGGGTATAATGGTAACAAGATACAGTTCCTACCTTTGGGTAGGAGACAAACAACAAATAAAGAAACAACTTAATTATGGCTAATTATGATGTGATAGAGAGTTAGGCAGCAGGAGACAGCTTTAGATTCAGTGGTCAGGAAAGGATTCTCTGAGTAGGGGACATTAAAGTCTGAAGTATGAAAAAGAACCTAAGGGAAGAATGTTTGAGGCAGATGAAGCTGCAAGTGCAATGGTGGGAACGGACTTGGTATTTTCCAGGAGCACAAGGGAAGCCAGTGTGCTTGGGGCACCTTAAACTAGGGATGCAATATAGGCTAGATAGTGATGCAGGAGTCAGATCATGCAGGGCCTTCTAGACAGGCCAAGGTAAAGAATTTGCATTTTATTCTAAATGCAATAAGGAGTTATTAAAGGATTTTATGTACGGAATGATGAATGTGTTTTTAAAGATTATTCAGGCTGCTGAGTGGAAACAGATTGGAGAAGGACAAGATGGGAGCACAGGTTCCAGTTGGTTAGCAATCAAATTCCTCTAGGCAAGATATGGTGGTTGAGATGGAGATGGTAAGAAGTGGCCAGATTTGAGATTTATCCTGGAGGTAATAGGTATGGGTATTGGGTATGGTTGAGGGGTGAGTGAAGAAAGACCAAAAAAAAAAAAAACAAAAAAAAACCCCTCTATGTCGATTCCCTGGTTTTGACTTAAGCAAATGGAAATAAATGGTGGAGCCATTTTCTGAGAGGATTAATACTGGGAAAGAAACAGATTTCGGGAGGAATATGAAAGATTCAGATTCAAGCGACACTTTGAGAAATACTGATCCAGGGCCCATTACTTAAATGTGCATTCCTGAAGTTCTACAAAATAGCTAAAGACTCCAACCCTGCTTTGGATGAAGGAATGAAATTAATATTTATCCAGTGCCTTTTATATGCCAGGTGCCAGCACTTAACATCTTATTTAATCCTCACCATAGTCCTGTGAAATAAAAGGTATTGTCTCTGATTTCTGTGTGAGGAAGCAGCCAGTAAGGTAACAAACCTGGTATTCAAACCTAGGTCTTCAAAGTCCCAAGTTCAGAGCTGTCTTTACTGCACACTGCTGCCATTTACAGACTGATTCTTTCTCCATAACCCTTGTCACAGCACTTCTTAAATATGACCATGGGAAGAGAATGGTAAAAGAAATCAAATTCATTATGATGTAATTGTTTTCCTTCCAAGTAAGACTTTAAGTTAAACATGTTACTATTTAATGTATATTGGTGCTGGACCTCTCCCAACTGTTGTATGGCATTACACAGAGGATTTCTTTGTTTTTCCATTTTCCCTTTCCACCCATTTTCTGCAATTATTTGAAAGAAAGAAATTTGAGTTTTAAAAAATATAGGCGTTTCACCTTTACTGTCTTCTGTGATCTTTCAAATCAAATATTAACATTTACTAGTGATGAAGCTGTAGCTCTGTGTGCTTAAGCAAAAAATTTAGTTGGACTACATGACCCTTGACAAATTCTTACCCAGCCCCATCTCCTCTGTAGTCGATGCATTTCTTTTTCTCTTGGGCATATGCCTGCAGTCATCGTTTTTTGTTTTTTTTTTAGGCCATGTGATTTTGAAATAAGAAACATTTCAGCAGTTTTGCAAAATGTAGCAGGGTACACCTGGTCCTACTGATCAAGAAGGGTAACACTAAATTAGGTAGCCTGCCAAAAAATTAAGATAAATGATACCATCTTAAAGGAAACAAGACTCGGGTGGGAAATGTTGAAAACAATGGCATCATTCTCTTAGGAAAAAGTTTTCTTTTTTTTTTTCACTAGTTCTTTGAATAACTTCTCCTAAATAACTTGTTTTAAAATGTTATTAGGAGGGCTAATAAGATCCTGACAATTTGGGAAGGGAAGTGTTTATTTTGTTTGTTTTTAGACAAAATTTGAGTTAATGGAAAAATTTTAGATTATTAATGTTTTTAGAATTTTAGCTTGAAGGAACTTTATTGTCATCTTTTCCAAACTTACCCAAATAGAAAAATGTATCTCTAATAGAACAGTATTTACTCCTTGCTTCCACTTTCAAGTGATCCGGGGCCCACTACCATATAAAGCAACCCATTTCGGCACCCCAACTCCCGCCTTGGATTGTTACTCACATATCCTGGGTTTTGCTATTTTGTCCACTTCTAATCTACAAGAAAACCCTGATAAAATAATTGTTCTTTTACACTGGAGTCAGGCTTATTCTGATACCATCATTAAAATGATTGTACTACATTACTGACGCTAATTAATTGTAGTGTCTGCGTTTTAATATTTTCTACTTTTTTTCAGTACGTCTTTCTAGTCATCAGGAAACATCAGAGGAGTTTTAAAACTAATGGGCAAAAATGTTTGTTATTTTCTATGTCTTACATCTTTCTGATTAAATTGTGAAAACTTTGTCACAAACCTAAAATTTGATTTGAATCATATCTAAACTTGAGCTCTGTCAGAACAAAGTTAAAATCTGGCAATCTGCTTTGGAAGAGCCCCTTTAGGAAAACAAGAATTAAGTGGCTTTATTATATTCTGTGACTTTGTGTCGCTGGCAACATTCATGTACTCCTTTAAAAATTTCTGATGTCTTTCTTTCGGGTTCTTCAAATTAATTGTTAGCACTAAGTGCTGAAAACCCCCCTATCAACAGAAATCCTGTAACTTCACTCCTGGCTGAAAACCCCCCTATCAACAGAAATCCTGTAACTCCATTCCCTTTTGGAGGAATTGATTTCTTCTTCCTGTAGCAGGTCACTTCCTGCAGGTCACATCCAGATGTGAAGAAGCATCTACATTCTACTTGAAATGTCCATATTTTGTTACACTTACTTTCATCTGCAACTGTTATTTGGTTTAGGGTGTAGCCTGAGACTCTGCCAGAAATACTTACATGACATCCCTGACAAAAGGCCATTCATATTCTAACTGGGAACATCATGATGAACTCTAAGAACAAAATCTCAGGGACAAGAGGAGGATCCCCTATAGCTGTAATTTCAAGTGTTTTTACTATCAAGTCAGTGTTATGAAAAGACTGTACTAAATTAAGAGACAGCACAACTATGCATAGCACCCAGATGCATGGTTCTGGTTTTAATCCTGGTTTTGATAAGCCAGCTGCAAAGGTCATTATGACTGTGCAATTTGAATATGAGTATCAAATGAGATAAAAATTTATGAATATGAATAAGTAGAGATCATTAAATTGAAGCAGTTACAAAGCAATATGTGCATGATCTCATCTTGGTAAAAATGCATATCTCTATAAATCTCCACAGAAGCATATCTCAAAGAATTTAAACAAAGGTAATCTATGGTTGTGGTAGCATAATGTTTTTACATTTTCCAATTTTCCACGATTCTCATAAACTGACTTTGTAATACTAAAAGCTTATTTTTGTTTAAAAAAAATAAAATAAAGCCTATAGGTTCTACTACTACAAAAATAGAAATGAGAATTTAGTTAATTATATAGATGTTTCAAACCAGTTAGAAGAAGAGGATTATAAAATATATATGGTATTGTGACATCTGCTAATCAATTTGAAAGTAAAAAATAAAAATTAATTTCTGCCACACTCCTTACTCTGAAATTGAGCAAAGATTTAAAAGCCAAAAAATGAAATCATAAATGTTACAAATAAACTCCAAGTTGAGCAAAGATTCAAAAGCAAAAAAATGAAAGCATAAAAATTGCAAAATAAAAAGTTACAAATAAAATCTAAAAGTCGTGAAGGAAAAGATTGATATATTTGGTTACATAAAAAACAGATCTTCCGGAATTGTGTGTTATGTGAATATTATCTCAATAAAGCTGTCAAAAATATTTACAGCCTATATGATAGTTGAAGGATTAAATAATTTACTAAGAGCTCATAGAAATGATGAAAGAAAAGATGAACAAGTCAAAAGAAATGTGGGTAAATAATAATACGCAAGTTAGAAAAAAACACATTTGAAAATAAATTTTGATTTCAAACCGAGAGTTTTCTTTTTTATATATAAGCCTTTTGCTATTTTTATTTTTGTGTTAAACCCAAGTATACTGTGCACTAAAAAGTTATTTAGGTAAGATGTATGATGCACATTTTGTACTGTAAAATAAATTTCAGAGCATAAAGTGTATCTCTCTATTGTTCATCTCCATGTATTATAATTCGAAATTTAGCATTTGTAAAACAAAACAGCTCTTGCATGAAAATTAACATTAGGGTAGTTATTTAAATCATTTTTTAATGATTGTGGTAGAGACAGTTGTCCTTATTAAGTCCCTACAGGCATTAAGCACACTCTTAATGGTTACTTAAATATAACCAAAGTACTAAGTAAGATTATATAAATGCAAACATTCATGGTAAAAGGACTGTCTTTTGATTTAAACCTAAACCAGAAATCAATTTTGAAAAAGTATTTTAAAAAGTTATGTACAGATGTTGAGGAGACTTCCCGGTCAAGATGGCGACTTAACAACATGCACATTTTAGTTTGTCCTCCAGAACAACTACTAAATAACCAGAAACAGTACAGAACAGCTCCTGGGGCCACATCAGTGACCAGACACACAGCGTACCCCAGTCTGGACCAGCTGGACCCTCTGCGAGCCCCTCCAGAGCCGTGAGTTCCCAAAGCTGTGGTGGCCAACGTCTCCCCCCACAGGCCACTTCCCAGAGGGGAAAGGAAAGGACTTTACCAGCAGCAGGGACTGGACACAATCAAACGCCAATTGTGGAACTAATTAACAAATTCTGACTACTAAAAATAGGCCCCCAGCTTAGGTGAACCTGATCAAAGCAGAGGTTGCTCATTTTTGCCCCGGCGCCAAGGGGGCAGGACTAATAGAGAAAGGGGAAAAAAAAAAAAAAAGAAGGAAACAGAGGTTTTTGTGGCTGTGTATCTACAAAGGCTTGACTGCCTCTGGATACAGTGGTAGGACTTTTCAGGCTGCAATTGCCCCAGGCTTAGGCAGAAGTGAGCTCTTTTGCTGGCTTATCTGGAGCCTCCATCAAGGAATTCAGACACCAGGGCTTGGTAATTTGAAGCCATTAAAACCAGCCTACAACCTCTCCTCTCTCTCCACCACACCCCCAGCATGGAGAGTCTGCCAAAGTTAAAGGTACCACATCATCTTATGCTGGTGGGACCTGCAGTCAGACAAGCGCCACATACTGGGCAGGATAAGAAAAACAGAGTCCAGAGACTTCACAGGAAAACCTTTGAACATGCTAGGTCTCACCCTTAGGGAAAACCGATGCAGGTGACTCTTTCCTTCTGATAGGAGGCCAGTTTGGTCTGGAAAAATCTGGCTGGGGTCTATAACATCTAAGTAGACCCTCCTAAGTGTGTGTGTGGGAAAAGGCACCACACAAGCAGGGCAAGAAACAAGAAAACAAAACTGAAAGATTCTCCTCTGTTAAACAAAACTTAAGCTAAAGGTCCAGATAAAGCTGAACAGAATGTCAAAGAACAGATAGACAACAAATTCACCCAGCAAGAAAACCCTAGGTAAAAGAAGTGAAAGCAATCTCCAGAATAAACTAATTAAGGTAATTAAATGCCAGACAACAGCAAAAAATAACCAATTACACTAGGAAAATTGGAGATATGGCCCAGTCAAAGGAACAAACCAACAATTCAAATGACATACAGGAGCTGAAACAATTAATTCAGAATATACGAACAGACATGGAAAACCTCATCAAAAACCAAATCAATGAATTGAGCAAGGATATAAAGAAGGCAAGGAAAGAACAAAAAGAAGAAACTGAAAGTCTAAAAAAACAAATCACAGAACTTATGAGAATGAAAGACACAGTAGAAGAGATGAAAAAAACAATGGAAACCTACAATGTTAGATTTCGAGAGACAGAACATAGGATTTCTGAACTGGAGGATGGAACATCTGAAATCCAACAAGAAACAGAAACCATAGGAAAAAAAATGGAAAAATATGAGCAGGGACTCAGGGAATTGAAAGACATTATGAAGCGCATGAATATACGTGTTGTGGGTGTCCCAGAAGGAGAAGAGAACGGAAAAGGAGGAGGAAAACTAATGGAGGAAATTATCACTGAAAATTCCCCAACTCTTATGAAAGACTTAAAATTACAGATCCAAGAAGTGCAGCGTACCCCAAAAAGAATACATCCAAATAGACATGCTCCAAGACATTTAATAATCAGAATGTCAGAGGTCAAAGAGAAAGAGAGGATCTTGAAAGCAGCAAGAGAAAAGCAATCCATCACATACAAAGGAAGCCCAATAAGACTATGCATAGATCTCTCAGCAGAAACCATGGAGGCGAGAAGACAGTGGGATGATATATTTAAATTATTAAAAGAGAAAAACAGCCAACCAAGAATTCTATATTCAGCAAAATTGTCCTTCAAAAATGAGGGAGATATTAAAACATTTTCAGACAAAAAAATCACTGTCAGAATTTGTGACCAATACAAAAAGACAGAAGAGAGAGGTATGGAGAATATAGAAAGGAAGAATATGAGTAAAGGTAAAAAGAAGGAAAATTAGATATGACATATAAAATCCAGAAGGCAAAATAGTAGAAGAAAGTACTATGGTACTTAATATTTTAAAATTTCAACTAATGTGTGAGACTAAAGCAAAAAATCTTTATTTGGTACAAATCTACACTTTGACTAGTGCGTCTCCTAATATAACTCATGTAGATAGTTGATTGAACACCTTAAGTACATGGAACTTTGTATAGGACATGAGATTTTGTTGGTTTGTCCAGGTGATGCCCTGATGAATCCCAGAGTGATTTGATCAGTGAGTGGAAAAGTATTTGCAAAGTCCCCTTCAGGGAATGGTGAGAACGGGGGAAAACTCAACTTCCCCAAGTTGAATTCTTGATATTCTCACGAGCAGTGTGGGCAACCAGAGCTATAGGCTGAGCCCCCAGTCTTGGGGTTTGTTTATATGAAACTTAACCCCACAGGGGATAGATCAAGCCTACTTAAAATTAAGCCTAAGAGTCACCCCCAAGAGAACCTCTTTTGTTGCTCAGATGTGGCGTCTCTCTCCAGACAACACAGCGAGCAGACTCACTACCCTCCCCCTGTCTATGTGGGACATGACTACCAGGGGTGTGGCTCTTCCTGGCAGCATGAGACAGAAATCCCAGAATGAGCCGAGATTCAGCATCAAGGGGTTGAGAAAAACTCTAGAATGAGCTGAGATCCAGCATCAAAGGATTGAGAAAACCTTTTCGACCAAAAGGGGGAAGAGAAATGAGACAAAGTGTCAATGGCTGAGAGATTCCAAACAGAGCCCAGAGGTTATCCTGGAGTTTATTCTTATGCATTAAGTAGATACCACCTTGTTGTTCAAGATGTAATGGAGAGGCTGGAGGGAACTGCCTGAAAATGTAGAGCTGTGTTCCATTAGCCATGTTTCTTGATGATGACTGTATAATGATATAGCTTTCACAGTGTGACTGTGTGATTGTGAAAACCTTGTGTCTGATGCTCCTTTTATCTACCTTGTCAACAGATGAGAGGAACATATGGAATAAAAATAAACAATAGGGGGAACAAATGTTAAAATGAATTTAATTTGAAATGCTAGTGATCAATGAAAGGGATCAGTAAGGAGTATGCCATGTAAAATTTTTTTTTTCTGTTTGTTATATTTTTCTGTTGTCCTTTTATTTCTTTTTCTGAATTGATGCTAATGTTCTGGGAAATGATCATGATGATGAATATGCAACTATGTGATGATATTGTGAATTGCTGAGTGTATGTGTTGGGAATGTTTGTGTTTCTTGTAATTTTTTTAATTAATAAAAAAAATTTTTTTAATTATGTACATATACACACTTTTTATGTATGTATGTATGAAATCAATTTGTCAAAAATGTGTGTTAAAAAAGATAAAAAATAAAAACAAAAAAGATGAAAAAAAATAATAAAAATGTGTTAATATTTTGGCTAGTGCAACTATTTTCACATTATTTATTAAATTGAGCTTGGACACTTTCTTATTGACACCTTGAATATTAATATTTAAGAGTGCAATGTCTATTCCTTTTAGATTGTTAAAGATTAATTACTATGATTTGAAGAAAACTTTTAAAATATATTTGAAAAATATATATATATATATTTGAGCTCTTCTGTAATATAATAGGACTCTCACAGCGCGGGAAGGATTTTAATTTTCCAGTTGTTAACTGAACAAAATGGTCTCATTATGTGTTTTTAATTATAGGGACCCCCGGAGCATCTACTGAGGATGACTGACTGTTTTAGGCAGATTGTGATGTCGTTAAAAAAAAAAAATGAAGTAACTTGGGGAGGAAAGCATTGCAAATTCTTCTAGTTTATAGAATTTCCTATAACTCCATTTCCTAATTATGTTGAACACAGATTTCATTTCAACTTTGTTTATTAATGTGTTGGAGAGGGAGATTTTTTCCAATAATAATATTACGCATCTAAGGTGCTCTTCAGTAAAATAAATAGAAGATATAACTAACACTATGTGAGTGATTTGGAATATGCAGTGAACAAAGGCCGAATTTCCCCATGTGTTTGGGCATATCTTTCATATATTCACTAAGGGAGAAATTGACATCAGACCTCTCTGTATCCTAGAACCAAGCAAGCAAGTGACAGGAAGTTGTTGATTGTTGTTATTAGTTGGTAAAGTGGATACCAGTCTACCAGGCTCCTATTCAAATGAAACCCATGTTTCATTGAAAAGAACTTGTTTCCATGAAAATGAATGGAAAGAATAGCTAAATATGTTCTTCTATATGTAATTTGGTCACAGAACCTCAAGGAATTAGGGTTAGGGATAAACCAAGTCTCATATCTTAAAGCATCCTAAATTAGCAGCCTAAGTAATCTTCATGTAATGAGGTTGATTTTTAAGAGTATCAACATTGACCTCTCCTTGCCACCATTGCTCAACTAAGCATAAATTGCCGTTTCAAAAAAGAAATAAGCAACAAAGCCCTCCAAATGAGAATGGAAAGCTCCCACCCAGAACTGTTAGCAATATTCAGTTTTGACCTCTTAACTGCTTCCGTGTGGGGTTTCTTTTCAGCTTATGACTCTTGGAGTTTTCTACCTGCTGTGTGCTCTCTAGAAAATTTCTATTTGGAAATGCTACCTTTCAAATCAATGCCATGTGTTCTAGTTTGCTAGTTGCCAGAAACGGAATGGTTTTTAAAAAGGGGAATTTAATAAATTGCTAGTTTGCAGTTCTGAGGCCAAGGAAATGTCCCAATTAAAACAAGTCTATAGAAATGTCCAATCTAAGGCATCCAGATAAAGATACCTTGGTTCAAGAAGGCCGATAAAGTTCAGGGTTTCTCTCTCAAGTGAGAAGGCACATGGTGAACACGGTCACGGTTTCCCCCTTGGCTGGAAGGGCACATGGTGAACACAGCTTCATCTGCTAGCTTTCTCTCCTGGCTTCCTGTTTCATGAAGCCCCCCGTGAGGCATTTTCCTTCTTCATCTCCAAAGCACTGGCTGATGGACTCTCTGCTTCGAGGTGCTGCAGCATTCTCTGCTCTCTCAGAATCTCCCGTATACTCCAAAATGTTTCCTCTTTTATAGGACTCCAGTAAACTATTCAAGACCCTCCAAATGGGTGGAGACACACCTCCACCTAATCCAGTTTAACAATCACTCTTGATTAAATCACATCTCCAGGGAGATGATCTAATTACAGTTTCAAACACACAATACTGAATAGGGATTAGAAGAAACGGCTGCCTTTATGAAATGGGATTAGGATTAAAACATGGCTTTTCTAGGGTACATACATCATTTCAAACCAGTACATTCCACCCTTTGGACCCTAAAAAAGACATGTTTTTCCCATATACAAAATACATTAATTCCATCAGAAATCCTTAAACCACTTCAGTAGCAAAACAAATGAAATACAAAGTTAGAAACAGTACAAACTCCTATCACAGTTAGTTTCAGGCATGATCTGTTCTAAGGCAAAGTTCTCCTCTGGCTCTGGACCTTTAAAAACTCAAAACAAGTTATTTGCTGCCAACATAAGAAGGGAGAGTCATAGGATACATATATGCATTTCCATAGGGAGGAACGCAGGACCCAAGCAGTTTCGAAAACCTGCAAGGCAAAGTCCATTAGATTTCAAAGTCTGAGAGTCATTTATTTTCAGGGCTTTTGAAAGCGGCAGTCCCACCCTTTCCAAGGGCCTATGCAGTGGCTTGCCTCTCTCTGAATACAACCTTGGGGAACACTGGGGAAACCACCTTTTTCTCAGTTCCACCTTCTCCAAGCATCGGGACTGCACCCGGGCTCTCTGCCGTCTCGGGCACACACTCAACCCCTCCATGTGGTGGCAGCCAGGATCTCCCGCTTCACCCTCACCAAGGCCTGGGGCGGCATGACTCTTCCACTGCAGTGAGGTGGAAGGGCCATCCTCTGCCTTTGGGACAAACTCACTCTCTCCATAGGCTTGGGTGGATCCGCTCTCCTGGCCCAAGGCTTCTTGACTTCAGACATCAGCCTCCATGGTTTTGCCTCTGAAGTTATTTTTCCTCCAATGTGTCCCTTCTCTGAACCCCCAGTCCAGACTGGCAGCAGCTCTGTTTATACAGGTCTCACTGCACTCTCGTTGGCTTTCTATGCAGTAGCCTTGGATCATGCCCATCAGACAAAAGGAGTTTCCACAAATCCTTCCTGGATAACTCCATGTCCAATCCTGGCTTTCTCTGAAATGGCTGACTGGCTCCACATTTGGTTAAATTATCACACAGGGCACTATTCTCTGCAGTCTCCCTTCCTGGAGGCCCAGAATTTTCCAGAACATCAATTTCTGATTTCTTTGTACTCAAGAGTTCAGTTTTTAGCTTATCTCTCTCCTATCACATTTCACTAAGCTGTGAGGAAAAACCAGGCTGCACTTTCGACATTTGACTTGGAGATCTCTTCTGCTAAATATCCAAGTTCATGGCTTTTAAAATGTGCCTTCCAGCCAAAGCCACTGGTCAATTTTGCCAGATTATCTGCTACTTTAAAACAAGGATCACCTTCCTTCCGGTCTGTAATGACACACATCTCATTTCTATCTAGAGCCTGGTTAAAGGCTCTTTAGAGTCCACATTTCTACCAAGATTCTCTTCAAAACATTCTAGGCCTTTTCTATCAAGCTCCTCACAACTACTCCAGATTCTTCCTCTTATCCATTTAAAAAGCCATTCCATCATATTTGGCATTTGCAAACCACAGCAGAACACCTCACTCTCGGTACCAAAATCTGTTCTAGTTTGCTAGCTGCCGGAATGCAATAAACCAGAAACGGAATGGCTTTTAAAAAGGAGAATTTAATAAGTTGCTAGTTTACAGTTCTAAGGCCAAGAAAATGTCCCAATTAAAACAAGTCTATAGAAATGTCCAATCTAAGGCATCCAGATAAAGATACCTTGGTTCAAGAAGGCCGATGAAGTTCAGGGTTTCTCTCTCAAGTGAAACGGCACATGGTGAACACGGTCATGGTTTCCCTCTTGGCTGGAAGGGCACATGGCGAACACAGAGTCATCTGCTAGCTTTCTCTCCTGGCTTCCTGTTTCATGAAGCTCCCTGTGAGGCATTTTCCTTCTTCATCTCCAAAGCGCTGGCTGGTGGACTCTGCTTTGAGGTACTGCAGCATTCTCTGCTCTCTTCAAATCTCTCGGAATCTCCCGCATTCTCCAAAATGTTTCCTCTTTTATAGGACTCCAGTAAACTATTCAAGACCCACCCAAATGGGTGAAGACATGCCTTCACCTAATCCAGTTTAACAATCACTCTTGATTAAATCACATCTCCAGGGAGATGATCTAATTACAGTTTCAAACACACAGTACTGAATAGGGATTAGAAGAAACGGCTGCCTTTATGAAATGGGATTAGGATTAAAACATGGTTTTTCTAGGGTACATACATCATTTCAAACCAGCACACCATGATTATCCATACTCTAGAGTTGGTTGTTAGTGTTCAAGAAGTACCCCCATCTTACAACTTTATGCACACCCCTAGCAAATCATTGACCATGAGCATTTATCAATATTGGGGTTTGGGGTGGGGAATGGGAAGGAGAGGCTCACAAACAGGGCTGGCGCAGTTGGTGGCAATGCCTGAAAAGGCACCACCTTTGGGAACAGATAAGGGTTTGATAAGCACAGAATGAAAATTTCTATCTAGCCTCTGTTTTGAAAGGTTTTAAGAAATTTTGTATATGGAGAATGGAAATGCTTATATATTTATTAAAAGTCTTTTATTTGAAATTAAAATCATTTGATGAATAATGGTTTGATATTTGGGGAGGGCTTCAAAGGGGAGGTAATGCCACTGATAAATTAAAAGCCTTGTGGATTCTGCAGAGAGGTACTTTTAGTGCTAATAGGATGCCTCTGTTTTGTACGTGATCCAAATCTTTGCTTTACATTTCTTTTATCCAAAATATTTAGGCATCTGACATTTTCAACCAAAATTTCAATTATATACTGTGATTTTTATTTGTTGCAATACATTAAAATTTCAGAGTTACTCTGGGGCTCAAAAGCTAGGATTTCCAAGTCAGTATGTGTATGTCACATAATAAAGCTGTTAATGGTGAGCAAAGTATTATATACTAACTAGATTTTTCCACACCTGTATAATATATGTATTCTGTGGTATTGAGATTATAGAAAGTTCAAACATGCATTTAATGTGTTTTATTATTTTTTTTGGGGGGGGGAGGTGCTTGGTTCAGGAATTGAACCCAAGTCTCTCACATGAAAGGCGAGCATTCTACCACTGAACCACTCGTACACCCAAAAGTGTATTTTTAAACAAATTTATGACAATTAAAATACTTGGAGACAAGGGTGTCACATTTCAATTTGTAAAGGTCTTTTTACCTCTACTGTGCCATTAAGATGTTTTGTATAATGCCAACCCATAGCTGGAGAAACTAAGTTTAATAAATATCAAATAGATTTTCTGTATTAAAGTTTAAAAAATAATCCTCCCATATCATTAACACACTTTTTTCTTTTATACAGCATGTTCCAGGAGAAATTATTTTCTGGGCTTCCCTGGATCATTCTATTGGTGCAGCTATCATCTTCTTTCTCAGTATAGGTCTTTGCATTAACCCGTGCCATTTGCCTAGTCAAGTACCTGTTTCTAGCAGACATTACAGGTTCTTTGTTATTTCAATCTGCAAACTTTGCTTACTGCCCCAGGTAGACTGTCTTGTTCTTTGCCCTTCTCTAACCTTTTCTCTGTGATTCTTTGTTTTGTTTCCATTGATGTTTCAGAGATAGTAGGTTTCTCGGGTTTTTTCTTTATCCTTTTCCATGTTTCTCATTTTATTGAATTTTTCCTGGTCAAACAACCTACCCTTTGCCAAGAACTTGGGCTACTTTCCTTTCTGTCTTGATTTCTTTCTGAAAATTGAGCACGTCTCATTTTTCCCTATCTTTGTATTTATCATTGCTTACTTCTCACTTTTCCCTATCTTTGTTTTTATTATTGTTCTCATATCTTTCTTTTCTAGCTTTCATATGCTCTTCCCTTTCTTTGCTTTTCTCTTCCTTATGCCCTCCTTTCTCACTGTGGTGGTCATGATCATTTCCTTTTCTATCTCTTTCTTGTTCTCTCGGGGGATAGTTGTCCCTTTTCCACTCTGTCATTTCTTTTTCTTTCTCTCTGGTTTCTTCCTCTTGATTTATCTTCTTGTTCATGCCTCTTCCAGTAAAATTCTCTATGCTTGGCCTCACTATGCCTATGGAAATCCTTCTTTTCTTTTAGGTAATCACAGTCAGTGTAATACCTCTCCTGGTCCCTGGATTGTCTCTCTGGGAGCTTATCTTCCTTTTTCTCATGTCGTCTTGACTTGAAACTTTTTGTGTGGCATTTCACACTGTGTCCTCTTTCTTCACTAGATGACCCTGAATGCATTTGATTCCTGTGATGCCTGGGGTCATTCTGGGAAGTCTCCGTGCTTTTACCCCTTCTGCAGTTCACTTTATTATTTTCTTCCATTTCATCGTCCTCGCTGCTCTTAGCATCAAAATCAATCTGCCTCTGGGTTTTCCTCTACCTTCATACCAGTTTGAAAAACACAGTCTCACGTGGTATTTTGTTCTCTGAACTCATTTCATCAGAGTAACCTATTGATTCATCTTCCTTAATTCCAGACCTGGCATCATGAAAGCTGCATTTAGATACTTCCTCTTCATCAACTGCTTAATTTAATAGATGCCTGTAAAATCCACTGATCTCTTTCTGCTCAGTTACATTCAAATTGCTTCAAGTGCAGTAGTTCTCTTCCTCTTCAACTCTTTTTTTTTTAAAAAAAAACATTTTATTATTTTTTTTCTAATCATATGATCATTCCATTCTTGTATATAATCAATAATACACACTATCGGGCGGGCCGCGGTGGCTCAGCGGGCAAAGTGCTTGCCTGCTATGCCGGAGGACCTCGGTTCGATTCCCGGCCCCAGCCCATGTAACAAAAACGGAGAAACAGAATACAATAAAAACAAGAAAATGTTTAAAAATGTTTCCCTTTCTTCCTTCCTTCCTTCCTTCTATCCTTCCTTCCTTCTCTCTGTCTTTCCTTTAAAAAAAAAAAAAAAAAAAAAAAAAAAATAATACACACTATCATCACATAGTTGTATATTCAGCATCATGATCATTTCTTAGAACATCTGCATTAATTCACAAAAAGCAATAAAAAGAAAACAGAAAAAATTCATACATACCATACTCCTTACCCCTCCCCTTCACCGATATTTATTTTAACATTTGTTCCCCCTATTATTTATTTATTTTAAATCTATATGTTTTATTTATTCATTGATAAGGTAGACAAAAGGATCTTCAACTCCATCTTGCATTTTTTTGTTGTAAGCAGATGTCACAAATGATTCTTTATCATCAAATTCTCCCTTTTCCATTTCTCATTTTCTTTTCCATTCTTTTCTCCTATTCCTTTTTTCTGATTTCAACTGCTTTTAGTAAGTTGTGAATATATGTGGGCTTTCAGTCTTTTCCCAAGAGTAATTTGGGATTACTTTACTCCTTTTTTTTTCGGCATTTCATCATAAATATCATCTTATTCATATATGATGGCATCTTCTGCAAGGCCCTTTTGGATTTCCTTTTTGGTCTGTTTCATCAATTGCTTCTTAGCCATTTCCCTCTGAAGGCTTTCACTCACAGAAGCCTCCTCCTCCTCATCACAATCATTCCCAAACACTGATAGTTTTTGCAGAACAGGGAAGGAGGGAATCAGGACTCGAGCTTTGCCTGCCCAGAATTCCCATCTTGCTGCCATCTCTGCTGAACGTGGCCCTCAAATCAAAAATTTTGAATACATTTCATCTTTAGAATTAATACATTCTGCTTCTCTTCCCTAGAGCTTCCAATCCTACTCCGTCCTTTAATTGCCTGGTATCTTTGCCATTTATTTAGTCCGATTAGTTTAATTAATTGGAAACTTGAGTTAATAAGATACTGGTATGACTTTGATCCCATTAGAATTGGTCACTTCTTATGAGAACAACTGTTTCATCACTGAATTCTGGCAATCTGCCTCACAAATATGTGCCCTTTTTCACAGGAAATGTGAGATAAATGGTGTGGCGGGCTTTTTGCAAAGTTAAAAGTTAAAGTACATTATCCAACTGATGTTGTTAGTAAAATCATTTTCAAAATAAAAAGCACCAACACCATCAGCTTTTGAGTTAATTTTTTCCTCAAAGTACACATCCATTTTCTTTAGTTTAATAAGCACATATTGAGTGTCTAAAGTGTGCAAAACAGTGTTTAGGCCTTACCATAAAAAAATTCTTGTAGAGTGTTTTTTTTTTTAACTTTTTTTTAATTGTGGAAATAACATACATACAAAAAAAGCAATAAATTTCCAAGTACATTTTAACAAGTAGTTATACAACAGATTTTAAAGTTTGCTATGGGCTACAGTTCCATGATTTTTCATTTTTTCTTCTAGCTGCTCCAGGACACTGGAGACCAAAAGAAATATCAATATAATGATTCAGCAGTCATACTCATTTGTTAAATTTTATCTTTTCTGTTATATTCCTCTTCTCTCTTTTTTTCATGAAAAATAACATGTATGCAAAAAAAGCAATAAATTTCAAAGTACTTTGCAATAATTAGTTGTAAAATCAGAGTTTGGTATGGCGTACAATTCCACAATTTTAGGTTTTTATTTCTAGCTGCTCTAAGGTACTGGAGTTTAAAAGAAATAGCAATATATTAGTTCAATACTCATACTCATTTGTTAAACTGACCTCTGTATAACTCCACCATCAACTTTGATCTTTCTTTCTCTCACTCTTTAGGGGTATTTGAGCTGTGCCCATTCTAACTTTTTTGTGTTGGAAGGGGCTGTTGATAATATGGGATAGGGGATGGAATTAGTTGATGTTCTGGAGAGGCTGGTCCCTCTGCATTTCAGGATTTATCTGGTCCAGGGACCCATCTGGAGGTTGTACGTTTCTGGATTGTTACCCTAGTGCATGGAACCTTTGTAGAATCTTATATAATGCCCTTGATATTCTTTAGGATTGTCAGGAATGGTTTTGGTTTTGGTTTTACCAAGCCATGATAGGTAGCAATGTCTAAGTGAGCTTGCCTAAGAGTGACCCCAAGAGTAGCCTCTTGACTCTATTTGAACTCTCTCAGCCACTGATACCTTATTTGTCATAGGGTGATGTTTTGATAATGGATGGTGGTGATGGTGGCACAATATTGTGAATGCAATTAATATCACTGACTTGTACACATGAAAGTGGTTAAAATGGGAAATTTTGTATTTTATATATGTTACCAAGATAAAAAAAATTTTAAGTCATATTCTAGAGGGAAAGGTTTAGTATAAAAGCTTAATGATCCAAGGACAATTGCCAACTTGACATATAATATAAGTCAGTTATATCTGATTATTAGTCCACAAATGAAACTATAAGTTGCTATAAATAACTACTATTTATATAATGAATTATTCTTTCAATCAAATGTGAGTACCTTTTATGTACCAGGTATTGTCATAGATGTTGGGAAATTAATATGGAATAAGATGCAATCTCTAGTTTCAAGTAACCAGTGGGAAGTAAAAATCCATAAAACATATTTATATATACATTGCCTTACATGATTTTTGCAGAAGTCCTACAAAGTAGGCATGAAGATATAGAGACTCAGAGAGTTCCAAGAATTGCCTGAGGTTGATCATCAAATACATCACAGACAGATTTTCTGATGGCAAATCTTGTGGAATCTGTGGGAAGGTTTAATATTTAGTAGCTGAGTTGGAGGGAACCTGGAGATCTGACTTGTTTCTCAGTAACTCCTTCCTTTTTTATGCTAGGCAAAAACAAATTTTCATGCTTTGCTGGTAGTGCATTTGTAATTAATACTTTTGAGAACCATTTGTATCTCAGCTATTTATCTCTTGATCCCACTTGGGTAAGAGTCTTTTAAAAGTTTTAAATAATAGCATAAAAAATCAAAACACTCTTGTTGGGATTTGGATTTTGTTGTTATAATACAAAAGTAAGTACTGTTCAGTAGAGCAGAGATTTCTTACACACCTCTTTTTGTCTGCCATGTGTAGGGAGTGTTGCTATGGAGAATAACAACAAAAAAAATTATTGGGTTGAGCTTCTGTAGTGCAGAAAGCACTTCTTACGCACCTGTGCTGGCAACCCAGCACTTAGCAAAATGCTCATTAAAGCTTCAAGTTGAAAAAGAGAAAGAAAAGAGAAACCGAGTTAGGGAACCTGATGACCCTCTTTTGGGGTGGACAACAACATAATTCTTCAGAGTTAATATTTTATATAATTTAATTAATCTCATGTACAGATAGGAGAAATAGCCAAGGGATTTATGACTCTTCAGTAATTAATGAATAAAGATAAAATAGCTTTCTTTGTGTAAATGTGAGCATTCTGTTTTGGGCCGTGTGTGTGTTTGTCAGCATTTTACTCTCACATAATCAACAATCTTTGAAAAACTTTCTCCAAGGAGGAAAGAACTTTGACTATAGGAAAAGGAGATGTAGATATTGAGCGAGGTTGTAAACATGAATCAGCCACTACTGGCCTGGAGCCTATCTGATATTGGCCAACCCAGTAAGCTGAGTTCAAAAATACATCTTCATGCTGATGGGGATGCATGAGTGGTTCAGTGGAGGTGCACGGCTATTCAGTAGTAGAATGCTCACCTTCCATGGGGGAGACCTGGGTTCAATTCCTGGTCCATGCACAATAAACAAATTCACTAAATAATAACCAAACTTGCCCTGGGATATAAGCACAGAGATGGGGCTCAGGGCCCCTAGGGTCTTGAATCTGAAGTTGAGCAGAAATATCAGGTGCTGCTGCTTCGGTTTCCCCAAAGTGGTTAGTGTTTAGGAGGCCAAGAAAAAAACAGTTCTGTGACACAGCTTGAAGAAAACATAAGAGTTCATTATCATTTATTCATTCAACAAATATTTGAGTGCTCACAATGTGCCAGGTTCAGGGACACAGTAGCGGAAAAGGCAGATAAGGTTTTCGTTCTGAAAGTTCTAACACAATTGCCTGGTCAATTTGAAAATGAGTGCCAAGTACTGCCCACCAAATCTACATACAAGCAGCAGTAGCCATTTTTGTTTAAGTGTTTTTCCATTTCCAGGATGTGTCTTCAATTGTGTTTTGGGAAAGTAAGTTTTTTCTACTGTTATTTCTACCTTTTATATGACATCAAGCAACTTGACAAACATTTTTCGTAGAAGATTAGATAGTAAAATATTTTAGTCTTTGCAGCCTATAGGGGCTCTGTCTCAATCACTCAACTCCAACTTTCCAGCTGTGCCCCTGGAGTATGATATCAGCTGCAGGTCTTACCTAAACGAATGAGTGGGGCTGTGTTCCAATATCATTTTATTTATGGACATTGAAATTTGCCTTTTGGATAATTTTCACATCACGAAATATTATTCATCGTTTGATTTGTTTTTCCCTTAACCATTTAAAAAGGTAAAAACCATTCTTAGTCCATGAGCCATACCAAAACAGGGCAGTTTGGGCCTGTGAGTCATAGTTTGCCAATCCCTGATATAAAGGACTGGTTAGTTCGGTTAATTCGGGCCTGATGATGACGCCAACTCTGTGGATTTGATCCTCATGAGAATGAACAAATTGCCTTTGCACTGGTGAACATGTCCTGGGTTCAGGTTTCCCCCTCGGTTGTAACTGGGGACTTGAGGATGTGGGTAATTCTTTCTCATCAGGAGAAGCAAGCGAAGGCCGCTGCTACCTCATACTTTCATATCTGCTGTAGATTACAATGATTGTTCTCCCTCTTTCTGTCGCTTGAAAATTATTTTTTCCTTTTAATTTTATTAGGGTATCATATAGAACAAAATTTGCCATTTTAGCCATTTGTAAGTACACAATTCAATGACATTAATTACATTCACAATGTTGTGTAACCAACACCGCCATTTATCATCAAAAGTTCATTATCACGGGATGGCCTGTTGTAAAGGGTCCTCGACTGTAAGCTCTTACAGCAGTCACATCTATTCTGGAGCAGTAACTGTTATTTCTAAATTCTGAGATGCTGAGCTGTTTGTGTAAAACCTGGTTGTTCCCTGGAGCTCTGGGTTTGGGTGTGATGCCTAAGACTCAGAGCTAGAGTTCTGTAGCTATGAAAGTCAGCATTACCATATAGCAACTGTTAAAAATACTGAAAAAGTGATCAGACATCAATTAGAAATATGACTAAAGCTGACCTGGTTAAGACTAAGGTAAATCAGAATAAAGGGCAAAGGAAAACATCGACTGGATATTTAAACTTCAATTTCTGTGTGAAACCAAAGGAAGAGATGTTTATTTGATACAAAATTTATGTCTTCAGTAGCCCAATATCTAATTTAACTTGTATGGTTAGCTTATTCAAACACCATAATTACATGGAACTTGAATAGGGAGTGAGATCTTGTTGGTTTGTACAAGTTAGTGTGATGCCCTAATACATCCCAGAGTAGTCGGGGGAAAAAGATAAAAAGTATTTGCGAAGTTCCCTTGAGGAACTGCAGTAAGAAGTGGGAATAATAAACTTACCCACCTTGGGAAGACCTGATATTCTCACAAATATTTGGGACTGTCAGGTTGATGGCCCAGGCTCTCCATCTTGGGGCTTGACTGCATGAAACTTACTCCTGCAGAGGATAAGCTAAGCCTACTTATGATTATGCCCAACAGTCACCCCAGGAGAACCTCTTTCATTGCTCAGATGTGGCTTCTCTCCCTAAGCCAGCTCTACTTGTGAACTCACTGCTCTCCCCTCTACAAGTAGTATCTTGGGACATGATTCCCAGGGGTGCAAATCTCCCTGGCAATGTGGGACAGAACTTCTGGGATGAGTCGGGACCCAGCATCATGGGATTAAGAAAGCCCTCTTGACCATAAGGAGGAAGAGAGCAATGAGACAAAATAAAGTTTTAGTGGCAGAGAGATTTTAAATAGAGTCACGAGGTCATTCTGGAGGTTATTCTTATGCAGTATATGGTATCCTTTTTCAGTTTTTGATATATTGGAGTAGGCTAGAGGGAAATACCTGATACTGTTTAACTGTAATCCAATAGCCTTGATTCTTGAAGATTATTGTATAACTACATAACTTTTAAGGTGTGACCATGTGGTTGTGAAAAACTTGTGATTGCCACTCCCTTTATCCAGTATAAGGACAAATGAGTAAGAAGATAAAGACAAAGAATAAATAAGAGTGGAGTATGGGATGTTTTGGGTGTTCTCTTTTGCTTTTATTTTTATTTTTATTTCTTTGGACTAATGAAAATGTTCAAAAAAAGAGTGTGAGGATGAATGCACAGCTATATGATGATATACGCACCACTGATTGTGCTCTTCGGATGATTATATGGTATGTGAATATATAATACATATCGATAAAATTGCATTAAAAAAACTTTTTCATCACCCAAAACAGAAATTTTGTACCCAATAACCCCCCATCCTCCTCTACCCCATTCCCTAGATATTTCCTATTAGTAGAATCACATATCTGTCCTTTGTGTTTGGCTTATTTCACTTAACATAATGCTTTCAAGGTTTTTCTATGTAGTAGCTTGTATCAGAACATCATTCCATTCTATGGCTGATGACATACCACTGTTCTACAATATACCACATTTTGTGTACCCAATAGTCTGTTGAAGGACACATGGATTGTTTCCACCTTTTGGCTATTGTGAATAATGCTGCTATAAACACTGGTGTACAGGTATCCATTTGAATTCCTGTTTTCAATTCTTTTGGATAAATATCTAGGAGTAGTCATACGGTAAGTCCGTGTTTAATTTTGTGAGGAAACACTTGAAACTTTTTGAATTCCATTTTTTCGTAGTAAGGTGACAGAATTGTAGTATGTAGGAAACCTGACCAATAAGCACCTAGGCTAATTCTCTGAGAAAGTAAAACACCTGTGTTACACAGATTTGATATTAATCTTGAACTTTTCATTGAATAGGATAATTTCATTCCATGCATGCCTTAAACAATTCCCTTAAGTTTAAACTTGTGCTGGAAAATAAGAGTACTTTTGTTTCCTGTTTAGGTCATTTCTGAGCACTTTTGTAAGACCCTTTATCCTAAGTGTGGCAGGTAACTTTGTGCTGTTTTCACAAGAGAAGGTTTAGTTTTCCTCACCTAGATCCTCTCGCCTCATTCACCCCTCTTAATTCTCTGCTTTTGAAATGGCTTTGTTTTTAAAGTGAAGCAACTGGCCATTGGGGGATTTGTGAAGTGTGTAGAGCCCTTGGAGGAGGATTATGAACAAAGCTTTTCTTTGTCAGTTATAACTGTAAATTGGCTTAAATTCCTCCAAGAGAAAAGTTTTTTTGATGATAGGTGTAAGTAGGTTCAAGGTTATTCCAGCAAAGCCTTGTTGCACGAAATCATTTCCTAAACTTTGATATTGCTACATTGACATTCAAAGGAGTGACCCCTGGCATATTCTCTGTGTGGTCAATTATACCAAAAAAGTTTGTACTGAAGGCCTGGTCAGTTCCATCCTGATCAGATCTGAAAACTTGGAATTATTCTTGATACCTTCTTTTTCTTATGCACGGTCCCTTATACTCCCGGTCAGTTTCACCTTCAAAACGTATCCAGGGAGGTGCAGGGGTAGTTCAGTAGTAGAATTCTTGCCTGCCAAGCAGGAGACCCCGGTTTCGATTCCCAAGAATGAAATGTGATCCTCACCGCACAGCACAGGAAAAATAAAAGTATCCAGACTCAACCCCCTTCTTATTCCTACAGCCACAACCCTGGCCCAGGTGAAACCATCTTTCTCCTGAAAGAGCAAAAGCTCTCCCTCTCTGACCCCATCTCATATTTCTGTCCTCATTACTCAGTTCCAGCTATACTGGCCTCCTGCAGTTTCTCAAACCACACACTCCAGTAATAATAGGTCTTTGTATTTCTCTTCGAGAGAGAAAGTGCTCCAAGCAGATCACACATCCATTCAGATCTCGGTTTAAACCCAATCTTTACAAACTCACAGAATAGCTAAAATGAAAATGACTGCCAATTATCAAGGGTTGGAACGTTAAGAAGGAACTTGAACTCTTATACTTTGCTGGTGGGATTATAAATCACAGTTTGTCATTACTTTCTGAAAAGCTAAACATATACCTACTCCATGCCCTAGCAATTCCATCCCTAGAGATATACTCAAAAGAAATGAGTGTATATACCTATCAGAAGACATATACAAGAACATTCAACCTGGGTTCTATTCCTGGCCCGTGCACTCAAAAAAAAAAAAAAAATTCAAAGTCAACAAATGTTGCTGCAAAAACTGGATACTCATTTGGAAAATCATGACATGTGACCCCCACCACAGAGCATACAAAAAAAGAAATATTCAGAGCAGCTTTATTCATAATAGCCCCAAACTGGAAACAATCCAAATGTCCATCAAAAACAGAATGGATAAATTGTCATATAATCATGCAATGGAATACTAGGTAGTAATGAAGAGAATGACCTTTACACACAACAATATAAATTATGGACATTAGGTTTTTAAAAGATTAAGATTTTTTAACATTTTATAAAGGATATAAAACAATAGATAAGATATGATATAAATGTAAGATTATGTCTAGTGAAAGAAGCTAGACACAAAGAGGGTACATACTGTATAATTCCATTTATTTGAAATTCAAGAATAGGTAAAACTCATGGATGGTAAGAGAAGTCAGAAAAGTAGTTACCTCTTGGAGGGTAATATCTGCGAACGGGTACAAGGGACCCTTCTGGGACACTGTAAATAGTCTATTTCTTTTTTTTTTTTTACGTGGGCAGGCTCTGGGAATCGAACCCAGGTCTCTCTGGCATGGCAGGCAAGAATTCTGCCACTAAGCCACCATTGCACGGCCCAATAGTCTATTTCTTGATTTTTTTTTCCATGTAGTAGTTACATGACCTATATAAAAATAATCAGTAACACTGTACATTTTACATACTTTAGAGTATATGTTTATACTTGATATTAAGAAAAATAAAAGAAAAAGGTCATCTATCTAAAATAGTCTTCTCTACTCCTTTATTCCCTCTCCCCCTTATCCTGTTTTGTTTCTTCCCATAGCACATATCACCAGCTAGCATATTTTATATGTATTGATTTATTTGCTTAGTGTTTATCTCTTTCCACTAAGATGGGAGCACCTTGAAAGTGAAATTTTTTTTTTTACTGCTCTCAGAGCTTAGAACAATTCTGGCACATAAAAGGTGCTCAATAAATATTTGTTAAACAAATAAATTACTGTACTGCAGCCTCAGCTCTGGATTCATTTACATGAGATACTTCTTTTTCCTGATAATGGGCACTATGCTGATTTGAAGCTGTACGTACCCCAGAAAAGCTATGTCCTTTTTCCAATTACAATCTTGTGGGGACAGATCTATTATTTAGGATAGGACCTTTTGATTAGGTTGTTTCCATGGAGATGTGACCACCCCATTGTGGGTTGGTCCTTTTGATTAGGTGGTTTCCATGGAAATGTATCTCCACCCATTCAAGGAGGGTCTTAATCTGCTTACTGGAGCCTTTTAAGAGGGAACCATTTTGGAAAAAGCTCAGAGCCAACATAGGCAGAAACATTTGGAAATGAAGAAAGAAAACACCCCCAGGGAAGCTGTTTGAAATCAGAAGCCAAAGGACAAGGAGAGGCAAGCCGCGCATCTTTCTAGCTGACAGAGGTGTTCCAAACATATGGCCATCAGCCTTTCCTGAGTCAAACTATCTTTCTCTAAATGCCTTAGTCTGGACATTTTTATGACCTTAGAACTGTAAACTTGTAACTAAACGAATTCCCTTTATAAAAGTCAACCCATTTCTGATATCTTGCATTCTGCCAACATTAGCAAACTGAAATAGGCACCTCAGCTAATTTAGACGCTGATTACAGATTGCAAAATGGGTTTGGAGGCACTGATGTCACTCGTTGGGTTGAATCGCAGGCACTCAGATTTTGTTGACAAAGACATTGATCGGTTGTCTTCTGGTCCCAGCGCTATGGAGGCAGCAGAACGAGGTATACTGCTTCAGGTTTCTCACTCTCCTGAGGTTGTTGAATTATTCAGTATTATTTTCTCAGAAGCTGGAAGGAGAAAATGAATAGGCCATTGTCTCCCTAAGCTAAACTGCTTGTGCTTTAATCAAGAACTTTGACCTTGGGATCAGGCAGAAAGAATTAGCAGAGCAATATCTCAGAAATGCGATATTGTGAAATGGACAGGGTGGAGGAGGTCCACCTAGATCTAGAATTCTCTTGTTGATTTGAAAGGTACAATGCAGGGAGAGGACGAGGAATACACAACACGAAGAAATCTGTCCGAAGATGGAATTTAAATGCAAGAATCTAGATGTGAAAAATGAAATGGGTTGAAGGTTTTAAGAAGTACAAAGTACTGAAAACAGTGATAAATGAAAATGCAAATTTCTCAGCTATAAACTTACTCAAAGTAAGAGTTGGCATGTTATTTCCAATGTTTATTGAAAATATGTATTTTCCTATTTATTTTTTGTCTCTTTTTTTCTCTTACTCATCTGTCCTTACCTTGGATAAAGGGAGTGTCAGTCACAAGGTTTTCACAATCACACAGACCATAAAAGCTCTATAATTATTCAACAGTCTTCAAGAATCAAGGCTAAAATGTTATTGAACATAAATAACATTTATTGATTACCTACTACTAATTTGACATTTAATAGGTTTTTCTCATTTAATCCTCACAAAGAGTGTTTAGGTAAATATTATTAGCCTCAGTATTTTCTTACAGCTCAGGAAATTGAAGCTCAGAGGGCTACAAAATTTTTTCACAGATGACACGTGGAACAGCTAGATTTCTACCCAGGTCTGACTCTGAGAACAAGATTATCTTCCCATGTAGATAATAACTCTTTTCCTTGATTCCTTTTTACCGTCTGCGCCATTCATCTCAAGTTATATTACTTTATTACTTATTTGACCCCATCACTGCCTGCAGGTTAAGAATCAAGTTACTTCATAATTTGATTCCCACACCTTTTCAGCTTCATGGCCTTTGTCTTCCCACTCCAAGCCATCCTGGCTGCCACAGTGGTTGTTGCCAGAACTAAATTCTGATCAAAACCTCTGCTCAAGGATATAGAGATCCCTTTTCAGTTTTTTGGTGCATTGGAGTAGCTAGAGGGAAATATTTGAAACTGTTGAACTGTAACCCAATAGCCTTGATTCTTGAAGACTGTTGAACAACTCTAGAGCTTTTATGGTCTGTGTGATTACAAAAACCTTGTGACTGACACCGCCTTTATCCAGGGTAAGGACAGATGAGTAAGAGAAAAAAAGAGGCAAAAAATAAATAGGCAATGGGGGGATGGGAGGGATGGGATGGTTTGGGTGTTCTTTTTCCTTTTATTTTTATTTTAAATGCACAGAGCTCCTATCTAGAACAATGGAAATGTTTTGGTATTTGATGTTCATGACGTTGTGAACATAACCAACAGCACTGAAATATATACCTGAACGTGGTTAAAAGAGAAAATGTTATGTTATATGGTAATAGGATAAAATTTTTTTTTAAAAATCCATGAAACTGCTCTATACAAACACTGCATCTAAGTTAAACCATGGACTGTAGTTAATATAGTACAATTATAAAAATATGCTTTTACCAGTTGTAACAAATGTACAACACCAATGGAAGGGGTTAATAATAGGGTGGTATATGGGACTCCTGTATTTTACGCATGATTTTTCTATAAATCCACAATTTCTCTAATTAAAAAAAAAACAACTGCTCACTCTGTTACTTTTATGATGAAGTTCAACTTCTAAACACATACCTTAACATATACTTCTACCTACCTTCCAGAATCCTTTGTCATCTCTCATTCCCATTTCAGATACCCTAAACTTCAACTGCACCAAACAATGCACTGTTCTCTGTATAAATGGCACTACTTGACACCTCCCGAGCAGTTGCCATTTGCTTCCCCTGCATCCTTTACACAAGATGCCCCAACTTTCCATCCATTTGTATGAATTATTTCTGTTTCATGAAATGCACTTTCCTCTTTGTCTAGTGAACTCTTATTTATCTGATATTGCATGACAAATATTACCTCCTTGTGGAGCCTTATCTACCTTTCTTATGGCATTTTATTGCCCTACTTTGTAATTTATGACTATCTATTTATCTTTCCCAAGAATCTACCAATTCCGTAATGGCAAAGAAACGAATCATTTCACCAATGCGTCTTCAGAGCCAGGCATATAATATATGCTCAATAGATGTTGTGATGAATAGATTAACAATTCTTCTAAGAGGCTAGTTCATCCCTCCAACTAGATTACATACTTTTTACATCAATTTGTATTCCCAATTCCTGACAATAAGTAGTGAAGATGTCATGAGAAAAACACCTTCCTCTACACCTCTCTCACCAAAGAAATCCAAAGAAAAATCTCACTTTTGATTAATATCAACAAGAAGTTTCAGTGACAAATAATCAAATTTTACTAAGAAACATGAAAAAAAAAGACTTGAATAAGTGGAAAAATAATCATTATTTCTGAAGAAGAATACAATTTAGTAGAAAGTACTGATATTATCAAGATAACTCCTAGTATGAATTAGTTTCCATTGAACTCTCAAAGAGTATTATTTTATGCTTGCTTTGTCTTTTATTGAATCTTGAAAATTGATTTTGACGTTTACTTGGGGTGTTCACTATAAAGTTCTTTCAATTATTTTCTATATTTGAAATGTTTCATAATTAATTCCAGGTAAAAAGTTTATTTGAGAGAAACAGCTGGAAAGACCAGATAAGCAGGCAAGACTAGCAAAGAAAATGTTGCAAAAGATAGTGGGATTGGATGTAGGCTTGCTCTATAAAACTTTTTCCCTTAAAAAAAATAAAAAATAAATTAAGAAATAAATTTCCCTTAAATTTTAGATTTGAATATAATTTCAAACTTATAGGACAATTGCAAAAATAATACAAAACCCATACAGAGAACTCCAACATACCCCCCCTCCTCATATACCCAAGACCAATAATTTTAACATTTTGCCACATTTATGGTATCATTCTATCTATCCATCAATTTTCTAAACATCTGAGAGTAGATTGTAAACATCATGCTTCTTTAACACTTAATACTTGCATGTGCATTTCCTGAGAACAAGGACATTCATTTATGAAACCACCTTAAGTACAGTTATCAGTTGTTATCAAGTTCAGGAACTTTAACATTGATATAAAGCCTACAGTTTATATTCCAATTTTTTTCATATGTTCCAGTAGTGTCGTTTTTGGGCCTTTTCTCCTCAATTATTAGATCTAGTCTAGGTTCATGTATTATACTTAATCATTGTCTCTTTTGTTGTTCTTTATTAAATTTTAGAATGCCATTTAAAAAATTAAAACTGGATTAAGAACTGAGACAGATCAGTGGAACATAAACAGTTATTCCTGAAACAGATCCTAAGCTAGATAAGTTCATGATATTTTAATTGTTTTTGTTAAGCAACTACTTATACAAAGCCTACTATGTGCCCCAAAATATTCTTCATACCTTACATATATTAATTCATTTATAAAGTAACTAATTTATTTAAGAATGGGTCTCTGTAGCAAGACAGCCTATGTTTAGATTCTGCCTCTGCCACTTATTAGCTATGTGATTTTAGACAAATTATTGAGCTTCTCAGTGCCTGTTTTCTTAAGTGGAAAATGTTGATAATAATAGTTACCTATCAAAAGATTAAATTAATATTTCATAAATGAATACATCACAACAAATAAGAAATGGTTTTATCAATGATTTGTGAAAAAAACTGGATGAAAATAACTAGCCCCAGCCTTACCTCATACCATAACCTGAAAATACAGTTCAGATTTTGGATAAGTATATCTAAAATAATAGCATAAACTATTTATAAGACAACAAATTCTAAAACAGTGATGATTTTCCAAGGAGAAAAGAAAAAAGAAATCATAAACTTCAAATGTCAGTATAGTTTGAAAGTTGAAGAAAAAAGAAAGAAATTGGAAATAGATCAAATAAAAGGGATAGATGTCCTCTCTGCTATACAGGACATGATTCCCAAGGGTATAAATCTCCCTAGCAATGTGGGACAGAACTCCCAGAATGAGCCGGGACCCAGCATCATGGGATTGAGAAAGCTTTCTTGACCAAAAGGGGGAAAAGAGAAATGAGACAAAAATAAATTTTCAGTGGCTGAGAGATTTCAAACAGAGTCAAGAGGTTATCCTGAAGATTATTCTTATTCATTATATAGTTATCTGTCATGGTCAGGTTCATGCGTCAACTTGGCCGGTGGTGGTAACTGTTTGTCAAGTTGGGCAAATGCTGACCTGTCTTTTGCTATGGGGACATTTCATAGAATTAAATCATGATCACATTGGCTACATCCACAGCTGATTTCATTTGTAATCAGCCAAGGGGAGTGTCTTTTGCAATGAGTGATGCTTAATCTAATCAGGATTCAGAAGAGACAGGCTTTCTTCCTGCTTCTGCTGGCGAGCCTCTCCTGTGGAGTTCATCCAGATCCTCCATTGGAATCGTCAGCTTCACAGCCTGCCCTGTGGATTTTGGACTCTATGTTCCCATGGTTACGTGAGACATGTTTATAAATTTATATTTATGAATATTTCCTCTTGATTCTGTTTCTTTAGTAAACCCTAAGTAATACAATATCCCTGTTTAGTTTATGATATGGTAAAGTGCTAGAGGGAAGTACTTGAGACTATTGAACTGTGTTCCAGTAGACTTAATTCTTGAAGATGATTGTATAACTATGTAGTTTTAGAATGTGACCCTGTGATTGTGAAAACCTTGTGATTGATGCTCCCTTTATCCAGGGGATAAGGCGTAAAAATTTTTTTTGGTAGATTGCAATTATAGTGGACAATGAAAGGGGTATGGGATGTATGGGTTTTTTCTTTTTATTTCTTTTTAAACTGAAGTGATACAAATGTCCTAAAAATGATCATGGTGATAAATACACAGCTATGTGATGACATTGTGAGCAACTGATTGTATACTTTGGATGGACTGTATGGTGCATGAAGATAGCTCAATAAAAATATTAAGACTTGGGCAAATGTTTCACAATTTAACATTAAATAGGAAAAGACTAAAATAACAATGAATATAGTACATGATTCAAACTTTGTTAAAAAGACTAAGTTAAAAAAAAAGACTAAGTTATATATTTATAGAAAAAGGGCTAGAGGTAAAGTTTGATTATTTTTCTATGATTTTCTAGTTATCACAGCAAAGTATAGATGCTAGGAATATCAGACAGAAAGAAGAGATATGATATATTAAAGTTTGATGGTCTCAGGGGAAAGGCAAGGTTAAAGATACAGTGACAAAAAAAAAAAGAATTACATGTACATATTTTTACCATTTCATTTTTCCCCATGGCTGGGACTTGCAGATTCACCCATGAAATGCAGCCCATTTCCAGAGCAGAAAGTGGCAAAGAGTTATTCTATGTTCAAATCTTTGTCCATTAAGCCATGAGCACAATTTGATTCAGAACTAAAGGTAGAGGCTATCAATTTGATTTTCATATTTTACTCTTTTTATATCAGAGGCTACATAACCTACAAGAAAGCACCTAGAAGATTCTAAGGAGATCCAGCAGATATTCTTTCTCACTTTAAATGTTTGCTGCAGTTTGCTAGCTGCTGGAATGCAATATACCAGAAACAGAATGGCTATTAAAAAGAGGAATTTAATAAGCTGCTAGTTTATAGTTCTAAGGCAGAGAAAACGTCCCAATTAAAACAAGTCTATAGAAATGTCCAATCATTTCATGTAGGGAAATATCATAAAATTTATAATACATGGCAGTTTCCTAGACCCTAAACCCAAAGCGCAAGCATTGAAGAAAAAAAAGAAAAAAGAAATGTCCAATCAAAGGCATCCAGGGAAAGATACCTTGGTTCAGGAAGGCCAATGAAGTTCAGGGTTTCTCTCTCAAGTAAGAACAAGGTCAGGGCTTCTCTCTCAAGTAGAAAGGCACATGGCAAACACAGCGTCATCTGCTAGCTTCTTCTCCTGACTTTCTGTTTCATGAAGCTCCCCGGAAGGCATTTTCCTTCTTTATCGCCAAAGGTTGCTGGCTGGTGGACCCTGCTTCTCGTGGCTAGGTCGTTCTCTGCTCTCTCAGAAATCTCTCTCTCTTATCATCTTGTTATTCAAGATGTAATGGAGAGGCTGGAGGGAACTGCCTGAAAATGTAGAGCTGTGTTCCAGTAGCCATGTTTCTTGAGGATGACTGAATAATGATTTAGCTGTCACAATGTTACTGTGTGATTGTGAAAACCTTGTGTCTGATGCTCCTTTTATCTACCTTGTCAACAAACGAGTAGAACATATGGAATAAAAATAAATAATAGGGGGAACAAATGCTAAAATAAATTTAGTTTGAAATGCTAGTGATCAATGAAAGCGAGGGGTAAGGGGTATGGTAGGTATAATCTTTTTTTTTTCTTTCCTGTGTTCATTTTATTTCTTTTTCTATTGTCTTTTTATTTCTTTTTCTGAATTAATGCAAATGTTCTAAGAAATGATGAATATGCAACTAAGTGATGATATTGTGAATTACTGATTATATATGTTGATTGTTTATTTGGTTTCTTAATTTTTTTAATTAATAAATTTAAAAAAGAAGGAGAAAAGAAAAAAAAAAGAAATCTCTCTCTGTAGAGAGGAAGACTATGAGTAAAGGTAAAAAGAAGGAAAATTAGATATGACATATAAAATCCAAAAAGCAAAATGGTAGAAGAAAGTACTACCCATACAGTAATAACACTAAATGTTAATGGATTAAACTCCCCAATCAAAAGACATAGACTGGCAGAATGGATTAAAAAACAGGACCCATCTATATGCTGTCTACAGGAAACACATCTTAGACCCAAGGATAAACATAGGTTGAAAGTGAAAGATTGGGAAAAGATACTGCATGCAAATAACAATCAGAAAAGAGCAGAAGTAGCTATAATAATATCCAACAAATTAGACTTCAAATGTAAAACAGTTAAAAGAGACAAAGAAGGACACTATGTATTAATAAAAGGAACAATTCAGCACGAAGACATAACAATCATAAATATTTATGCACTGAACCAGAATGCTCCAAAATACATATGGCAAACACTGAAAACTCTGAAAAGAGAAATAGACACATCTACCATAATAGTTGGAGACTTCAATTCCCCACTCTCATCAAGACAGAGGATCAATAAACAAACAGAGAATTTGAATGATACAATAAATGAGCTAGACTTAACAGACATTTATAGAACATTACACCCCACAACAGCAGGATACACCTTTTTCTCAAGTGCTCATGGATCATTCTCAAGGATAGACCATATGCTGGGTCACAAAGCAAGTCTCAATAAATTTAAAAAGATTGAAATCATACAAAACACTTTCTCAGATCATAAAGGAATGAAGTTGGAAATCAATAATAGGCAGAGTGCCAGAAAATTCACAAATATGTGGAGGCTCAACAACACACTTTTTTTTTTTAACCCATCAAAAAGAAACTATTTTTAAAAAAGAAGTTGTAGGTTTACAGAAAAATCATGTAGAAAATATAGAATTCCTATATGCCCTCCTCACACACGCAGTTTTCCCTCTCATTAACACCTTGCATTATTAGTGTGGCACTTTTGTATAATTGATGAAATAATCTTATAATTATACTCTTAACTATAATCATAGTTTACATTAGGGTTCACTCTTTGTGTTATCTACTCCTACAGTTTTTAAGAAATTTGTATTCTAGTAACACAAACAACCTAAAATTTTCTCTTTTAATCACATTCAAATATATAATTCAGTGGTGTTAACTACATTCATGATGTTGTGTCACCATCACCACCAGCCATTACCAAAACTTTTCCATCAGCCCGAACAGAAACTCTGTACCAATTAACATTACCTCCTGATTCCCTACCCCACCCCAGTTTCTGGTAACCTATATTCTAGATTCTGAGTCTAGGAATTTGCTTATTCTAATTATTACCTATCAGTGAAATCATACAATATCTGTCCTTTTCAACAACACACTCTTAAACAACCAGTGGGTCAAGGAAGAAATTACAAGAGTAATCAGTAAATATCTCAAGGCAAATGAAAATGAAAACACAATATATCAAAACTTATGGGACACAGCAAAGACAGTGCTAAGAGGGAAATTTATTGCCCTAAATGCGTATATCAAAAAAGAAGAAAGGGCAAAAATCGAGGAATTAACTGTCCACTTGGAAGAAGTAGAGAAAGAACAGCAAACTTACCCCAAAGCAAGCAAAAGGAAAGAAATAATGAAGATTAGAGCAGAAATAAATGAAATTGAGAACATGAAAACAATTGAGAAAATCAATAAAACCAGAAGCTGGTTCTATAAGAAACTCAATAAGATTGATGGACCCTTAGCAAGACTGACAAAAAGAAGAGAGAAGATGCAAATAAGATCAGAAATGGAAGAGGAGACATAACCACTAACCCCACAGAAATAAAGAAATCTCTCTTGCTCCAAAATGTTTCCTTTTTTGTAGGATTTCAGAAACTAATCAAGACCCACCCAAATGGGTGGAGACACGCCTCTACCTAATCGAGTTTAGCAACCACTCTTGATTAAATCACATCTCCAGGGAGATGCTCTAATTACAGTTTCAAACATACAATACTGAATACGGATTAGAAGAAATGGCTGCCTTTACAAAATGGGATTAGGACTAAAACATGGCTTTTCTAGGGTACATACATCATTTCAAACCAGCACAATGTTCAATCACACAAAAGGACTAACAACCTAAGTGTGACCCCAAGGTGTGGCACCTCACAGGCCTAAAGGAGAGCCATGGGGCAAGGCCTTATCCAAGGCCAACTTCAAGCAGCTTGCTGCTGTGCTTGGTGGTCATGAATGCTGGATGCATCTGTTTACCTCATTGTATTTTTTTTCTGAGGTATGATAAAACTCAGGGCCACATCCTCTATTTATTTATTTATTTCTGGATAAAGTGACCTCAGAATATTCTTTGCCTATAGTTTTGCACTTTTAGGCAGATAGTCTGAGAAAGCAGTTAAGCTGATACAAACTTTTTCTTTAAAACCAAGCCAACTTTAAAACAATTTGTGGAGTTGCAGTAAAAATGGCCAGCTTTGGCACTGTTAGCAATCTTTTGGAAAGGTGACATGGCAGTATGTACCAGGAAACTTAAGGATAATAATAAAAAGAAAAATAATAACAGTAATGGTTGTTTGTCTATTTCCCAGGATTGGTTCAGGTTTGTGGGCTGCATCATCTTATTTAATCACTACCACATACCTCTGAGGTTTGGGTTGCTTAAGAAAATTGTTCAGAAATCACACAGGTAGTGATGGGCTGAATTGAGTTCTGTACCCAGGTTGTCTACTTTCAAATTCTGTGCTCCTGGCCACCCTGCTATGTTACCATTTACTCTTCAGTCTTTGACCTAGAGTGATATTCTAAGAAAATACTTTAACCAAAAACAAATACTGTATTGCAATGTTCATTTAAAAAGAGAAAAATTGTCAACAACATAATTACCCAACAATTGAACTACAGTATGATTTGTCTACATTATGGGATATTGTATGGACATTTAAAAAGATAAATGGCTCAGCAGGCAGAGTTCTAGCCTGCCATGCCAGAGACCCGGGTTTGATTCCCAGTGCCTACCCATGCAAAAAAAAAGATAATGGTGACATTAGAAATATGAAAACATATTTCAGGTATAATAATCAGTGAAAAAATCAGAATATGAAGTGATTGTATAGTTGACTAAAACAACTTCAAAATACATATACCTAGGAACTAAGATGCAGTTGAAAATAGTTGTAGATTATGGCTGTTGTAGGACTGGAGATGGTTTTTTTTCTCCTCAAAATTGCTCTTCAGTAAGGGGTATGGTGTGTATGGTTTTTTTTCTGTTTTTGTTTTATTTTTCTGTTGTCATTTTATTTCTTTTTCTGAATTAATGCAAATGTTCTAAGAAATGATCATGATGATGAATATGCAACTATGTGATGATATTGTGAGTTACTGATTATATATGTAGAATGGAATGATCACATATTAAGAATGTTTGTGTTTCCTGTAATGTTTTTTTAAATACTAATAAAAAAAATTTTTTTTTAAATTGCTCTTCATTTAAACATCATCAGAAAAGACCTGAAATGAACAATTTAATAACATTATCCAGTTCTCAAACCTCTGGTCTTGGTCCAGTTATTTCCTCTTCCTGTACTTCTGCTCAGAACAGCTCCCCATTTACCATTTGAGTCTCTTTAGTCCCACAGTGTATGCTTTGACCATTTGTATCGATGTGCACAAATTGGCCCAAATTGAAACACACAAACTAACTACACTGACTCAAGAAACAAACATATTCTCAACAGATCATATAACCAGATCAATAACTGGTAAAGATATTAACTCGATAATCACAAACCTTCCAACGTAAAAAAGCCCAGGACCAGATGGCTTCAAAGGAGAATTTTACCATATCCAGAAGTGACTTTGCCTCTTCCTCTACCTCTTCTACAATCAGTAATGCTGTACTGCACATTTTATTTAAGAGTTTGTTCTCTTCTCTTCACAAAGCAGGGTTTTTCCTCCCTTCCCCATTATAACACTATTCCTTTGAGTTTCGCTGTAATGGCTATACAGCTGTTGGCTACAGGATTTCTCAGCCTCAGATAATTCTTTCCTATGGGGGTGGGTCCTGTGCATGGTAGGATGTTTAGCAGCATTCTTAGCCTATACTGATTAAATGCCACTAGCATCCCCCACACACACACACAGAGTTGTGACAACCAAAAATGTCTCCAGCTATTGCCAAATATTCCTTGGGGCTGGGTGGCAAATCACCCGATTGAGAGTCACTGGACTAAAGGAACACCAGCGGTTTAAAGTGCGAGCCTACCAGTTGGTTGGTTATGCCCGAAATTAGCCACAAGAGGTCGCCGTAGTCCCTATTATGGTTCTAATCTGAAAAAAATACAGGGCTGTGATCCCTACCAAATAGCGAATTGTCCGAATGACTTGGGTGGTGACAACAAAAGGTTTACAAACAAAAGATCAATCTCCTAGGTGCACAAATTCCAAACAAATTATGTAGATACTCTACTGTAGAGGAGGAAAAAGCATTGCTCCCCACTCCTTGGGTGTAGGCTGCATATAGTGACTTCCTTCCAAAGAGCACAGGATGGAAAGGGGGAGGAGAAGGAGTGACATTACAGTAGAGCAATCTGACAAACACTACCTCAGACTGGTAACCAAGATCAACATCATACTGATAGTATGAAGCCCTGATATGATGTGATGCAAATGGCAGTTTACCTCTGTGATCCTCCTCTAAAAACCTATACTCCTAATCTAATCATGAGAAAAGTACCAGACATTTTCCAGTAGAGGGGCATCCTACAATACTCCTGGCCAGTACTCTTCAAAACTGTAGGGATCATCAGAGCAAGGAAAGTCTGAGAAACTGTCACAACCAAGAGAAGCTTAAGAAGACATGACTACTAAATGTAATGTGTAAATGTATAAAATGTGATGGGGGATCCTGGAATAGAAAAAAGACGTTAGGGAAAACTAAGAAAATCTGAAAAAAGGATGGATTTTAGTTAATGTATCACTATTGTGTCATTAATTATAACAAATGTACCATGCCAAATGTACATAGTTAATAATAGAAGAAATTGGGCATAGGGATAGGGCATAGGGGAACTCTGGTCAATTTTTCTGTAAAACCAAAAGTGCTATAAGAAATAAAGACTTCACATTTTAAGAAAACATCTGATCAAGCACTGACCTTGGCAAAATAAACAGAGGCAGCTTTAAAATGATGGATATTCTAGAATTCTGTTTTCAGATATAAAGGAAATCAGTTGGTGACTGAGAAATGCCACCTTCACAAACTATTCAAACCTCTTACTTTATGCAGCAGCATCAGGTAAGAAAGGCAAAGATTGATGCCAAAGAAAAGTTTTAATGGAATAAAGTAGCCCAACTACCTTAAACAATTCTTGGAATTTTTTTTTCTATAGTAGCAGGTAAGTAAATGCAGCATGATCATCTAATGAGAATATCAACTAATATATGTCAATGAATCCTCATAATTCCCCTTTGAATTTGGTACTATATTCCTGTACTATATTCGATTGAGGAAAATTGGAGATTCTATGTCTGCTTCAAGAGCTAGACAGTGGAAAAGCTAAAATTCAAATCCAGGTCTCATGTCTCACTTAAAAATCTTTGTTCTTAGCCCCTGTGTAATATTTCCTCCCTGTCTGTGACAGCTGAAGTTATGCACTGTCACTATAGAGTATGCATGATGTAATTAAAAGAACATTGAAGTAAAAACAAAACAGAAGCCTGGGTCCTCATTTGCTTCCGGATATCAGTTTCCTTGTCAGAAGAACGTGGCCAATAATACCCCACATGCTTACCTTACTGGATTGTTTTAAGGGTCAAATGAAAGAATATATGGGAAAATATCCTGCAATCTGTGAAGCATGATATTATTGTATCATTGACATATTTTTCACTTTTGCAGCTTTTTGCAATTACATCTGTGGGTTAATTATGGAATGGAATAGAATGTGTGGGGAAGACTGAGGAGAGCTTCAGACAAAAGGGGCTTAGAAGAAAATTTTGCCAGCTCCAAATTCTCCCTTTGAATAGAAGATTCAATTCTGTGGCCCTCATCACTGACTGCCTTTATCACCTGGGAGCTTTTAAAAGTTATCCTTGCCCAGGATCCACTCGAACAAGTAAAGCAGAATTGCTAGGAATGGAGCATGGGTGCGCGTTGGTATGTTTTGTTTTGTTTTGTTTTGGGGTGCATGGTCCAGGAATCGAACCTGGCTGCCCCGCATGGAAGGCATGCATTCTACCACTGAACTACCCATGCGTCCACACATTGGTATGTTTTAAAAGCTGTCCAGGTGATTCTAATATGCAGTCAAGGTTGGAAGCAGCAGCCTTAATTGATCCAAAGTCAGCCCAATTCCATGGAGCCCACAATTCCATTCCTATAGAGGCTACACCTCATCCCTAGAAATTGTGGGAGTGGGAATAATCCCATCAGGCAGAGAGGCTAAAAGAAAAGCCTGGTCAGCCAATCTGCCAGGACAATTGATGGTATTGTTATTTGACTAAAGCAAATGGATCTATTTCAGTCTTCTTCAAAGAAAGAGGAGTCCAGACAAGAAAATGAGAATGCAGCAGAGAGGATGGCCTGCTGGCTATACAACTATTTAGTGCTCTGTCACAGCGTACCACCCTAGTCTACGAGAGGCTGCTCTGAGCCTTTGTTAACACAGCTCCGTTTATTTTGGCCATTGTGTTGTCTGATGAGCCTTTGTTGGGAGCCTTGGCCTCCACGCCTGGCGGAGGAAAGCTACAGCCAGCTTACAGTATGGTGAATTACACTCCTCAAAAACAGGTCACAGAAGTAAAAGCTGTTGGAGAAAGATAACAGGTGTGCTGCAGAACTCTTCCTTTCCCTGTCATTCTAAGGGAATACATTTCCAGACTAGGAGCTCCCATCTTTTAGAGACAAGGCCCCAGGTCCCTATATGTACCACTTCTCAGCATCCTTCCTCAGTGGAAGAAACTAGGTCACAGCACTGCCAGGAGTGAGAGTGCTAAGGTGGAGATGTCATCTGGGGAAGCTGATGATCCCTAGGGTCAGACCATCACCTTGGCAAATCCAGGAACTCATTTTGTCATAACACTCACTGGTGAGCAGTCACTTAGAAAGGGACCCACGTTAACCAAGCTCACAAGACACCAACAGAGAATTATGCAATGACCAGGCATTGACGCTGGATGGTGTATTCTGTGCCAGAAGAAAAACAACATGGGGAGCCAAATTAAAAGCCCATCAGTTTGGGTGGGTCACGGTGGCTCAGCAGGCAGAGTTCTCACCTGTGATGCTGGAGACCCAGATTCAATTCCTGGTGCCTGCCCATGCAAAAAAAAAATTTTAAACATCAGTTTACCTGAAAATCAAGGCTATGGTGAAGAAATGAATTGGATAACTTTAAAGCATGGGACCATCAAGCTGTGGTAGCTGGATTCATTTACTCTCTCTGTAGGGGCACCCTAGCCAAACAAACTGAAATACTCAGACTCCGCCTTGGAGAGTCACTGTCAAATTCTTGCTCTTCAGGGGTCACTATTTCATACAGTCTCCAGACTTTTCTGATTGCATGTGGTCGATCGCAAAAAAAAAAAAAAAAGCAAATCCATGTATCAAATTGTGGATAATTTTAATTAAATTTTTAATATCATTTTATCAGATTTGACAAGGTCATTGTTATTGACTTGCAATGTGGTTACCAAATAGATTATATTAAAGATAGAAGTAGTGTAATCCCACCTTCTTCTTGTTTCCTTGTGTTTGATTAGTATTATCTTCAATTCATGGTTTCTTTGCAGGAATCTTGTGAAGCCCTTGTCCATATTGTGTCCCATTAATTTAGTGAAAACTAAATACTGGAATAGTATCTGTAAATCCCTTAAACAGGGCACAGTAAGTTGCACAACAGGCTGAGAGGACAATGGTGAGATGCCCCTGTCAACCCCTTCAGTTGAGGAATCCCATTCTTCCCCGGAATACCTCAATAATGAATGAGGCTATTCTTTAGATGATACACAATACAATGGATTCATTTAGAGCCTAGAATATTTTATGGTTTTGGGAAACAATAGTAATATACAATTGTTCTTGCCTAAAAATGATTCCCTAATCCCTGTAGTTGGTTTTCTGAAAGCTCTAGCCCCCCATTTGCAGATTACTTGAGTCTTCAGTGTAGGTGTTCAATCTCTTCCATCACGCTTTGATTCTGCTTATTGTGACTCCCTAAGGGGAACTTTATCTGAAACTTTGGGACTCCAGATAAAGGACTATACCACTCTATACAGAACCAGACAATGAATTTAAGGGAGCAACAGCTGTCCTCATATTTCAGTATTAGAAGAATGGTTTTATTTAAACCCAGAAGAAAACAGTTAAAAGCAGACCTTTGAAAAGATCAGGGTGAACTAGCTTTTGCCCCTCTCTTTCAGAGATTTCACATACAGGACTTCCCAGGAATGGTCAGACAGCCACAGAGTTTGAAGAATACTACTCTAGAACATTTTAAAATTGGTTCAGACGGGGGTTTGTTGTAACTGCTGTCATGCTGTAAATAAGACTGCAGACCTAAAGATTAAAGAGACACCATGACCAGTTTGTCTGCAAGGAATCAAAAACAAAAGAAAGTATTCTGATCTACATCTTAACCAGAAGACAATGGAGTGGAGGGTTTTAGAGTTTGGACAAGTTAGACAGTGTTGGGTTGTTTTTATTTCATCATTAGAGAATTTTATTTTATTTTTGAATAGGTAATTGTTTTAGTTTGCTAGCTGCTGGCATAAAATATACCAGGAACAGAATGGCTTTTTAAAAGGGGAATTTAACGAGTTGCTAGTTTACAGCTCTAAGACCCCGCAAAAAAAATCCCAACTAAAATAAGTCTATAGAAATGTCCAATCAAAGGCATCCAGGGAAAGATACCCTGGTTCAAGAAGGCCAATGAAGTTTAGGGTTTCTCTCTCAAGTGAGAAGGCACATGACTAACACAGTCAGGGTTTCTCTCTCACCTGAAAAGGCACATGGTGAACATGGTCAGGGTTTCTCTCTCATTTGGAAAGGCATGTAATGAACACAGCATCATCTGCTAGCTTTCTCTCCTGGCTTCTGTTTCATGAAGCTCCCCGGGAGGCGTTTTCCTTCTTCATCTCCAAAGGTTGCTAGCTGGTGGACTCTCTGCTTCTCAGGGCTATGTTGTTCTTCTCTGCTCTCTCAGAATTTCCAGCTTTCTCCAAAATGTTTCCTCTTTTATAGGATTCCAGTAAACTAATCAAGACCCACCCAAATGGGTGGAGACATGTTTCCACCTAATCCAGTTTAACAACCACTCTTGATTGAGTCACATCTCCAGGGAGATGATCTAATTACAGTTTCAAACATACAGTACTCAGTAGGGATTAGAAGAAATGGCTGGATTTATAATATGGGATTAAGATTAAAACATGGCTTTTCTAGGGTACATACATCCTTTCAAACCAGCGCATTAATACCTATGCATGATGATAAATGTAAGGTAAGACTACCTCCCATCCCTAACATCAGTGACCCAGTTCTTCTCCCCAGAGGTACCCTCAGTTCTCTGGTTCTTATGTATTCTCCTAGAGAAAGTAAATGCATATTCAAGCAGCCTTGTTTATATATTATATATGTATATTAAATACATATATACTTTAAAATCAAATGGTGCACATGCATTCCTTTTTACAGCTGCATACTTCATTGTCTGTATATACTGTGGTTTGTTTATCCATTCATCTGTTGATGGGCACTTGGGTTGCTTCTACCTTTTGGCTATTGTGAATAATGCTGTTATGAATATCAGCATGCAAATATCTGTTTGAGTGCTTGCTTTTAATTTTGGGGGGATAAATACCTAGAAATTGGGACTGTTGAGTCATATGGTCATTCTATACTTAACTTTCTGAGGAATTGCCAACCGTCTTCTACAGCTGCTGCACCATTTTACAATCCCGCCAGCAATGAAAAGTTGTCTTTATTTCTCCACATCTTCTCCAACACTGTAACTTTTTTTTTTTTTGGTATGGGCAGGAACTGGGAATCGAATCTGGCATGGCAGGGTGAGCCACAGTTGTACCACCCTGTTTTTTTAGCCATAGCCATTGATTTCTTAACCATAGCCATTCCTGAGGTCACAGTTCCTCAGGAAGCTAATTATAGAATGGCCACAGGTGTATATCCAGAAGAAGTGAAAGCAGGGTCTCTAACAGCTATTAGAACACTGATGTTCACAGCAGCATCCTTTACAATTACCAAAAGATGGAAGCAGCCCAAGTGTCCATCAACCAACGAATGAATAAACAAAATGTGGTCTATATATACAATGGAATATTATTCAAGTATCAAAAAGGATTGAAGTAGTATGTTTATCAGGCTTTGATATTAGGGTATTAGTAGCTCCATAGAATGAGTCGGGCAGTGCTGCCTCTTGTTCAATTTTTTGAAAGGGTTTGAGGTAGGAATGGTATTAATTCTTCTCAGAATGCTTGGTCAAATTCATGTATGAAGCCATCCACTCAAGGGCTTTTCTTTGTTGGAAGGTCCATCAACAGGTGAGCAGAAGGCCGAATTGTCATGTGCATGTACAATGGAGTGTCATGTGGCTCATCTGTAATGCCAAAGATTTAAGATATCGAACATTTGGTTATGAAAGTTCCGAATAACTAAAACACCCCTGGATTGCTTGATAGTTTAGGGAGTTGGGCTTCTGTGGCTGAGTAGGTTCCTTCAGCCCCAGAAGGGACGGGTTGTGCTTTTCCCTGCCACACTGGTGAAAATGAGGACTTTTTACTTTTCTGATAAAATCATTTGATGCACAAAATTTTTTATTTTGATGAAGTACAATGCATCTATTGTTTTGTTTGATTTTTCTTTTGTTGCTTGTGCTTTTGGTAATTTCATGTTTGAGTAGATTTTCTTCTGAAAGTAATTGGGGTATTTGAGGAGAAGAAGAGGGAAGTATTTTTCCTCTTTGGTGGTGTAGAAGAAAGAATAGGCTTTGAATTCAGATGGAACAGTAGTGAAATTCCACACCATGAGTTTCTTTAAAAAAAAATGGAGATAAAAATACTTATCTTATAGGTTGCTTTGTGGATTAAATACATTTAGATAGAAAATGCTTTGTGTTACAATATGTGCTCAATAAATGGTAGCAGCTGTTTTGTTAAGGTAAGCTCAGGAGGGGTGAGGTACAACCTTTCCCCATTATTAGTCTGACAAGCACAAAATCAGCCACTTCCATATCTGAAAATGAAGAGACTTGGACAGGGATCAGAGAAAGCATGTATTGTAAGCAAAGAAACAAAACACTGTTACTATGATCTATCAGAAAGAGGATGGCACCGGACCCTTCTTTGGGATGTAATGTCATGGACTTATTTTGTGGGGATAGATGGGAAGAGGGGATCCAGTAAGGCCTGGGGGAGCAACTCCCCCTCTCCACCAAGGTACAGCTGCATTTCTTCCTAGGTGGCATTGTAATGTAGGGAGCCCATAGCCTTTCGCCTTGGGAAGTTTCCATTGTACTGTAATTAAGCATATGCTGCCACTTTTATTACAGGATATCTTGAAATTTCAAGTTTGATGTTGTCATACTACAAAGACTACTATTATCTGTTGATCAGTCTACTCTGAGAACAGACCCCATTCATTCCTGCTTGAATTTCCCATGGATTCAACTCAGATGTAAACCTTTGGGGAAGTCCCACCATGTGCCAGGTTTGAAAGCACAAGGATGATCTGATAAGTTTCCAGCCAAGGAGAAGCTGGCAGAGAAGACAGATAACTGATAACTTTTAATACAGAGTGTGGGGAGTTGAGTGATGTAATGGAACTATGAATAAAGCACTATGGAGGATATTAAGAAGAGAAAAATAAATTTTGCTAAGGAGTTTAGGGGAAACTCCTCCAAAGAAATGAGGATTGATCTGATCTTGACTCATCTGGCAAAAGGCTTTGTTTGGGATGGGGTAAGGGAGAATCAAGAGAAGAAGGGGAAGGAAGGAGGGAAAAAAAACATTTCAAGGAAAAGAAACTGCAGGGACAAAGGGATGAGTCAGTAAGCATGTTTGTTTGTTCAGCTATTCATTCAAAAAATATTTGTTGAGTGTCAAACACTTGTTCTTGGTGTTGTGGACACAACAACAGGCCAAGCAGACATGGTCCCTGCGATTCTCATGGAATTTACAGTTTAGACAGAAAGCAAACAAATAAATAAACAAGATCATTTCAGAGAGTGGTATACACTATGAAGAAAATAAGTTTGGGGCAGGTGTGATAATACCGTGGTGGGGGTGGGGAGCATGTGAGATTGGGTGGTCAGGAGGACCTTTCTGAAAGGGGCGTTCGACCTGAGAACAAAGTGGTATCTTTGCCTTCTAAGGACAAAGAGCTCTGAGTGGGGGCAACAGCAAATACAAACAGCCTACGACAGTACTGTTGAGGAGCAGAAAGAAGACGACCCGCTCCACTGAGCAGAGGGAGCAGAGGAGCCTGAGAAGTGGGGATGACCAGAGGGGTTGGCCGCCCTGGTGATAGGGCTTTGTGGCCCGCACTAAGGAGTTCATTTTGAAGAAATGCCATCCCGTGAGTGGACCAGAAGCAGGGAAGCTGTTCAGTTGGGAAGCTGTTTCTTGACTCCAGCAAGAGATATTGGTGACGCGGACCAGGGTGGTAGCACTGGGAACAGTCATGTTCAGAGTAAACACGAATTTTTGAAGTGGGGCTGACAGGACTTGCCAATAGATTGGTGTGGAGATGAGTGAAAGATGTAGATAATCATGTCAAATGCTATGACAGGCTGAGCAAAACGAGCACATACAGTTGACTTTGTTCACAAGTGGTAACTGCAGCACTCACGCACCAACAGTGGGAATGTGGGAATGTTGAGAGAGGACTCTGGAAAAAAAGATAGTGGTGAAGGCTTTGGGGGTGAATGGATTTGACCTGCAACACTGACCAGAGTTGGGCTGCTTATGACTGTGAGGCTAGGAACCTCCCCAACTTTTAATGGCAAGGGCTTTAAACAAACAAACCAAAACCCCGGCTAAATCTGAACAAATACATTTATGTCTCTCTGCAGCTCCCTATTTCCCTTTTGGCCCACAGGATAAATATTCTCACCACATTTATTCTGTCCATTCTCACAAGCTCTCCGTTGGCCTCAGCGTCCCTCCTCTCAGTTGAGTCTTTAGAATACCGCCATCCAAGACAAGCAGGAAATTTATGCACATAACAGGCACTGAGTAAATGCATACAGAGGGTAAGAGAAGGAGCTTCTACTACTTTGTTTTACTTCTGCCTTCCAGCTTAACAATCACAATAACTGGCCCCTTTTGGCTGGGAGGAGGCAACATTAGGCTTAACTTTCTTTTTTTTTTTTTTTGGCTGGCTGATTCTGTCATCTCCTGGTCCTAAGGTCCGTTGCATATACACAGCAGGCCTGCAGGGGTCCTCAGCTCTCCCTCTGCACCACAGCATCAGGCTGGTCCTCTTCAGCTAACATTATCTTTTATTTAAACAGAAACAGTAGCCACCAATCTTGTTACATAACATAACAATTTCCGAGGGCGTTAAACTAATGCAGCATCTACTGTTGGGGGTGCTGAGGAGCTGGCGTGGTGATCTGACGACACAAATAGTCCCTAGGAGTATTGCTGCAACGTTGTAACAAAAGTTTGACTTTCTGGCCTTACATAGAATTTGAGAGCTGGAAGAGATTTTAGCGATCATTCTAATCCAATCCCTCTTGTTTTAAAATGTGGAAACCAGGCCTAGAGAGACAAAGGCATTTATCCAAGAGCCACATCAGGGCTAGAAACCAAGCTCTTGATATTCTAAAGGAATTAATCACATCTTCTTAGGTTAAGTGTTAAACCTCTCTTGTTCATGATTCTGTCTTATTTAAAAACACATTTTTTCCCCTCTCTTGTTTGAGATTCTCCAAATGTATCAATTGTGAACAAGGACATGATGCTCTTTCTTACACTGAAACTGCAAATCATGGGCTGATACATATCATATATACTATTAAGCTGATGTACTTGAGATATTATTATTATTTTTTTTTAATGAAGCATTGGGACTGGATGGGCACCCACCATGTATGCTAACTGAATACAACTTCTTGGTCAAACATATTTTAAAGACAGCTGGGTGGAGTTATGGGTAAAATTTTGAGCCACGTGGGGCTCTACCAGCACCATTCTCTGTCACTTGAGCTCCCACATCTACGTGGAGACCCGTGTACTGAGGGGGGTTGGAGTCAGCTGCATCCCAGAAGTATCTCACATCCTGGTAGCAGCTCAATAAAACATGAGATTTTCTACTGAAGGTTTCCTCTTGCTTCCCTGTGGAGTCGCAGAACTTCAGTGGCTTTAAATACTGAGTGAAAAAAAGCTGGACCCTGCACCCTTCCCGTGAACCCTGCCAGCCTTTTTTCTCATACTGACCTGTTTTTCTAGAAGACTCTGCCCCCCACCCCCGTACCTCCCTGGATTTCCTGACTGCCTTGGGCTTATTTTTTAACCTCTCGTCCTTGAAAAGCACCACCCCACTGACCCAGAACGTGGGCTCCTCCCCTCTGGTCGTTAGGACCATCTTACTTTCGTGGGCAAAGCACATGAGAAAAGCCTGGAAAATAGACAGCTATAGGGGAAGGGGACAGAGCGTATTTCAGTTCCCTTAAAGCTTCTTTCCTACCCTTAACTCACTAGCGGGACAGAAAGAGGTGAAATGCCCAACTTTTGAGCCAGGCCTGTCTGTGCCGGTCGGGCGGGCACTATTTTATTGAACTCATCTGTCCCAGGGCCTGACAGCCTCTTGAGGTGACTAGGGCCCTGGGTAAGGGATGGCTAAGGTGGAGGGGAAACCACTCACCTGACCCTACAAACAGGAGCACTATGCAGCCCTCCCCCAAAACCCAACCTTCTGGGGATCTCTCTGAGACATCAGCCCTGACCGGGAGACAAACTCCAAACAGAAATAAACAGCTTCCTCCTTGGCGCTGAAAGCCCACCCATCCTCATCACCCGCTCTCCCCGCCCCTTTGGCCAGTTCCCCAGCTGGGCCAGGCCGGCTGGCGGAGCCTGGCGGGGCAGGACCCGACGCGCGCTCCGTCCGCGGTACCCCAGCCCGGCCGGGGCAGAGGGGTGGGGGGGTGGGAGGGAGGGGAAGCGGGGGGCGGAGTTCCGTTCTCCGCTGATTGGCTCGGCGCAGATGGGCAGCGGCCGTGCCGGGCCAACCCGCGGCGTGTTGCTATGTGCCGAGTGGAGGGGATAGGCGCGGGGGCGCGTCCGTCACCCCGCAGACCCCGGCCCCGACCCGGAGGGATGTGGAGTGTCGGCGGCGGCGGTGGCGGAGACTGTGGCTTTAAGAGCGTGCCCGGAGCGCAGGATCCAGCCGGGCCGTCGTTGGCCGCCGCGCACCCCCGCGGAACCGAGACGAGCGCTGGCCGGACGGGGCCGCCTGCTGCGGGGTAAGGGAGCAGGGCGCGCAGCGCGGGCTGGGCGCGCGTGGGAGTGGGGCGCGCTGTCAGCACCCCACCGGGCGCGGGGCTTCGGCCCCCCGGCGCCTCTGGCCGGGGTCCCGCGGAGCGCGCGGCGGTGTTCGCCCAGCGTGGCGGTGGAGGGGTCCCGCGTGGGGTCCCGCGTGGGGTCCGCGGGCGCCGGGGGCGGGGAGCGGGCCGCCCGGCCACGTGACCGGAGTGTTTACAAACACTGGCTGCCCCGGCGCCCGCGGGGAGGATGGAGGCTGCGCCCGCCGCGCGGCGGGGACCCGGTGAACCTGGGGTGCTGGCTTGGCGGGCAGGGTACGAGGACCCGGACGGGGAGACTGGGTCGCTGCTTCCTCCTCGGCTTTGTTCCCGCGGATTCGGTCTCCCTGGGAGCCAGAAGGGGGGCCACGGACGCTCTCTGTCCGCGGGTGACGCTGGGTCTCGGTCGGAGCCTCTTGGGGCCGGGAGGCGCCGCCCTCCGCGCCCCCGCCTGGGGAGGACTGGCCGCCCTCGAAACTCCCGCGAGCGCTTCGCCGGCCCCGGGCCGAGGTAACCGCAGCCGAGTTCCTGCCTGGCCGCTTCCCGGCGTCTCCCGGCCTCTCTGCCAAGGGGGTGGCGCGCGTTTTCTCCTGCCCGACAGAACGTAGGGGCCTCTCCAGCGAACACCTTCCAAGGACTGGGGCTGAGGGGCAGCCCCCACCTCTCCTCGGCCGCTGATTCCTCTGGGTGTCTTTCCCGAAGTGCGGGCTTTTCTCCAGTCTTGGGTGAAGGACACCTATTCTTTCGGACCCCTTGCCCAAGGGGCTGCCACTTCTGGCGTCACCCTTTAGCTATAGAGTTTTAAGAGCCAAGTGAGTGACCTCCGTTTTTTCTGTGTTCAGTATGTAGCTGACCCTGTCACAGTCCCGCAGCTGTCGAATGGCACACGTGAGCTTTACTGGGGCCCTTCTTTTCTAGCCTCCTTGTTGACTTGCCCTCTTTGCATCCTAGTAGGCTCTTTCAGTGAATCCTTGCCTCCGGTGAGTCTAAAGGCTAACAAGACAGCTACTGTCCTTTTTTCCCTCTGCCCTTCCTCCCTTCTTCCTCTCTTCTGGTCCAACAAGATGTACAGGATGGGGCTCCCTGTTTTAGAGCATTGTGCAAGAAGGGAAGCTGACTGCTTCCTTCAGCTCCACTTGCTCGCAGAACATTAGAGGTACAAGGAACCGAGGGAGTTAAGAAGTTAAGTGACTCGCCCAAGGTAAGGAACTTCACTGAGCTCAGGGCTGAGGCTTGGTCTCCACGCTTTTTGCTACCCAGTGCGCTTTTGCTTCTGTGGTTACACACCTTGGATTCTCCATCAGCGGACTTGACTGCTTCTTTTCCTGGCTTTCTTTGCACCCACTTACTATCACAAGACTGTCCATTCCTCTCCTCGTTTTCTCAGCACTTAATTCTGAGCTGAGTCTTGTCTCCATAAGGGACATTTTAATCTTAACTATGTGTTAGTTGGCTACAGGTTCTTTCCTGAGGAACAGGTCTAGCCTGAGAGGAGCTGCGCAAACTTCCCTCTGGCACAGTCTCTTAATTCCAACCTCATGATAGGGTCTCAGGCAGGAGGGGAGTGAAAGTTGGGGCTCCTTCCCTTCGGCAGTGGACTTCACCTTATCTGTTTATGATTTTGTAACAGCATTTCTTAGATCTGTCTTTACCTCTGTGCTTGAGTTAACATCAAAGTTCCAGTTACCCTTACTCCCTGCAGTGTGCTGTTTTTTTTTTTTTTAAGTTTTTTCCTACTTAAAAAATATCAACAGCTTGTCATGACCCATTTGTTGATTTCCTGACCAAAGGGGTCATGACCCACAGTTTGAGAAACTGCTCTAGGGCAGACATCCTCAAGCATAACTATGCATAATTATGACCTGGGTAGTGTTTAAAAATATAGTTTGCGAAGCTGTTCCAGTGGTGTTTATTTTGGGGGGGCATAGGAATCTTTTTTTTTTTTTGCAAGAGCAGGCACCAAGAATCCAGCCCAAGTCTCCAGCATGACAAACATACTGCCACTGAGCCTCTGTCGCACTACCCTTTTTCTTTTCTTTTTTTTAAATTTAAGAATCTCATTTTTGAAAAGTGGTCCAGGAGATTGTGCTACAGGTGGTTGATAAAAAGCCCTGAACTAGTTGGCAACCGGGGCAAGGAACAATGAATGGTATTGATTTGGTTTTGAAGTGAAAGCCTTACTCAAGTGTGTGGCGCACGCTCTGGGCAAGCCTATGACCACTCAGCTGCCAGCCACACATACTAGTGTTTGCTTTTAGCTGCCCTGAAGCCTTGCCCATAAGAAATAGGCACCTCTCCCCCTGCACCCCACTCTACCCCATCCCAACCCTCCCCAGCCATTTGACCACTGCTGTTCAGTATTCTGTACTGTACCACTGGATGCTTCTAGGTGCGTGGCGGGTGTGAGTAGTGCTGATGAGTTGCTGTGCTATTCACAGATGATGTGAATTTTCATGCTTTTTAATGATTTGAATGGTTTTGAGGCAATGACACAGTTTTGGGGTCTGACTTATTAAGGATTGACCAACAGAAGGAAAGGATAATTTTACTGATTTTAATATCAGAGTCTTCCAGGCTGAGTAGCATGGGGTGGAGTAGCCTGGTGACTTTCAGTGGGAGATTTATCTGTTGTCCATTGTCAATAAGCAGAACCATGAGTTCCAAATCTTGCCTCCCCCAACCCTGGCTCTTTCCTGATATGGCTCCTGTGTGCGGGTGTATCCTGTTAGTCATCCAGTTTCTGAAGCTGTTGCATTTACCTCTACCTTCACATGAACACACACACATCTGATAATGGCCACACAAAGGATGTGGCTGTTACCCTGTTAGTTCCTCTGTCCAAACACAGTGGTAGAAGAAATTTCTTTGAATTCATCAAAGCTGCAATTTAGCTTCAAAAAGGACTCCAAATTGTCCAAATTCTAATTCAGTTATGGTCCTTTTTTTTTTTTTTTTTACCAAAGGTATGTCTTACATGGGAACATTGTTGTGGGATTGTTTAAATTAACTTTAATAATCAGTTTGACCAAGCAGCTTACATATAGAATGTTGAGTTTCTAGCAAGTGGAAAAAAGAAAACAAAGGAAGATAAAGGAACTAGGATAGGAAAAGTAGAGGAAAGAGTTAAAGATGAGATAGGATTCAAATGGAGCATCAGGATCTGTCCTGTTTGTAAATGATCTTGGCATTTCCCTAACCAAATCACTGGGTGCTCAGACATCTGCACTCTGCTCTGGTAGGATGAAAGAGTATAAAACTCTTGAAAAGGAAGCATCTTTTTGAACTTTAGCCTCTGCTGATGGAAAGCTATGAATTGGAAAACCAGGGCCTGCAGGGTAAAGGTATTTAGTTAGTTTTCAGTGACATTTTCATGGTGACCCAGTTATCTTTAACAAAAGGTGACACGTACTTGAGTCTAAAGGGCTCTACCTACCTGAATTTCCCCAAAAGCTGTGGATAGTCATAGAGGGTTTAAACATTAATAAGATTTTGCTACTCCCCTGCTTAAAACCTTCCAATAGCTTTGCACTGCCTTGGGACACAATCCAGCTCCCTTCCCTGTAGGCATTGCCCAGCCTTTCTCCCTCCCTCAACTTCTGCCACCTCATCTCTTCCCAGACCCCTCCTCTCCCACTCTGCTTCACTCTGTCTGGCTGGACTGGCTTTCTTCAGGTTTCTAAAACATTCCATGCTTATACCTGTCTCAGAACCTTTTTACTGATTGTCTCTGCTGAATGCCCTTTCTCCAGGTTTTTGCCTGGTTGTGTCCTCTTACTTGGGTCTCATTGAGCCCCACCCTGACCAGTTATCTAGAACAACTCCTCTCCTTTTCCTCCTATCTCAGGCTCTCGTCAGCACCTTAACTCTCTTTAATTTCTTAATTCTCGTTAATACAATCTGGAAATATATTGTCTACTTGTTTGCTGGAATGGAAGTTCAGTGAGAGCTTGTCTTGCTGACAGTGCTTGGCACAGAGTAGTCATTGGATAAGTATCTGTAAATGAATGAATGAGTAACTAAAAAGAGCCGAAGTTAAGAGTCTCTAGAGTAGGGAATAATACTTTTCTTTTCAAAAGAGGAAGAGGAAAAGCAAATTCTCTTCTCCCTTTTGCTGGGATAGGTTAGTGTTTCCTTGGATTTACTTTTCAGAGTTCTACTTTTCACAGTATTTTTCATCCCTTTATTCCTTCCTTGGGTCTCTAACATGTCTAAAAGCTTCATTGTTAGCTTTTTGTTAACAATTCTTGCCTTCCCCGGGAACCTTATTCTAGGCCTCACTGTTTTCTCCAGACAAACATTAGCTTTTCTATCAGTAATTACATTTAATTAATACCAGGAGGTGAGATGGATGGGAGGATTAAATAAGGAAATGCATGGGAAACACTGGGCACGGGGCCTGACACATAAGAAACACTTGGTCCTAACTATAAATAACAATATTAATGTTAATTATTGGATTCCTCCTTTCTCTAGCCAGGGTCAGGGAAAAATTGAACAAATCTTAAATTAATATGAGTGAAAAAATGTCATATAGATCTATCAGAACTGGAATAGAATTTAGAGATCATCTAATTGTAAATTGACTACTGCCTAACTCTTAACAAATACTCATTTGGAAGAAGTATTAGTTATGGAAGTATTTGGAAGGGCATGCTGTCTGTCTGTTCTGTCCATTTCTTAGTTTTTCCCTTGGGTTAAGCTGGGGCATTTATTTTAGCCCCTCCACTGAAATGAACTTCAGTGTCCTTCCCTTTGCTTTTATGGAGGGACAGCATCAGCAATAGCTTTATGTCACTTACTGCTGCATTTCTTGCATGGATTTATATTCTTGAAGACTTCAGCTACATTCTCATTTAATGTCCCCTTTAAGAAGTTCATAGGAGAAATTTCTTTCAGAAACAAACGCCAAGAAAAGCTTTGTCTCTCCAGAGAAACCTGGTATGCTTTTTCTCTGTGGACCATAGGAAATTTATAACTGATCATATTTCTCATCTTGCTTTGGCTGCCAGGAAGCACAGAGCCAAATTTGTAGTTTAATTTTAGTACTGAAGGGCCCTAATTTTTTCCAGTGTTGTTAAGCTTGTAATTTTTATTCTCTAATTTTAATCTGATGCTTTATAACTTTCTCTTAATTAGATGTATACTGGATTGGGTACTAATTCATTTCAGGTGTTACATTTCAGATATACAAATATTGAGCCTCAAACAGGCAAAAAGGACTTGGTGAAGACACATAGCTAATTAGGGCAAAGCATAGACTATAAACCATACTCTTTGTTTCTTAGGCCAAGGACTCTTTCTATTACTTCACATTCTGAAGAATACCAATTATTCTAACCCTCACTAGCCCACAATGTTTCAATACTAGACTATCACCTCCTCTCTGATGGAGCAGAGTTCTGCCAGGGAAGGACCACCCTGCCACTGCATTCCTGTTTTCTGACTGGGTCAGCAACACTTGCACCCTTCTGTCTCCTGAACTATAGGGCATTCAGCCCTCCTGCATGATCCCGAGAATTTCGTGTATCATAAAAATTGCTGTAAAATGACCTGCAAAATGATTACAAAGCCACAGCTTGATAACTCTAATTTGGATGCACAATGCAGTTTATGTGTTTGCTCAATCACAGCTGCCAATACAACTAATACGCAATAGTGAGGTCAAGGGCATGTGACACGTTTAAAGGTGGAAGGTACTATAGTCTCTAAACTCCATTGGCCCGAAGTTGGACATAAGGCAGGCAGGCACCTTTAGAAGTCTCAGTAGTGGGTCTGATGCAGCATCAGTGGAGGGCAAGAGGCACTGGTCACAGGGCGGCGGTGAGGGTGGCAGCAAGGCTCATGGCACAGCATGGGCATTGCTGAAGCTCACCGAAGCTGCGTCTGCATTAGATTTTTATGCCTCAGAGTTCTGTCCTTAATGTCCTTATGGAGGGAGTGTCTGTCTGGCAGGCATCAAGCCAGTCCATATCAACCTGGCAGGATTGTCTGGTTATCACTTGTTATGCAAACATGTTTTCCTGAGCTTGTTTACATTCTAATTGCTGTCAGTGTGTTTATGATGCTTTGGGAATTCATTTCAATACAAAACATCAGACTTGGTGACTTTTATCTGAAACTAGATTGCCCAGTCTGAGTGAAATTAGTTCCTAGTGTGGAGTTCCTTTGTCTTTTTTTTTTTTCTCCTTAGAATAGGAAGCTTTGCCATCCAGATGGTGGATGGGGACCACTGAAGGGGAAGCAGGGTCTTCCAGGTGTGAGCAGTAAGTAAATTAGGTTGTATTAACTTTGTTTTATTTTATCTGGTTTGAAATTAGTTACAGGAAGTATGGACCATCCTCATGATTTAGTTTGTTTTGTTTTCCCTAGGAGTTCTTGTTAGGAATACCTGGGGCAAGGGATGAGAGGTTTAAAGCACTCCATCCTGCCTGCCTCAGGAGCAATGATAGGAATATTTTGGTTCCTATTTTGAGGTAAAAAACAAGAACCTCTGGCCTTGGGCTGAAACTCGATCTTGGTTTTATTTTATTTTCTTGGGTAATAATCTTTCAGCTGATAATGAGACTAAGACTATAGACCCTGCCCCTAAAAGCAAATGCTCAGATAGGAATGATAAAGGCCTAAGGTAAATAACCAGAGTACAAGGCAGAAAGAGTTTAGAGTCAATACAGGTTTACCTAAAAGAAGGGTGGGCTTTTTGGAGATTGGGCTGTGAAAAATGCAGAGGATTAAAACATGCAGCAACTGTGGGTACACCAGAGGGAGCAGTGTGTGCAAAGGCACAGAGGCAGGAACAAAAGAGGGAATATGCAGGAAATGTTTAGTAAGCGTCTGAGTTAAGAAAGGAAAACACTACCAATACATTGTTAGCTACCGCTGCTGCTACTCCTTGGAAGCGGACTGTGACTGCCATTCAGAGAACTCTTAAAAGATGAAACTCAAAAGTTTCTCAAAAGTGAGACTATTCCCAGGGATTCTCAAACCTCTCTTCCATAAGAATTCCTCAGCTTCACCAAATAGCTACGGAATCAGATCTTTAGGATGGGGAATCTATAATAAACAAAACAAAACAATAACAGTCCAAAAAAAACTCTTCCCCAAGTTTCTAATGTAGTTACCTTCACACGTGCTGGAGGTCTAGAGACCATCCACTAAGCCTCCTTCTTTGGTCTGCCTTCACTTGCTCTATTTTTGCCTCTTCCATTTCTTTTATGTGTTTCCTGTGTGTCATCCATTATATTGTCTCACCTCTGTCTCTTCTTGAATCACTTTGGTCTTTGTTGGACATTCCTCCCTAAATTGATCCACCACCAAATGGACCATAAGATAGAAATAAATTCTCTCTCAATGTTTGCTTTATTAATGGAATAAGCATGTCTATTATATTTATTTGAGAAAAATTTAAATAAGCCCTTTAGGTTAGTTCATTTTGCTTATGCGGTTCTTAATTTGATTTGAGACTCTTAGAGGAAAAAGTATGCCCACATTTGACTGCATGCTTAAATCTAAATACCCCATTAGCAGAAAGATGATTAACTGAAAAACAGCTTTTGTATGCATGTGTTCAGTCTCCACTTGTATCCTGCCTTTTGGTTCAGGTTATTTCCTTCCCTCTTTTCTCCTGTTTATGCAAAATTCAAGCATTGAGCTGACCCTGAGAGTCTGATGGTGTTTTAAGAGAACTTGACTTTTATGTTTTGCTTTATAAATAGTTGTCTTGGACTTTCTGGGAGCCATTCTGCTGGAAGCCTTCGGGGCTCAGGGACCAGGGATTCGGGACTTCAAGCCCCTCCCTGGCTTGTCTGGGTAGGAAGGAAAGGATCCGTGTGGGGCTTGGGTGGGGCTGGGTCAGGATTCAAATCTTGGCTCTGGTCTTTTCTAGCAGGGTGACCTTGAGCAAATTGCTTAACCTCTGGCGCTTTTTTCCTCGTCTGAAAAACAGGGATAATCATAATACTGTCTACCTCTGGGTTGTTGTGGGGATTAACTGAGAGATGATTAATATCAAGTACCTGGCCCCTAGCCTGCCCCATAATAGGGAATTAATAAATTGTAGAGTCCTGGAAGCTTATAGGCAGTTGCAACTCCCTCCCTTCTTCCCTCCTTCCTTTACTTCCTGCCTTCCTTCAACAGGTACTTTCTGAGCTCTTACTGAGTGCCAGGCTCTGGGCTAGGTATGAGAGATGATTAACTGGATATATTCTTTGGCCAGGAATGGCTCACAATGTAGTGGGAAGACTGACCCGTAATCAACTAACTTTGTGGAATTTTCTTAAATTATGTGAAAAAGCTGCACTGGCAACTTGCTTGTCTCTTCTTGGTATGCCAAACCTGAAAGGAAAATGAGATTTTCATTCTTATTCCCACACAGAGAAAAAAATCCAGAAATTTGCTGTAGAACCCATCTCTCTTACCCCACTCCATCCTCTTTACTCTCCTTCAATAAATGGCACCACTAGGTGACAATTTAATAATTCCTAGAACAACACATATCCATCTTTGCACTAGTGATGGCTAGGACTTTAGACATACAGGCATCATTTTTTGAAAGTGCCTTTTCGGAGTCTTTTTTGCTTCTGTGTTTTAAATTCAATCTCCAGATTCCAGTTGTGGAAAGGCAGGAAGCCCAGCCACCGTGTCAGTCTGCGGGTTTTCAATTTATTTGAATTGGGAGATTAAAGTGAGAAAGTCAAAGGCATGCTGACAGATGAATAACAGAATTGTATTGGTAAAATTTGGGTAGATGGTTTCTAACTAATTGAGGCCCCAGCTTTGCCTTGAGGACTAGCAGTTAAAGACAAATCAAGGTCACACAATGCCCATAGACCAAAAGACTCATTCCTTTATTCAGCAAATATTTGAGTGACAATCAAATAATCAGCTCACTTTAAAAATACAACTGTGGTAAGTGCTACCCGCATGGTATCGGGGATCCGACTTTCTGAGGGGCACAGGTGTCACGGAAGGGTTCCCTGGTGGAGTAACTTTTGAAAATAGACTTCATCGCTTACCATATTTTCCAAGGCCTTATTTTCTTGATAGAGCTTCCAAATGGCTATTTTTCATTACAGTTTAAAGTATAACCTTGTCTGGAGTGAGAGGAATGAACTAGATTCCTCTCTAGGTCCCGTACCTTGGGAAAAAATGTATTGTTTTGTTTTAACCAGCATTGTCATCTCTGTATTGATCAAATACAAAAAAAGGGGCTGATGGCTGGAGGAGGGTGCAGTGTCCTGGGGCCTGGGGGAAAAGGGCAGCTTTGGCCCTCTTTTGAGCATGGAGTAGAGGCAGGGGTGAGGCAGCCCTTTGGTTCTTGGCCTGAACTAAGTCTATTTCATTTTTCTCTTTACTCAGTCTTGCCTGGAGTAGCAGTTGAGACTGCCTCCAGGGGGGTTTTAGGGACCAACCTGGGAGAAGTCTCCTTGCATATGTGAAGGGGGAAGTCTGAGAATTTCTCTCAGGGGTTCAGAAGTCACTGCCAGCCTGAGAAGAGCTGCCTAGGAAGCTGCCCTAGGTGGCTGCAGAAGCAATATGAAGAGCCAGACAGGCAGATGGGAAATGCTTCTGCCATCAGACAGCAGCAGGGTTAAAAAAAAAAAAAAAAGGTTCATGTAATATGGCTCATCTGCTCCACAGTGCAGAGTTTCAAACCCAGTTTTCCAGCCCTGGTGAGCTGGCATCATAAGAATTGCTGGTTTTTTAACTTGAGGAGCATTCATGGTGTGTGAGTACCAGGAAATGCCCAGAATTAGGTATTTTAAATGCATTGAATAGCGGCTAAGTAAGGAGATTAAAAATCACCAGTTTTACAGGGCAGTAGACTTTCACTGATGTTCATTCATTTTACTCAGGTAACATTTATCAAGGATCTCCAGTGTGCTGGACCTTGTGCATGTCCTGGGGAAACCAAGGATGGGTGAGACTTGACTGGACCTTTGTCTGTAGGAAGTTCCTCATCTGGTGGGAAGACAGACCTATGAATGTTGTGATAAAGTGCATTCCGGAGAAAAATATTCTTGTGCTAGGAGATGGGCATCCTCCACCAGCACTGCCTAGGGTCTTATTTGAGATGGGTATGAAGGGATGAGTAGGCAATTACCAGGCAAAGAAGATAGGCTGAGCCATGACAGGTAGCAGAAACAATTTGAGAAAAGGCACAGGATAGTGAAAGAGTTTGTTGGGGAAACAGGGGTTAGGAGTAGATGGGGACAGGGGTGCGGGTGGGGGTGGGGGAAGAGGTAGTGGTGATAAGAAACTAAAGAGAATCCCAGGCTCTTTGGAGGTCACTTGAGGGTTTTGACCATGTCCTGTAGGCTTTGAGGAAACCACGGGAGGTTTAGAAACATGAGAGATGTGATTGGATTGTGTTTTATAAACAGAATTCTAAATGGCCTGAGTCGGGGAGGCCAGTTAGGAAGTCCTGAGTAGAGAAGATGAGGTTTGCACAAGTGCTGCTGTTGGTGGCTGTAGGGATGGCAATGGGAGCGTGGATTTAAGGGCAGAACCGGCAATCAAGGGGACAGATAACATATATGACATAGGATGAGACAGTAAAAGGTGGTTCAGGATGAAGGAACAGAATTGGGGTGAAGGTGAAGGGAGTTGGGGAGGATAGTTTTGTCTTTGGATATGTTTAGTTTGAAATTCTTTCCTTAACCATTAGATAGAGATATCCTTGAGGAGAGGGGCCAGGGCTCAGGAGTGGGAGGCAGGGGTTTAGAAGACTTGTGGATATAGATGAGAATGCCTAGGGGAGCACGCAGCCAGGGGCACGCTGTGGAAGCACCAACAAGGGGGAGGATGGAAAAGAGCTGCCAGCAAGATGGAGGCCCAGTTGGAGAGGTGAAAGAAGAACGAAGAGAGGTGTGGTGAGGTCCCAAAGGAAAGTTTCAGGGGAAAGCAGCCCACGAGAGAGTCGGAATGCAGCACCAAGGCCAAGTGGTGTTCGTATTTGGACTTGGCATGTTGGATACTGCCCATGTTTTTGTTATTCAAAAGCCTGGTTGTGATAAATTATATGCATGGAATGTTGCCAGAAGGCTCTGTAGCTCCTCCAGTCTATCACAGAACCCAGTCGAATCATCAGAAATCCATGTTCTTGGGCTGCCTTGATTTGTCCCCGTGTAGAATCTTTTACTGAATTGCATTACAGTGTTTGTTACAAAATAATGCCTGTTATGTCAGTTTTCGCTAAGGGACACTAAGAAAAATGGTCTTGGGAGATTGTTCCTGGTAGGAACTATTGGTGTGTGCTGGGGAGCTTGTTCACCAGTTGTTCATTGACTCTTCTACAAAGACCTGCAGAAAAAATTTTTCTCAGGAAATCGGCATCAGAACAACCATGGTGCTTTTATTCTGTGAAAATATAAATGTAATAACTGCTAATACTTTCTTTTTAGCTTTGGTTGCTAGGGAGTTCAAAGTCAATTTTTCATTTGACCTTCAGTAATTATTTAACAACTTATCAGCATGCATTTCTATGTCCTAATACTCCTTTTACTCTCTTCCTCCACCCTAATTTTGTAATGTTTTAAATCTCACTATATTGCATGTTTTTGTAAGCACCTTAAATCCTTATTTGAGCTTAGAGTTGTATAAGAAAAGAAAAAAGGAAGTCACCGATGAACTTATCTTCAGACAGTTTAGGCTCATTTGCATTATTTTTTATTGAAATTGTAGAAACAACTTGAAGGAACATCTGATCTCTTCATAGCCAGCCAACAAAAGCTTTATCTATGTGATGTCTATAAATTCCATGCAAGTTTTAGGAGGTTCATGGGGGAGCTGCCTTTTTTCTATGCAGATGTCCTAAGAGATGCAGGCCCCACCTGGAGGCCTCCCCAAACAAGATGCTACACTAAGGGCCATGTGGCAAATAGATTGCTCTGCTAGCACGTTGCAGAGGCACCATCCAGCTGCCATCACTGAGTAGATTCTGTGGGAGGCTGGCATATTCCTTGACCTTGCTTGAAAACAAAGCCTTACGGTGTGAAAGTTGGTGGATGGAGGCTGTCTCCTGGGGGAGGATTCAGTGGACACAGGCAACATCACAAGTGCTGGAATCAGGACCTAAAAAGTGGAAGGAATCCTCGAGATCTTGTAGTATTATCATTTGGCAGATAATCCCCTTGAAATCACGACTAGGCCCCTGTATCGAGGATAGAAATGAATGAGTGGTTTTGTTGATGGAGGAGGGTTTCTTGAATAGTCAAGCTGAGTTGTATTATCAGTTGGATTTAAAGTATCACCTGAGTCCAGTGCTATAAAAGAGGTAACAGAATAATGACGTGGATTTTCCTGTGTGCCTTGTACCTCAGCTCCATGATCATTTGAATAGCCAAGTTTTCAGCTGTGGCCCCCATTGTTGGAATTAGTAGTCGGTGCAGACCCACAGAGGTAACTTTTCCAGGGCACTAAGTGACGGGGGTCTGTTTGAGAAGACATAGCAATAATGCCAGATACTCCAGCTGAGCCCCAAAACCCTACTTACACCACAACGTCCCGCTGAGTGGATGACCTTAGGCCCTCACCCCTGACCACCATGCGTAAACCTGGGAAACAGAAACGCTCTTCCTGAAGGTCTTGTGAACAGGAAAGGTTCACCTCCCTTGCTGGTGAGGATGATTATAGCTAATCAGCGTTACCGAATGTTCACCATGTGCCAGGTGCTGTGCTCAGCGCTTCACTTGCCATTCACTCACTTGATCCTTTGCTGCTCCGTGAGGGAGGTGCTGCTGTTATCTCTGTTTTACAGGCAACTTGCCCACAGTCATGCAACTAGTGAGAAGAAGAAATAAAGCCTTAGAAAAACTGTGAGAAGCGGTGAGACTGTTACCACAACAGCCCAATATATATATTGCTGGTTCTTCCCTCCTAGGTTCTAATATATATATACATATATATATATTTATTATTCCCAGCAAATACAAAGAATGGCCATGTATGCCATTTGATTTATATTCAGGATTTAAAAAATCATCTATAGCCAAAAAGAACTCTGGCTTTTCTGGGCAGAATCTGAGTGGTCGTTGCAGGAGTCGAGGGTGGGGGAGCGGGATTGGATGGTCCATGGGGACCCAGAGTAAATTTGTCTCCAGCCTCGTTACTTGGAAGGAGAAGGAAGGGGCCTCGTACTTGCTCCCAGTGTGGGTAGGTGGGCTCTCGTCAGCAGCGCAGTAGGAGGCAGAGGGAGGCCTACTGTGTGCCCTGTGCTGCCGAATTCATAGTTTCAAATGCCACTGAAATGTGGTCTCTGTCTTTGGAGCTTATGGTGTAGTAAAGGATAGAGATTTAAGAAAGTATCATCTCAGTAGGTTAAGTATTAGTATTTGTATGAGAACAGTACAATTCTCATTAAGTAATTGAGAATACTGTCAGTATTAGGTATTGAGTAGAATTGTTAAGGATGTTAAGCGCAGAGGAGGGGCCAATAAGCCCAAGGCCTAGGTGACGTTTGAGCTGAGTCTCAAAGGTAGGAGCTTGGTGAGGAGAGGTGGGAGGGGCCTGTTGGGCTGAGGGAATGGTACAAACAAGATTATTTAAGCATGAAGTGCAAGCGTGGTGTTTTTGGGGGAAGCTACATAAGAGTTTGACCCAGGTTGTCAAAACCCAAGCACTTACAAAGATTCCTAACACGTGATAACCCTTAAATGTCAGTTGAATAAATGGACTGTGGAGTATGAGGTGGTCGAGATGAGTCTGAGACATACGTAGTGTCCATGGTAGATGGGTGTCAGTAGTAATACACCTTTGCATTTACTATATACTTACTACTGTGCTGAGTGTTTTATGTGTATTAACTCAATCTTCAAGTAGCCCTATGAGGTAGATATTTCTATTCTTTTTTTCTTTTTTTTTTTTTGGAGAGAGAGGTTAAATAACTCGTCCACAGTCACATAGTCAAGTGATAGAACTGGGATTTGATCCCCAAACACCTGTTTCCAGGGCCTGTCTCCTTAATCATTACCCTGTCTAGCTGTTCTGAGGACAGTGAGAGTGATTATGTGGTCAGATGTTTTTTAAATAGCACTGACTGAAAGGCAGAGGCTGGTTTAAGGGAGGAAAGAGACTCAAGGGCAACCTGCCAGAGCGGGTAAATCAGAGACGCTGTTTTCCCTGCAGTGCTTTAGGGGCTTGAGAGCATGGCCTCTGGGAAGCCATCTCTTAAAAGGACATCAATACTAATTAGGAGAACAGTCCTTTGATTAATTCAATGTCATTCCTGACATCTATTTTTTTTTTTTTTTTTTTTGCATGGGCGGGCACCAGGAATCGAACCTGGGTCTTTGGCATGGCAGATGAGAACTCTGCCTGCTGAGCCACCATGGCCTGCCCCCACAACATCTATTTTTAAGAGTACTTAGAAACAGACTAGAGGGTGCAGCCTGCAGGAGCCTACCTCTTTTGGTTTGCTAAAGCTGCCAGAATGCAATATACCAGAAATGGATTGGTTTTTCAATGGGGATTTATTAGTTTATAAATTTAGAGTTCTAAGTCCATGAAAATGTCCAAATTAAGACATTGAGAGTAAGATACCTTCTCTGAGAAAAGGCAGCTGGTATCTGGAGTTCCTCTATCACATGAGAAGGCAAATGGTGACATTTGCTGGTTCTTCTCTCCTAGGTTCTGATTTCAGTGGCTTCCTCTCAGCTCCTGTGGGTCCTGGCTTGTTTCTCCCAGGGTGTTTCTCCTTAAGCTCTCTGCTTTTACTGTCTTTTATCCTCATCGCAAAGGAATCCCATAAAGGATTAAGACCCACCTTGAATGATCTGGGTCACATCTCAGTTGAAATAGCCTAGCCAAAAGGTCCCACCCACGATAGATCTGTCCGCGCAAGAATGAATTAAAAGAACATGGTCTTTTCTAGAGTATATAACAGATTCAAACCAGCACATTGCCCGAAGAGAAGGGTGGGACAGTACCTGTCCATGAGGAATTTGGTAACATATAGAAGTCAGGTTCAACTTGAATATGAAAAAGGGAAGAAAGTAGATGTTCTGAAAGGTTTCCAAGCTCTATATCTGTCTGTGTATTTTTGGGTGTCCTTTTTCTTTCATTCATTTTTTTTTTTAAGCACCAGCACAAACTATTATCTCTTTGTTTTTCTTCCACTGACCACTGAAAATAATAATAACTGTAATTTGGGACATATTATCTGCCAGGCAGGGTGAGTGTACTTGTAGGATCTCATTTGATCTTCATAACCTTATATAGGTTAGGATTATTAGAAAGGAAGAGGCTGAGGGTCGGAGTGGTTGAATAACTTGCCAGAAGTCACCCAGCTAGAAAGGACTAGAACTAGTTTGTTTGATACCAGTGCCTACTTATTTTCAGTCATTCTTTTACCTTCCACCAAAACACCCTCTGGAAACAGCATGGAGGCACATGTTATGGGTGGGCTTCTCCTGTGGCTGGAGGTGTTACTTCCCGTGGTGTGGTCCACCTTGTTGGGTCAGTTTCGGTGGTTTTGTGCAGTCATGCTTCCCACATCATCGAATTCCTTCATCCTAGTGACACACAGAAGTTTCTGTTACAGCTGTAATTGTTGCTCCTTGTGGGAAAGGCCTGTCTGTCTCATGGGCCAGGCAGGTTTGGCAGGCCCTACCTATGATTTGGGCTCCCAAGGTGGTCTAGCTAAGTTCTTTGTTTTTAACCATAATATTTCACATCTTTCCTTTCCATGCTGAGCAGCCTGAGCCACCTGGGGGTGGTAGCAAATCTTCCTTTAATTTCCATTGTGATGGATTATTATTTCAGGGCCCTGAGGCTTTTAAATATCAAGCTTATTTGATTATTGTTGGAAATCTGTTTGAACTCCACAGTATGTTCGATGAATTAGACTCCTGAAGCCCCGTGAAACCTGTGACCCCATTAACACGTACCAAAGTCCAATAATTAAAATGTCATGGTGAGTTCTGAAGCTCTATTACCTTTAGTTTCTTCCTTCTTATTGTCCATTGTATTTTATCTTCCTTCTTAGGAATTGAATTGGAGAAGCAGGTTTTTGTTATTTTCCTTAAGAAGGAAAAAGACTAATAGGTAACTATGTTTTGATTCTTAGCGCTCATCTTTTTTCTTTCACTAAGCTTGCTATCTCCTTTCTTCGCAGCCTTACAGGCCCTCTTTTGATCATGTACCACCTTCCTTTCCATTTATTCCCTCTCATTCCTTCTGGTTTGCCCCGTATTAGTTGGACACGTTCATGCTTCAGCAAACTGCTTTTTCTTTTCATTCTCCTGAGGGTAGGAGTTCCCTCTTTTGGATGCCTGGAACTCATTAAAAGGTGAGAGGAGCAGAGTGACTCTCTAACAGCAAAGTCTAATGCCCGTCATCCAGGCTCGTTGGGGCTTTTTCTAACACCAGGCTGCACTCAATTTGATATAGACCATAAATGCTTATCCCTCAGAAGGTAGCTTTGAATAAGTTTAGGGATTCAAGTTAGACGTTGAACATAATCAGAAGCTTCTGGCTATGAACTTTTTTTTTTGGTTTCCTACAGAAGAGAAGTGGGAGAAGAAAATAATTCTACTCTGGGGAAATGCATAATTTAGAAGCCGTCTGCATGTATAAGAAAACAGACTCTGTGGCTGCTGTATAAACCCAGACTGGCAGCCAGGTCTCATTGTTTCCTTTCCTGCCTTCAATGTTTGTATAAGAGGGATGGGTCCAGGATTCCCTGTGCTCCCCACTGGGTAGCTAAGGCTGTGGACTTCAGAAGCACTTGGCCTGGGGGAAGTCCCCTGCTTACTTTCTCCCCCTGCCTGTCTTTCCTATTCCTTACCCTAACCCCTCCTCGTCCTTTCCTGGAAATACTGTCCTTGCTCAAAATGGCATAGGAGTGTTAAATTTTGAGGACTACCCAAATGGGATGCTTGGCTCTTTCCACCACCTGTAAAGCTTCAACTCCCATGGTCTACTATGGACATTTGTTTTGTCTGTTCACCTTACTTGCTACCAGAGTATGCTTCCTTCCTCATTTCCTGTTATGGCCGGGCACATTGCCGGTGCAAATTTGGAGAAATATTCTCCATTTCTGTGTCCTTCAGTTGTCTCTATAACATTCAGTGTAACCTGAATTCACATCTTTAAAAATGGTTGGCGGAGGGGGGCCGGGGTGCAAGGGTAGCTCAGTGGTAGAATTCTTGCCTGCTATGTGGGAGACCCGGGTTCAATTCCTGGTCTGTGCACCTCCCCTAAAAACAAACAAATAAGCAAAAACAAACAAACAAAAATTCAATAAATGGTACTTCAATAACAGCATACTCACATGGAAAAATAATGAAATTTGATCCTGCCATACATCATACAAAAAAAAAATTGGTGGTGGGAGATAGATCAGGGGAGCCATTATACTTGGGCATCTGTGGCCCCACATTGCTTCAATAGCTGGATATCTTGTGTGTAATCAGTCACCCTGGATATGGGGCCTGCTATTACTGGGAGTGAGGGGAGGGAACCACTGTTGTCCTGGTTTTGGCCACTCTGGAAGATGTGCAGAGTCTCAGGGATATGGGGGCCTTACATGACTGCTGCTGGTGGGAAGGATGTCAGGGAGGAGGGCAGTTCCCTTTGGAAGACTTGGTTCCAGTGAAGTGTAAAGGACAAGGAGGACTGTGATTAGCAGGCTTTGTCTAAACATCCAGATGAATCCAGCAAGGAAGATTTAATTTTGTTTGTTTTCTTCCCTCTGTCTCTAAATAATTTTATCTTCAAAGTGTGATGCAGACATGAACACTTGCTGCTCTCCTGGGAGGTAGACAGGTGGGAACACATCCCCATTAGTGAAGTCCAGGGATAGACAGGTCCAGAAACCTCAGGTAGGAGAGCCACAGAGATGTAGAGTGAGTCTAGCAGCTGAAACTTTGCAGCTCTGCCTTCAGACCTTTCCCAGGAGGTCACACTCAGTTGCCCTGGGGCCCACCCCACATGCTCAGCGTCCTTGGTTCCGAATAGAATAAAAGAAGGCTGTGGCTATGATAGGAGAGATGTTTGGTACTGTGGGATGTGTAAGGGGAAGTCCAAGGGTTGGGGAAAGGTTCTGGTAAAATTGACTGTCTCAGATGCAAGAGTGTGATCATGCCATTGATTTCATTCATTCACTTGCTTTTTAGAAAAAATGTACCAAGCATCTACTGTAGATAAACTATAAATAGAGTCATTTCTCCTGAAAGAGCTGGCAAGCCATGAGGCACACTACTGGTGCAGAAGCTGATCCTTTGTATACCATGTTCAGTCCATAAGCAAACGGTGGTCAGGGTGTTTGTGGAGGGTAACTAGAGTAACTGCTGAGAGCACCGAGACTGGGATGCTGAACCTCTAACTCTAGAAACCATTCTCCAATGGTTTCCTTCTCATTCATTGGTTATTTTAGATACAGTGCAAGAAACAGAGAAAGAGGTCATTTTATCCTCTGAGTGTGGGAGAAAATTGGGCTCTACTTGCTTTCTAGGAAGTCCTGCTCCAGCAGCTGATGATATTCCCCTTCTTTTGGTACTGCAGGCTGCCAAGAACCAGCCCTACACCTCTGCTTGAGGGTCCTTCCTCTGAAGACATCACCAGTGTGTGGAGCGTGCCCCACACCCACACCCTGCCAAACCACGGCCTTTACCTGTGTCTTCCGGTGTTTCCCGTGCGATCCGTCCTGTGGGAGTGCCTCGTGGGCTGGCCCAGAGTTGACCCCACACTCAGTGGCGCCAATGGTGAAAATGACAAGATCCAAGACTTTCCAGGCATATCTGCCTTCCTGCCACCGCACCTATAGCTGCATTCACTGCAGAGCTCACTTGGCCAATCATGATGAACTCATTTCCAAGGTATGTGTTCCCTGGAAGCCCTTCTATGTGGGCCCTGGGGGCGAGCACTTCCTGCTTCTAAGGTTGCAGAAGTTTGCAAACTCTCTCAAGAGAGTAGGATATTTGTACTCCATCTTTTGTGCTGGAAGGGCTGACCCTGGTCTCACTCAACTGAGAAATCACTCTGGGCTGGAGGGAGGGACTGAAGAGTACTTGGAGCTTTTTGCTCTGCTTCCTTGGTGAAGGCTGGCAGACAAACACCATGTAGAGAGCTGCCAGCTTGGAAAGTGAATTCTGAGAAAGGTAGAAGGAAGTGGGGGGCATATCTTTTTTTTTTTTTTTTTTTTTACATGGGCAGGTACCGGGAATTGAACCCGGGTCCTCTGGCATCATAGACAAGCATTCCTGCCTGCTGAGCCACCGTGGCCCGGGGGCCATATCTTGTGAGAAGGGTTTACTAGCTCTGATAAGAGAGGACATTGCCTTCAAAGCCCCTGGAAAGGTTATGAGGCTGTTGAATTACTAAAATGGGTGGCCTTTGGGGAGGACCAAAGGTAGCCTGTTGAAGAGCTGACCCACTGGCCTGTGGGACCTTTAAGGCTTACACACGAGAGGTAATATGATGCCACTTTTGATCACAATCAGAAGAATGAGTAGAATCCTTTTTTTTTTTTTTTTTTAACATGGGCAGGCACCGGGAATTGAACCCAGGTCCTCTGGCATGGCAGGCAGGCGTTCTTGGCTGCTGAGCCACCGTGGCCCACCCAAATCCTATTTTTCCTGAGGAAACTTAGCAACTGTTTCTTAAGGTTGGGGTTGAGATAGATAGACAAAAAGACTGACTGACAGACAAAGAAATCCCTGCTGCAGTCTTGCATTCCAGAAACTGGATCCCTTAGAATCCTCAGTGGGGCTACCTCCCTCCTGGCCCTGGATTTCCTGGGGAGGAAAAACAGATTTTATTAGACTGCGGTACAAGGAGAAAGGGGTCATGGAAGACTTTCCCCTTAAAAAGCATCTTTCCCCAGAATCTGGACTTCTTACCAATTAAAAAAATAAAAAAATTTTATTCAGACCCAGATCAAGTTTTAAAAGAAAAAAATTAGTGTTCCTGGAAAAACTTGTCACTTGACTTTGTAGTGCTCCCGGTGCTCAGCATGAAGTATATGCCAGGACTGAGCTGGCCCCAATACTGGCTTTACCAAGACAGAAGAGGTAGGGCATAGGAAAGCTCTGTGTTCATAGCAGTACAGAATTGCTGGGAATGCTTCCCTACTTAGACTCAGGTCTTTGAAACTTCCCCTCAGTGGAGTTGGGGTTTACCTTTTCGGATTTGCATCAAGGAACTATGAGCCCAGGTTCTGTCCAGTCCTACAGCTGATCTGTTTCCAAGACTTTCCTTGTCTCTGGTTTGGTAGCCCCAGCCAGAGAGAGAGATGAAGGAGCCAATCAGTGGTTATAGAATAGCTGGCTGATTTGACACGGGAAGTGAAGAGGGCTGCCCTATCTATCAAGTCTGATCAGGACTGAGGACTGAACCCTTCCTTCTGGGTCTTTCCAGGGTCTACCATGACCACAGAACTTGAGATGTATTCTGAAAGGACAGTGGACTTCCCCTGGGGGGCTGTCACCCTGGGGGAGTCACCTTCATCCCTGCCTCCATGAGAGCTCAGTGAGACTGGCAGGAAAAGCTCTTCCCGGAACCCTCGAGTCCTGTCATCTGTCTGGACTTTCATTCTGCCCCACTTTCCATTCTCCACATTTCTGCAAATTACATTCCTTTATGCTAGTTATGTTTCAGGTAGCCTTTATGCTTCCTTCTCCATCAACTCGTATTGTCATAGATTCTTGGAATTTTGGGGGAACCATTGAATCTAACTGTTTGGAGGTGGAGCAGCTGAGTCAATGAGGGAAGAGGAGAATCATTCCCTTTGGCTTTGGAATGAGACCTGCAAGCTTGGAGGGGAATTGTGAGTTGTCCTTTTTTAGGAAATCTCCAAAGAAAGTGTTTGCCTGTATTTAGTGGGGAAGCCAGGACATCATTTTAATACAAAGAGGAAGTGCCATGTGTCATAAGAAGTTGAGGTACCAATAAAGTTCTGTAGAGGAGGATGAAGGAAATGCTATATATTGAACACCCACTATGTGCTAAAAATTGCTACTTGACGCTTTTAACTCTCTTAAGAAGTCTGTAAGGTAGGTGATAGTGGTCGTAATTTATATAGATGGAGAAGCTGAGACTCATAAAGTTGCCAAAGGACTCATCAATGAATGGCAGGGCCAGGAGAAGAGAGAGCAATTACTTTCAGCCAAGGGACAGGAAAAGAGAGAACAATTACTTTCAGCCAAGGGATTGGAGAATGAGTTCTGGAAGAGGTGATATTTGAGCTGGTTTTGTGAGATGGGCAGAAGTTGAATATGTGGTAATGGCCTTCAGAAATCATATTGCTTTGGTGTGGTACGCAGGGATGTTGATGATTTGACAGAGTCCAGCTCAGTACATGATCGAATGACTGGATGCATGGAGCTTGAACTTTGGTAAAAGACAATGATGAGTAAAAAAGGGTTTGTTGGCCTCATGTCCCCCTTCACAAGCCCAGTCCAAAGTCAGCACAGGCTTTAGTTTCATTGCTCTTTCCCTGGCTTCAACTGGTGCACAGATGGGGTGCATTAGAGCTTGATGATTTAGAGAGTTGGGTTAAATGCCTGTCTGTGGGGAAGAGCGAGGGAACTGTGGCTGGCATCGCACAAAGATTCCTTTATTTTGCTCCACAGCCACCCTGGTGTTAAATAATCTAGAGATTCTTATGCAGGTCCGCTTAATGGAAAGATCATTGCCCCAGCCCCCTTCTTGGAAAATGGGTCTTTCTTTTCATTTTTTCCCTCTCTTCCATTTAAGAAAGTTCAGGGAGAGAATGTCTCTCCTGTTCTCCCCTCTTGACTTAATCTCCTACGCAGTTTCAGAGCCCGTCCAGTGGGAGTTAGGAGCTGGGAAGTGGTTAACTGGAGCAGCAGTGTAATTAAATGATACTTTGTACTTGCAATAGAGCCTTTCATCCAAAAACTTGTTGGGGGGTGAGGGTGGGGCAGGACAGATTGTGAGTCTGCCTTCATTATGGAGAAGGGGCCATATAGGTCCAGAGAACTAAAGCTCTGATTCTATGCCTAGTAGAGAACTCAGAACAGTACCTGGACTTCGGGCTCTCTTTCTGTCAGTGTGGCTAATCCTAGATGGGAGTATAGTTGTAGAGTTTCAAATTCTTGGGGTCTATATTGATGTGGTGGTAGGAAGCATCCTTAAGCAAGTTCTCCGCCTTTCCAGCTCACCTTAGATCCTTAGAGATCTAGTTGCCTGCAATCAATGGTCTAATCTCTGAGTCTCAGTTTCACTCCATGAAATGGCTTAAAATAATATTTGCTGTGCCTATTGTCTAGTAGCTAGCATTTATTAAGTGCTTACTATGTGTCAACCTTCAGTTAATCCCCACAACAGTTCTATGAGGTAGAAGTGCCTTATATTTTTGGAGGGGAGTCAGGTTGACTTCATTGGGTTGTTAGGAGGTTCAAATGAGATCATAAATGAGTGGGTGGTTTGTGAATTACAAAGTGCTCTGCAGATATAAAGTAGCCCTTTGGTTCTCTTGGCCTTGCTGACCAAAATAAAAGATGAGGTGCAGTTGGTGAGGAGGGAGGGAGAAGGGGGTATTGTTCCTGCTTGGCACTGAGCAGATTAAGTTTAGCCAAGGCAGTTTCTCTTTAGAACCTGGAGCATAGGAGTTGGATATAAGAGGAAAGGATACTAAAAGTAAACAGCAAAGCTGAGAGTATCTGCAGAAAGGTAACACAGCATTTGTTCTGTAGGATGGTAGGGAGGTGTGTTGAGGGGGGAACTCTGAAATGACAGAACTATCTAGAGAATGTGCTGATGCATCCTACAATTTCTTTCTTTGGGGTGTTGTGGTCTAAATGCTAAAGTGTTTGCATGCAGAGGTATTTTGAGTTGGCACAAGGAATTGCTCACACTGTTGTTTCTACTTTAATAATGCAAGCCCCAGTATAAAAATATACTTTGGTTATAAAATAATAAAAGCTTCAGTTGAAACAGTTAGTTGCCCTGAGTTAGAAGAATCTAAACACTCATTTAATGGACGTGAGCTATCCGTGTGGAAACCTGAATCTTCACAAAACTTTTGGACGAACGTTTTCTGTCTCTAGTTCTTCTTTGCCTCACTGCTAACCCTCGGTGGCATTGTGGAGTATGTCATTTAGTAATTGTGAGTTTGATTCAGCTGTCACAAATTCACTCTGAGGAAGTGCAGCTTCATTCCAAGATATTTAGGTTGCTCTTAGAGGAAAGGTATATGGGAGGCCAAAGCATGGGTGTCCAGGGCAGGTAGAAGGAAGAAGTCTTGTTCCAAAATGATTTAAGTTAATGCCGTGTCAGAGCATAATATTTCAGGTCAGTGTCCCGTGATGACAAATACAGAATTCTCAGAATTGTGGCTCATCCAATACAGGCCTCTGTTCATAAGGGTCAAGCCCTAAGCGACTCGGTGACCTCAGTGACTGAGACCACACAGCCTAGAGCCTCACTCCTCCACTGTGTCCTGTGTGACTTGTTTCCAATGGCCAGCAGTCCCTTCTAGGTTGGACCTTTGAGGAGGCAGGTTGTTTTTTTTTCTCCCATGAGGTAACATTGAGCTTGCTGTGGTGACATTTTGGTTTTCCCTTCCTGCCTAGAGATTAGATGCAGCATTGCTTTGAGAAGAGTGGCAGGTGTAAATATGTTCTGAAGCCTTATATTGATCAAGAGGCAGATTCCTGCCCTCAGTTTACTAATCTCAACTTCTAAGGATTAGTGTTCTATACCAGTGATTCTCAAAAAAGAATTGTACTTCCACTGCAGTGGGCTGAGTAGCACAGAGGAGATGCTGGTATGGGAGTACAGAGATCTCATCTGCCTCTCCTTGTCAACTCTGTTAGAGATTTGTTTCTCTTAATTCCCACTTGTATTTTTAATATACAATAAAAGTAACTCCCCCAAATATTAATGCAATTTTTTTAATGCTTTGAAAATGTCACAAATGATAATAGAGGAATAGAAATCTTATCATCTCCTATTGTGTTAGTTCTGAAAGAGTATAAAAGAACTATCTGTTGATTACCTAAGAAGGGGTCATGGATGAACCAAGTCAAAGGATTGTGGTGAAATTTACTGTGTTTCTTGATGTAAAGAAACCATTTGTAAAATACAGATTCTTGTGGTGTCTTCTTTTCACAGGAATAGAGGTTTAACCGATTCAGGGGTGAGACAAGCCTTGAATTGGGCTGAGATAATTTGTACAGTACAGTTGGTCCAAGATGGGACCACACTAGCTGAATCCTAGGTCTCTCCAGTATATGTGTGTGACAGTGGTGACTGTGCCTATACCTGTTCTTTTATCTCATTGGCTCCTTTCTGTCCTCTCCATGTATGTGTGCTGCACTGTACTAGATATTATGATACTAATCTAAGAGATTTTTATCCTCCAGAAACTTTAACTCTACTTAAGGTGATAATAAGTTCATGTGTCATCCCATCCTGTGGTTTGTAGTTTACCGTATATTTATCTTAAAACAGTTATCACATGTGATACATGTCTCCTTGTCAGCCTGTGAATGACATCATCTTTTTATCTGTAGCATTCAGCATAGCTCCTTAAGACTATTAGATGCTCAGTGAATATTTTAGTCAATGACTAGTCATACCCTATGACAGAGGACAGAGATCTTCATCAGTGATGTTACTTGTTGTTTTCCTTCTTAGTCCAGGGCCTGTGGACTGGCTTCAAGGGATCCCTGAAATAGTATATGAAACTCAGTATGCATGTTTATTTATCTATGGAGGGTTCCATAGCTTTCATCAGATTCTCAAAGGGATTGTTGCTCAAAATAAAAAAAAATGTTAAGACCCATCTGTCTAGAAACTGAAGTTCTAGAAAGACTTGGTGGAAGCAGTGACATTGAGATGTGCATCAAAGCATGGACTTAGACATATGAAAATGAGTGGTGAATGGGCCAGAAAAAGGAGCAAGCATGAACAAAGAAGAGGAGGCCAAAAGGGTATAGGGAGAAATCATTCTTTTAGGTTAGAAGTTGAGGAACTGTGTGGAAGCAGATTGAAAAAGTACATTGAAACCAGATTGTTAGAAGTGTAGAAGTTTGGATTTTACCCTGTTGGCCATTGGGTAGTACTGAGCTTTTGAGCAAGTAATGATAAGTCCAGAGCTTTGTTTCAGGATGACGAGTGTTGCCATGGTGTGGTAGATAAATTTCTTGGGAAGAGACTGGAAATAGGAGACTAGTGTGTGTCCATTGCAGTGGTCAGAATGTGTTTCCGCATGTGGTTGTCATTTGGTAAAAACGTGTTGACCACCATTTGGGAATGAAACACAAGCATTCTGTGTTTTTGTATTTTTAATCTCCCTTTGAAGCCATGAACAAGAGGAATTGAGTTCAGGAAAATCACACTCTTTGGATGAAAGGCAGACCTGTCTATACTATTGGTCTGCCTGCTCCATGTGAAAATTAATGATCTGGGCACAAATGGAGTTGTTCACCAATTTATTATCAAGGGAGCTTCCAGGGACCAAGTCTGGTGAATCATCTCTGTATTTTTTACTGCAGACTGAAGGCAGCTGGAGCATGAATCTGCTCAAATGTGAGCTTTTCTATGTGGTTGCTTTAAATACCAAAAGGAAGTGTTGACTTGAGCTATGAAGCATACCCTGAAAATTAAATCTATGGTTTGCAAATGCCTGTAAGGTTCCAAACTTAAGATTCATTTGTACATTAGTGGCTCGACATTCAGTGAGTTGCTGGTGATTCAAGCTTGTGTTCCTAGTCAAAATCTGAATAAAGTCTTTTCAACAGGGTGCTCTCTCTGGGAATCAAGATATAACTGCTGAATCCCTCACGATATGTTTTGTTTGAGCACTGCCACTCCTTGTAGCTGTACTGTTGCTGGTTTGGCTGTTTGTATTTTGGGGCTTGACCAGAATCCACTAGGCAGGAAGGGATTGTTAGTTTAGTAATATTTCAAACAACATGCCAGGCCCTGGATGAGGTGCTAGAGATAAAGGAGATGAATCCAATATGATTCCTGCAATCTTTAGGGTATGGGATAATGGAAGGCTCACCTGGAGGGCAGAAGAATGTTCCAACCAAGTTGTTTTGGTTCCCTAAGAAACACAGGATGAAAATGTACCCTGCTACTATTAACTACTATTGAGTAAACACCTACTGTGTTCTAGGGAATCCTTTAAACACTTGACTTAATTGGTTTACAACATCCCTTCCTGGTGAATATTTAAGTGAATTGCCAAAGCCCATAGGCTACCAAGAAGCTGAATGGGATCAGTTCTAGGGCTGTCTGTCCTTTTCACTACAGCTTGACAGCCTTGATCTTGGCAGCTTCTTTCGGCATTGGGTGTTTTCTGATCTACCTCAGTAATATGGATGGCAAATCCTATCCTTTCTTCCCTGTTATTGTCCTTGCCTGGAGAGTCCTCCTCCTTTTCTCTTTCTATTCAATTCTTAACCATTCTTGAAGGCCAACTCAAGGATCTTCTCTTCCAGGAAGTCTTCCAGGTTAATAGGATTCTCTCCCTCCTTTGCACTTTTTAAAACTCGCTGCCTGGTTGCTCATTTGGAGTTGCTCATTTGGCAATTACTGTCTCATAATACAATCTGTTACTGGCTCTTTTTTTATGTATAATTGTCTTGTTTTCCACAAAGTTGTAAATGACCTGGAGCTATAGACTCAGAATTTGTGCGTGGAAGGGGCCTTTGAACCCGGGTTTTCTCATTCAACTCCTCATTTGACAGGCTTGGAAACCAAGGCCTAGAGAGACACCGAGGCCCTCTTGACTTTGTACTTTGTACCCCTCCCTTCCACATGGAGCCCACCGCTGCCTTGAACGAAACAGGTGTTTAACGCTAGTAGCAGTGGTAGGAGAGGGCTGGCAGCCCACGTGCACCAGACTATCGGACTACACAGTCTCGGGCAGACTCTTCACCTCTGGCTGTCCTTTCGCTTCATCCATCCAAATGAGGGCTTTAGAGTAGATTGTCTTAAAAGATTCCTTCCACTGCCACCATCTTCCGATTCTAATATAGCAATATGAGATGATAGGAGGCCACATAGCGTTATGTTAACTGTGTTAACGTAGGTGTTAACAGTGTAATCTCTGAACCAGACTGATGGGTTCAAACTCTGGCTTCTTCACTTAGCTGTGCAAGTTATGTAACCTGTCTTCAAAATAGGGATATTTTTAGATACCTGATAGGGTTTTTGTGAAAATTAAAAGAAATAGTCGATGTAAGGTACTTACCATCGCACCTGACATATAGTAAGTGCTCAGTAAATGTTGGTAGCTGTGATTATTTTTAAAATATCCATTAAGCAAAATCAAATTTCCATATTGCTTGGAAATTGACACTCAGCATAACCAAGGCTGGCACCCAGGACAGCCCTGACATACCTATGTGCCTTCCTTTCTTTTTGAGAGTCTCAGCTATTACACTTCAGCCATAAGGTTGTCAATAGGGGTCTTCTCAGGCCTCTGTCTAATAACTGAGTCTCTTGTTCTTATCATTCTAAGGGCCCCAGTCTGTCTCCGGAGATAATTAAATAACAAAGTCAATGGCCTGCACCACACTCTTTGCGCTTTACCTGCAAGCAGCAAGGAGGCCACTGTAGAATTTAAATGGAAAAATATTCCCCTGCCCTCTTCCTTTCTAGTCTTTTTTGTCAGGTGGTTATTTTGCTTTCTGACCCACACAACAACCAGTTACAAAGACCTCAGACTACTGTGACAACAGCAGTGCAGGCAGCTGGAGGAGAATTCTCTGGCCTAGGTGTTGGAGCAGTAGCTGGGAATTGCTTGTCGGTTTTGTTCCCTCTGTGATGCCTTGGGGTGGGGGTGGGATGAGGTCCTTTTGAAAGGAGCCATTTCCTTTATTGTAAAAGACAGAAAGAATCGCTGACACCTTTGCTCCCAAAGCATTTCAGCCAGCTCCTGAGGGGAGGGTTTTACCCGGGGACCTGGTGTTCATCCTTGTGGTCCCAGCTGCCAAACCCAGGAGAGCTCCAGCAATCTACTTCACTCCCCTCCCCTGTCCATTGCTTGTGGCTGGACAGTGACTCAGTGAGGAGGGGAGGAGAAGAAGTGAGGAGATGGCTCCACCAGCTGCTGCTAAAGACCTCAGCAGTCCATACACTTCCTCCCCTCCAGACCACAGTGTCCTGCAGAGGTAGATTATGAATCTAGATTAGAGGAGGCACTGAATCTCCCCTTCCCTCCATTAAGAACACCCTTGAGGGGAAAGTCTTAGGTTCTTTTGGGAGGGGGTACGGGGGAGGCAATTTACGTTGGTCAAAAGGAAAACCACCTTGGAGGTCCAGGGGCTCCTTTTCCTTCCTGTTAGGACTGGCCCTCCCAAGAGCTTCACAGTAACCTCTGCTTCCCAACAGATAAATGAAGGATAAACAGATGAAAAAAAAAAGTGTTTCCTTATCAAAACAAAAGATCCTGGAGTAAAATCTCCTGCATTTAAGACCTATCATTTATTCCACATTTAATGAGTCCCTCTTTTGACACAGGGGCAAACGTGTGTACCTTGCCCCGGCTGAGCTTGTACTCAGTAGTGCCCTTTGGATACCAGCAGGTCCACATTTGAAGGGGCAGCTGGTGGTAGCTGGAATGATTTTCCATCCTGAGCCTGGCGCCAGGGTTATCTGGGGCCACAGAGCAGATATTTCCATATTACTTGGGTAATTTGCCTGATTTTCATGAGGTGACCAAGATCTTCAACTTCCCCCTGACCAACCCGGCCCTCACTGGTTCCTTTGGCCCCGACAGTGCTGAGGCTGGCCAGCTTAGGAAAACTGGCAGCTGGGCCCTTGCACAGCCTGGCCGTAACCCATTGTTCTCTGCTGCGTCTTTGGAGGAATGACTGTGTCCTAGCTCCTAAGACTCTTACCATGGCAAGGGGAAGGTAGTAGCTGATATGTTTATGCTCCTGGCTTTCTGAAAGCTGCCCCACTATCCCCACAGATGGCTTCTCCGCCTTAAATGCTGACACTTCCAAATGACAGCAGGGCTCAGAAGAGTCATTTACGTTTTGCCCCAGACAAATGCACCTACCAAACCTGAGGAGAGGGGAGGCATGAAATCAGGCTTCATGGAGTTCCTGCAGCTGAAAGTCCCCTTATTTCTTGATCCTCTCCTCAGTAGGAGAAAGAAAAAAGCATATCTGTGGGGGAGGAAAGCTCCTCCCTGTCTGTCTTGATGTCTATAAAAACAACAGACCAGTCTGCCTTGGGCACTGTGGGGGTAGGTGCTAGGTAAATACACGAGGAAGGAAAGCGATAAGATAAGGTCTGACAAATCTAGGTCACCAGGCTGCTGCCAGGCACCTGTGGAACTATTCACCTTGAAACTGACAGGAGGGAGGATGGACTTTTGTTCAGGACCCAGACTGGCTGACCTCCCATGCCTTTGTTTATTTATTCAATAAACATTTATTGAGTGCTGTTATGCGCCAGGCCTCCTGTTAGATGTTTCAGGGCCCCTGAGTAAAATTTCCTCCTGGATCCCAGTCCTGAAACCTGTGCTAAAAAAAGAAATGACATCATTCAAAAGCCAGTTGGTCTACTAACTTCTAGAGCAGGGGCAGCTAGTCCTTTGGTGGAAAGGGAGGGCTGTTTGGAGTCACGAGTCCCTGACCCTTATGCTAGATCAGGGGCCTGAGAGTAAATTTTTAGGCTTTGCAGGCCATATGGTTTCTATCACAACTACTCAACTCTGCAGCCATTGAGAATATATAAACAAATGACCATGGCTTTGTTCCAGTGAAACTTTATTTACAAAGCAGGTGAGGGGCTGATTTGCATTGTTTGCCCACTCTCTAGGCTGGATGATTAGAATAACTGCTGTGAAAAGGGTGTTGGAGAAATGGATCCATGCGATTTCAGGAGGAGACCAGAATCCCACCCAAATCAGCATGGTGCCTATATTTGGCATGAATAGCATAGGGTTAAGGCCCTGCACTAATTAAAAAGGCCTATTTGACATGCTATTGTCAGTTGGCTGCACAGAGACCTCCCCTGCAGGCCAGGCGTGTAGCCCCAACCTCAATCCTCTAGCACCCACAGGTTCCCACCACAGGGTACAAGGTGGCCATCCAGAACAGTGTGGATGGTTTCCTACAGTCTCATGCACTCTTGTGGAAAAACAACATGGGGCCTTACTGATGGAGCGTCAGTGACACCATTTTATTAAAAGCCCTGAATGAGGAGTCAAGCCATTTCTGCTCTAGACCTGGGTCTGCCACTAAATTTTCTCCATGACATTGTACAAGTCACTTACCCTCTTTGGTCATTCAGCATATATTATGAGCTAAGGTATGAAGCTCTGGGAATACAGAAATGGGTACAACAAAATCCTTGCCCTTAAGTAGCTTTTGATCCTTGTGGGGGAGACAACCAGGTGAACTATTATAATCTGTAGTGAGATGCAGGTTTTGAGTAGCAGGTTATTCAGGATGCCTTGGGAGCAAAGAACAGGATGAGTGCTTACTTAGTATAGGAGAAAGGGGGATGCATTGCAAGCAGGGACAGAGAAGCACTATAAATGGATCAAGCCCAGAGAATCACAGATAAGATAGATGGAGAGGGTGCATGGGAAGGAGGCAGGAGGTCAGCATGGGTGGATCACACAGCGTTTAGAAATCTAAGGGGGTTAGACTCAGTTTTGTATACTGTGAGAGCCACTGAAAGGTTTTGAGTGAGGACTAGGTGGAGTCTGGATAGAATAGTATACCTTGGCCTATTTTGGAAAACCACCTGTGCCAGTTTGAAGCTATTGTGTACCCCCAGAAAAGTCATGTTTTCATCCTGATTCAATACTGCAGGGAAGACATTTTTTATTAGATTATCTCCAGGGAGGTGTGGCGTGCCCAACTGTAGATGTGACCTTTTGATTAGATGAAGTTGTGACTCTGCCCAATCTAGATGGCTCTTGATTAGTTTCCTGGAGTCTTTAAAAGGGGACACATTTTGGAGAACCTCAGGAGTGACAGCTGATAGAGAGAGCTGATGTAGACATTTGGAGATTGAGAGAGAAATAGCCCGGGAGCTAAGCAAGGACTCACCTAAATAGCCCGAACCTGAAGAGAAGAAATCTCCAGTCCCAGCACGTGCTAAGTTAAGAGATGAAACCCAGAGTTTTGTCCCGAAGCAGCTAAGTGGATGCCCATAGATGCTGAGAGAGGAAACCCCTGGCATTGGAACTGGAAGCAACAAAAACGGGAACAAGGACCAGCAGGCTCCGGCCACCTGCCTTCCCAGATCACCCTTCCTTGAGCCAGGGTGTCTTTGGCTGCCTTAGGTAGGATGTATTTATGGCCTTAGAACTGTAAACTTGCAACATATTAAATTCCCTTTTTAAAAGCCGTTCCGTTTCTGGTATATTACATTCCGGCAGCTTAACAAGCTAATACATCACCTTTCCTCTAGCTTTTGTAAACTGCGTACCCATGAGCTTATATGAATAAGAATGCTGATATTGTTTAGAATTTAGTAAGCATCAATGATACGCCAGTGGCTGTGTGTAATTAATAACCCTAGTCCGGACCCTCTGTGGTGATACCTTCAGGTAAACAGCAAGCAGATTCATCACTGGCTAAAATCAAACAGCCGTACTCTGAAGAAGGCCTTTAACAGTTCCCAAGGCCTAGAGCGTCCCTGGGCCTGGACACTTCTCTCTTGCCTCACCCTCCTAGTTTATTGAGACTCGTGGAATGATGTTAAAGGGGGGAACTGAGTTGCAGAACTCAGATAGCCTTTAATATAGCTGTGAGGTTTGGAAGAGGGCAAAGTGAGGAGGGGAAATACGTGGCTTCTGTAGTCTTCGTGTATTTTAGGGCCTGCCTGAGGATAGTTGAACCTGGCATTAGAAAATGGGAATTCTTGGACAGTGACTCCCAAATTTCACAGCACATCAGCATCACTTGGGATACTGGTTTTTAAAAAAGAGGCAGCTCTCTATACACAGAGATTACTATGCTGTAGATCGAAATGTGGCTGGGAATCTGGGCCCAGATGAGGGTGAAGGAAGGGGTCACCTGGGGCACAGAATGTAAGGAAGCTGGGTCTGCACTTTCTGGCTTGCCTTATCCTAGTCCCAGCCCTGCTGACCATCTGTATTTTTAACAAACATCCTAAGAAGTTTTGATACAGCTTGAACTATTTGGGAACCACTGCTCAGACTCTGTACATGCCGTCTACTAACTGCCCTCCTGCCCCTGCTGCTAGTGGTAACTCCCAGAAGGCTCGAGGGGATTTTGACTAGCATTTGTTTGAAAAAGACAGCTCTTGGAGGCTCTCTCCACTGATGGCAGTGTCAGCACCTTACTAAATGCCAGGTATTATGCTGGGCACTCTTTTATGTGAATCACATTTTCTAAGTCTCACAGTAATCCTCAGAGAAATGTTCTACAGTGTTCCCATTTTCAGATAAGGAAAGTGAGGTTTAGACAGATTGAGTTGACCAAAATGACCCAGCTAGGACATAGCAGAACTAGAATTTGAATTCAGACCTGACCCCAGAGTCCCTGCCCTTGAGTGTTCTACCCCAGGGCCGATGATTTGTTTGCTGAGGAATCCAGTCCAGACCCCTCTCTCTTGGTCCTTCCTAGACTGTTTGCCTAGGAAGGCAGAAGTCTCCAGGTAACCGCCCTGGCATAGCAGCCTCCTATGAGGGTCTCATATTTGGACACCTATTCCTGGGGTCTTGCACTTGGACTCAATATGGCGCCCCAGATACTCTCTGAGGGTTCTTTATAGGGTATTCTGGCCTGTAGAGTAATGGCAAACAAGTGGTCAAGCACAGGAGATCCTCCACGGGAGCAGAGGAGTTAGTCCTCCCGAAAGTCTTAACTGATTAACTCCATTCTAGAATCAGACAAGAAGAGAAACTCAGGAGTCAACAGGCCCCAGAAGCCCAAATTCATTTGTGGTCTAACTGGGCCAGTGGGGATGATCCTGTGCAGTGGACTTTTTTTTTTTATTCCAGGAACGTGTGTGCCCCACCTCACTAGAGCAGAGTTCCCCTGTGTTGGGGCAGGGATTCCACCTCCCAGGCTAGGGATGTTAGATCCCCCTGTGAAGCACATGCCACCCTATTCAGTCCCTTCCTCCCTGGCCCTCTGGCTGGACTCCCACTAGTGTTCAGTTGCCCCAAATACCCAGTCTCCTATTTCACAGCCTCAGGCAAAGATCCCATTGCCAAGGTGCCCTTTGGGCTTAGCTTTCCCACTGGCTGCTCATTGACAGATAAGCTCCTAAGAGTGGAGAAGTGGGAGGGTGGAGAGGTAGGTAAATCATGAGCAGATGCTTTGTTAGTGGGCACAGTGGGTCCTGCAACTCCCCAGGATGGAGTTTGATAGGCCTTGAGTGGTGCTAGCTGGCTGACTCTGGCCCTATAGCTGCAGTTGAAATTTGGCTGGGCTGGGGAACAATTGTACATGTGCTTAGGCTTTATGTTAAGGTGGAAATTGGAGGCTAGAAGTTTGTAAGTGTCAAGAGACAGGGAAACTGTGTGTTCACTGTGTGGGCTGGGAGAATGCAGAGGCCTCCTGAGCCAGGCTCTGTTTCTGCATAATCTGCTATGACTGTGCCAGACTCCCTGTCCAGACCTCTCAGAGATGTTTTATTCCTTGGGCTGGGCTGAGCTCAGACATGAGTGCTACTGCAGATCAGTGGGGGAAAAAGCCAGTGAACAAAATGTTCCTGTGCGTGGACTGACCAGACACAGTACAGGCTGCGGTCCTGGGAATTGAGATGAAATTTCTCCCTTTTTTGTAGCCAATCCATAGCTTAAGTAATAAATGAGGTTACTGCCCAGATGAACTGGTTTTAATTTACCTTTCTGAATTGACAAATGTGCTTAAACTAAAAATGGAAATGACCAGGCAGTTTGCATAGTTACCTTTGCCTGTCTCACTGCTTTGGGAAATGACCCTATATATACATCTGGACTTAAATTTTCCCTTCTCTCCTCTTCCCTGTCACTTGTAACCAAAGCAACTTCCTAAAACCTCGTTATGGGGAGTATTATGTTATGTGGATTTTGTTGATGTTGCAAAACAGTTTTAAGTGATCCCTACTATGGCCCCCAAACTAGAGCTTATAGGGAGGTACCAGGGTGACAGAACCCAAGCATTGGGCTTCTGTGTAAGTTAGTCTCGAGGAACCAGAGAGTATATTTTAAAATGTGTACAGAAAGGTAGCAATTAAATGTTTGTGTTGGAATAGTTCTAGGCCAGGGAAGATGATTAAAAATAGACCTGAGTAGCACTTCCTGCTTGGCAGATGACTGATAGCAAATGCTAAGGCTTGCAGCTGACCTTTCCTCTCTGAAATCTGCTCTGTGTTTCCATGATGCTAATTGAGTCCCTCTCTAGGCCTAATAAAGGGCTGACTCCAGAAAACCGCGGCTTACTGGGCTCAGTTCACGGAGCAACATGAAAATACCAGGATTTGCATGGAAACACCCACTCTGAGAACTAACTGGCTGGTCATTGTTTAAAAACTAACAAGCTCTGCTTTCAGAAGTGATTGCCCAGTGCTGCTAAAGAGCCCACACTCTCTCTACCCTTATCAATAAGGAAAGATTAGTACATAGGGGAGTGTCACATGTGTCAAGTAAATGTTCATGCCACTTCAAAATAGAATAGGTGCTTAAAGAGGTAGGGACAGGGTCTTCATGAGATCTGGGTTGTAGTGGCTCTTTCCCCATCTGCCCTTGCTCTCCTCACCTATAGAATGCAGATAACTACTACTTGTGTATACCTCTTGGTTGCTGTGAGAAATAAAAGGAAATACTGCTGTGACAGTGCTCTGAGGCAGTATCAGACTATGAAAACGAAAAGATACTGTAATTTATGTTATTCTACATCACAGGCATCTAGGGACCACTGATGACTTCTCATTGAATTATTATCCTCCCCCAGGAAAGAGATGAGGGGGATACAGATAGTCCGCGTGGGAATGTTCTTAACAGCTGCTGAATCCGCTTTGACAGGGCGTGGATTTCTGCTGGCTTTCAAGGTCTCGGTCTCTTCAACCTTACTTCCTCTCCAAGAAAACCCCTCTGCTGTATTCAGTCCACCTGAAACGCTCCCATCCTTTGTGGTTCCACCTGTCCTCTCTTAAATTCTTTAACACTCATAATTGATTACTTTTTTTAAAATAGTGTTTTATACTTATTTTGAATATTTTAATCCCGTTTTCTATTTAGCCAGATTGTAAACACCTTCAGGACAGAAGTAGCTTACTGTATTCTCTGTGGTGCCCAGCAAGGTGCAGGACACAACTGTTCAGGAAGTATAAGCTGATTTATAATCATGGCGGCACATATTTCACATAAACATGCCATGAAATTCTCAGCCATTCCCTTATTATTGGAATTTAGGTGTCCCCCCCCCATTTTCCTTTTTACTATCATAGCTACTTCAATGTGACATTTTCAAAACTTTTATCCAGAAAAATGTTTTCTCAATGGGTGATATGTATCTTGCTTGAGTTATTATATTGGCTGAGGAAGAAAGCTAAGCATCAGAGTATATGGAAGGGATATTAAAGTTTCTGTGTCTTGAGGGTGAGAGTATTATAGGCAGGAATTATGAGATAAGATAGGTCAGCTAATGACCAGAAAAGACCTATTTTATTTTGTTTTATGCAGATAAACAGGAAGTTTAAAAACTTGAGAGGAGAAGTGCGAGTCAGAAATGCACATTTAATGTGGGAGTCTTCTATTCTCTTGGGAATATGGACTCTTAGAATGTTCACCCTTGAAGAAACCTCCCTCAGTCCCCTCGCTTCGCAGATGATGCAGCTTCCGATTCAGAGGATCAGGGATCTGCTCCCAGACACTGAGCTAGTTGGAAACAGATGATCTGGCTTCGCCTGGCAGGGGTGGGGACAGGTAGGAAAGTTATTCTGACCCAGTTATGTCCCATTTTTTAAAGGCTTACCTAGAATCAACCAGCACTCAACATTCTCTACTTGGGTAAGCACCCTGTGCTCAAGTCTCTTTTTACATTTACATGCCCATGTCTCTTTCATAAGGCTCTTTGGCTATGATTTCTTCAAGCCCCACCATGACCCTTTTAAGTAACATCGTCTCTTCCTAACAGCTGTTTCTTAGAACTCTAGTCCTTATCCCAGTCCCCAGGGGTACATGAATATAGAGGTTAAATGTGGCTACATGCTAATGTGCTCACTGGGAGGAAAGCCTCGGTGCTGGACAACTGCCACAATGTGGGAGAACTCATTAATCACCCCACTTCAGTTTTGCCTGTACAATCTGAAGCTCAGTGCTTGAATAAGGCCTTGTGCCTTGTTTAAGGAACACCTTCTACTATGAAATGAAAAACCAGGCATAGAAGACAGTGGTAAGCATACAAGAAAGATGTAAAACCATGCCACATATGAAAAATTTAAAGGAACTGGTGGAAGAAAGAGGGCTACCATGTATTGAGGACCTACTATGTGCTAGGTACTTGATGCTCCTCACTGGGCAGTTGGATATTGTTATTGCATTTCACAGGTGGGAATTGAGACCAGAGAAGTGAACATATTCAAGAATACAGAGAAGTAAACATATCTAATAACACAAGAGAAAGAAGACAGAACAAGGAATTGAGTCTAGTTCATCTAGCTCCATAATTCTTTCATTATACCAAGCTACTAAACTGAGAGATGTTTAGCCCATAGAAGGAGACCGACCTTGATGTGGGTGGGATAACAGCTTTAAAGCTACAACAAAATCTGAAAGGTTGTCTTACGTGGTGCCAAAGAATTCACTGATCGACGATTCAAGAAGCTCTAAGGAGACACAGCACAGCTCGTATAGTCAATTTTGGCGCTTGCAAATCTATTGGCGGTATTGAATCCAGGTTCGATTCTTGGTGCCTGCCCATGTTAAAATAAAATAAAAAGTAGATAAGGTCATATTTATATTTGTTGAAATCCTTCACTGTATCCAAACTGTAGTTTACTGCATGGGATTCCTACAGAAGACTACAGTTACTTAAATATCCGTCCTTTTATATGCATTCCCTGAGCCGCCTTCTGGGTTCTTTGATAATTCTTTGCTATGAGGTCCAGATGCCAAAGAAGGGTTTTGAGGGGCTTCTTTTTATTTTTTTTCTCATGGGTTGTGATTCTTTCATTCAGTAGTAAGCTGGGAAGGCTGTGTTCAGGCTGGACTCAGAACACCCTCCCTTGGTGTCCTAAGTCAGCATAAGCCTTATAGGTTTAGAACTTTAATTTTACCCTTTAACTCAAGAGTGACTAAGCTCTGGTAAAGTGCCTCAGCCTAACGCAGCTCACAAGAAGCTGATTGGTAAACCAGAATTCTCATAGATTCGTTTTCAGTGGAGGAGATAATCCTGAAACCTGGGCTGTGTTATCTTCCTTGAAGGTAAATCCACTTGAGAAAAAGAATTAAATTTAGGCAGTTGCTATGTAAATATGGAACCAGAGCAGAGGAAGTAGAATAGCCTAAGAGATTCTCATCAGTTCTGACAGCTTGATCCATTCTTCTTCATCAAAGAGACAGATTTTCCAAGTGGGCAGGCTCTGGAAAAATCTTAGGACTTGGAGTCAAAAGCTGTAGGTTTAGGTTCTGACTTAGAAGCTGTGTAGAAGTGGGTACGTTATTTAGTATTTTAGGCTTCAGTGTTCCTTCTCTGTTAAAAAGAATAATAGGTACCGCTCAGCGTTGTTTTGGAGGCTGAGTCAGTTAATGTACGTAGAAATGTCTTGTGCGTTTTGATGCCCTATACACCTGCGGGTTTTTGTCTGAGGCTCAGGCTCCTCTCTTTTAGAAAGTGGCATGGACCATACTTTTCATCATTCAGTCGTCAGTTTCCCCTAGATTTTGAAATCAGACTGCCTAGATCCCTGTAATTTATTGACATGTTTGACCCTGGGCGTAATTCTTCTTTTTGCCTTACCTTCCTTATCTGTAAATTGGGGGTGATGATTGCATCGGCTTTATCAGATTGTCAAGAGGATTAGATTACTTAGCTCTTGTAAAACAATGTGAATCCTGCCTGGCATGTAGTAAGTACTACATGAGTGTAGGCCATTACTGTTATTTCACAATTTCTGATTTATTTTAATGATCCACTTCAATATCATCTATAAAATCTCTTCGGTTTCACTATAGATTGATTGCTCCATAGCATGTGATTTCAGTCTTGGAGGGGGGCTTCTTCTCAACTTTTTTGCCTGGATAGATTACAGGGGAGACTTTCCGTAGGGGTCTGTAGGCTTTTTCCACCAACTGACCTCACAGATATCCTTTGCAGTATGAGGACATTTTTATTTGACAATGCCAGTGGCTTTGGGAACAGAAGTGTAGACTGAGACATTAATCAGGAGACTAGTATTTGTTCTTGCTGGGTGTAGTAACTTATACTAAATTTTTAACTTTAGTAAATCCTGGTTAGTTTGTTTCCAAAGACTTGATGACTTTGAGAGAAATTTGAGCTTCAATATTTCAGCCTCCTTTTAAAGTTTTAGGTTTTATATTTGAACTGTAAAGGCCTGGGTATTAACAGCTGGCTGAGACTGCATCCTGCTGCTGCCACCCCTGGTCTCTAAACCAGAAGACACCTCCCTGAGCAGACCTTGTGAAGGTGACACATCAGCCTTTCTTCTGTAGAAGATGGGAGTCCTCTGATTTACGAGCACTCCCACTCCCCACTCTATCCTTCTGGAGGATGCATGTTTTCCATGGCTTATTTCTTCTCTGTGGAGAGCAGGGAGGGAATGCAGGATGTTGAGAGCTGGCAGTGTCTGTTTTCCCACTGGCTGCATGTTTACATTGGCATCTCCTGTCCTAACCCTTTGCAGCAGGCTAGAGAGGCTTATCCTGCTCTTGGTTCAGCAGGGAACAACCACACAGCCCGGCACAAATCTGAGGCCCCAGGACAGTTGGGAGAGTGTGGGAAAGGCTCTGTAGGAGTCTGCTGCTTTGTATACACTCATTCATTTAATCCTCATGACATCCTCTGGCATAGGGCATTATGGAATAGAAATTATGTTTCCTCCTTTTGTAGATGGGCTCCTGAGGCTCAAAGAGGTGAAGTTACCTGCAGAGGTGACATAGCTAGTAATGTCTTGGGTCCCAAGCCTCCCTCGCTCCTAAGGCTCTGTCCTTTCCATTGAGCGTCGTGCAGACATGAGGCCATGTGGAAACAGGCCTTACAGGGTCTTTCTCTTACCACTTGTAGACCCGCCCCTGAAAGAAGCCCTTGGCACATCAGCAGGAAGATGGATTTGAAAGGTCTGAGCATTAAGTGGCTTAATTCTCCAAATCCTCCCCGCTTTAGCAGAAAAATGTGACACCAGGCTTCTTCACCACCACCTTTTTGTTTTTGCAGTTCCAGGCACCATGTATGCTCCCATGCCCTTGGAATTTTATGACGCCACACAGCAGATATTTCCTCCTCTGGAGCCAATCCCTTCCCTTGCTCCTCCCTCCATCTGTTTAGGGAATGTGGGGGTGAGTTGCGACCCCCCAGCCTGTGTACAGCTCAAAGCCACAGAAGGAGGGGCCTGTAGCTCTTATGGGGCCATTGCCCCACCCCTTGGCAGCATTCATGGCTTTTTCCCTAGCCCAGGGATTTCTGGGCAGATGTGTGCTAACTCATTGCAAACCAAAAATACATACAAGTGGCTGGCTTTCTTATTTTCTAGTCTTATTTTCTAGTCTTTCCTGGTGACCTGTGTCCCGTACAGAGTTAAATTCTTCCTTTGTAATTAACCTGAGTCTCTCTTATTTCCATGAGTCCATTTCCACTTGTTCTTGTTGCAGAGGAGATGGAAGAAATCCCTTTTAGTCTTCTTTCCTTTTAGCTAAATATTCACAGTTTCTTTAAGTTGCACTCAAGTGCTAATTCTGGAAGTTTTCATCATCTCATTGTTCTTTATTATCACCCTTCCCACTTTCTCCATATGCTTCCTCCAGGGTGAAATCCAAACAAGTTCCAGTGCCTGTTTTGCTTGGGGTTTCAATTCTCTTGAATAGAGCCTGTGACTTACTTTGACCCTAAGTAGGAAAAGCCCACAAGGCCTTAACTTTGGAGGAAGAAAAGAATGAGGAAGGAAAGAGGACTGATCTAACCCTTCTCTGCAGGCTGTCATGTCAGAGTGGAGATGGGGATATTTAGTCAATTCTTCTGGGATAATGGTCTTAATAATAATCCTTTTTAACTCCGCTGAAACATTTCTGCTGTCTTCTCACTGAGATGCCTAAAACTTCTTTTGAAAGAAACAGAAAGTAGATTAGTGGTTGCCAGGGGCTGAAGGAGAGGAAATGGGAAGTGCTGGATTAGGATTTCTTTGGGGGATCCTGAAAATGTTCTGGAATTAGATGGTGGTGATGCACAACCTTGTAAAATATACTAAGAAGCACTGATTTGTATACTTTAAAATGTTATGTTATATGGTGCATGCACAATATCTATCTCATTTATTTGCCACACAAACCCTATGGGTGAGGTACTGTTTTACAATACCCTTTTTATAGATTAGGAAATTGAGTCTGAGACAAGTTAATCAGCTTAGTTAAATTGGTAATAGAACTAGTATGGTGATGTTGAATTGCTGAAGAGGGAAAGACTTGCCTTTTGGCATAACTGGAGAGAAGGGAGGACACCAGAGTCACCAAAGGAAAGAAGTTTGAAGAACCAAGTTGTTGGGGTTCAGCCTTCTGGACTCTCTTCTCAAGGCTCCTGAGAAGGCCCAAGAGGAAAGGTAGGGAACTGACCATTGCACTCTGTATTTCGTTTACCATGTTCTGCTTATTGTTCTCAACAACCCTGTTGAAGTAGGCATCATTTCTGTTTACAGTTGTAAAAGATGTGGACATTGAGAAAGAATGAAATACTTCCCCAAGGTCAAGTAGCTAGTAAGTGGGAGTTGTGAAACCAGGAGTTGAACTTTGATCTTCTGAGGCCAGGACTACACCTTCTGGCCATGAGCTGATATGTGGGGGGTCATCAACCCCCCAGATGCTGCAGCAGGTGGACATCTGCTTTCCTCATCTCTCCGTGTATCTCCTTCTTGAGGTACATTCTCAGTTGATAACGGCTGACCTTCCCAGGGAGAGGAGAGGGGCTGGATTTGAGAGGCTCTGTTTCTCTGCTCAGCCCTTTATGCTGGAAGGACTTCATGCCTGAGTCTGTTCAAATACACAGGACTTTGAGGTGAGGGCAGGATTCCGAGAGCCTTTGGCCACCCTTGTGGGACGATCCTTCAGGACTCTCGGCCTAGAGAGGGCTGTTGCCTAGAGCCTTTCCTCTCAGAAAGAAGAGAGAAGCAAAAATGAGGGTTTGCATGCTCCAGCAGATCTGCTGTGCCTGTCAGCAAGGGAAACAAACTACATATTCGCTCTATTGCTCTCTCCTCCAAAAAATAATCACATAGTTTTTCAGTGGTCCTACTTTTAAAAGTAGTTGCTGCCTTCCAGGCTTTCAAAAGAGCCAGAAATCAGTAATTTTGGCTACTAAACAGGAAACTTAAAGCCCTTTCCGTTCCTTTGAGCTGGCTGGAAGGGCTGGGCCTGGAAATATTACTTTAAAGGACAGAAGAAAAGTTTTGTGTAGTTTAAAAACAAACAAAAATCCTTTCCTGGAGGCCTGCATACCAGCCTTCGTTGATGTACAACATGGAAAAGAGCTGTCTTGTTGCCTGGCAGGAATGACAGCAAACAAATGTGTCTGACAGTCTGTTTGGAATCTCCTGGTCTGAAATCGTATTTGCTTTGTTCTAATTGCTTCCTTAACTTCCTTTCGGTCTCCCCACCTTCGGTACCACCCTCACTCAATGGGAGGGCTAGGCTGTACCAGGCTGTGCCAGGCGGAACTGGGCCCCACAGGGTACAGCGGCCCAGCCGGGGCTTTTCTTGTCTCTGCCTGTTTGCAGGATGCCTGTTGTTCTCAGGGTCTGTTATTCCCATATCAGTGTTAGCTTGGCAGGGGCCCCAGGGTGCAAGTCATGGTGGAAGATCTTTCAGAGTTGTGTCCCAAGAAGTGCAGCCGGTCCTGTAGGCTAAGAACAGAGGTCCATAGAAGGACCTAGGGCAGCCCTGGTTGGATTCGGCACTGTTTGCAGAGTGTGAAACTCTGCCTGCGTCCCCTTGTAGAACAGTCCTGTAGGCACCGTAGTGCTCTCCCGCCCCCCCACAAAGATGCCTCTTGGCCTGGACTCACTTTCTTGTCTCTGCCTTTCTCCCACCCCTTCTCTCTAGGAATTCGAATCTGTGTCAGACTAGAGAAAGTTTCTCTTAGGCCTTGCCCTGTAGCAAAGTGAACCCCCAGAGTCCAGCCTCTAAGCTTTTAAATCACACATCCCTATCAGTAAAATGTTTAAGCATTGATATGTATAATTATTTATAAATTGTATATTCTGCTGCTGTGTAATATATACTTATACATAAAAGTAGAAAATCTAAAAGGATAAAAGATAAAATAGAATTAGAACATTGTTTTTAAGTTTATTTTAATGAATAGGCTTGATTATGCTCCTTTAAAAATGTTTTGGTTTATCATTTTCTGCTACAGTAATTCAAAGTTATATCCTAGGAGAGTGTGTTTCAGTACCTTTTTTTTTTTCACATGGCCAGGCACTGGGAATCGAACCCGGGTCTCCAGCATGGCAGGCAAGAACTCTGCCTGCTGAGCCACCGTGGCTGGCGCAAGTACTTCATTTTAACAGCTGCCGTTCCTGAAAAAGCTTCTTTACAAAGGAAAGTAGATTTAAATGAGAGATTAATATCTTTGTGCTTATAAAGGTTTCTGCCGAATTTAGCTGAAAACTAATCAGTCTGTTCTTCCAAACTGTTCAGAAATTGTTTTTTTTTTTTTTAAACAAAACAAAACAGGGTTCAAAGACCTTTGAAACTTTGGTATATTTTTAAACAGATTTCAACAGGAATTGTAAACAGCAATTTCTAATTGTACTGATGTAGGAGTACAGCATACAGATAATAGGAGATTTGGGAGATGTCTTGTCATTTTAAACTTAATTAAAAATTTATTTTAAAGTTAATAATTTTAAACTTAAGTTAAAAATTTATTTTAAAGTTTACAAACAGTAAAATTCATGCTTTGATGTGTAGCTCTTTGAATTTTGACAAATATATCTAGTCTTGTAACCATCACCACAATTAAGAAGTCTGTTCTCCATCACTATAGGTTTGAATTTTCCAGAATTCCATCTAAATGGAATTGTATGGTATATGACCTTTTGAGTCTGGCTTCTTAGTATAATGTTATGGAAATTCATCCATGTTGTTAGGTATAGCAATATTCCTTTTTATTACTGAGTGTCATTATATGGCTTTACAATTTGTTCATCCATTCACTAGTTGAAAGACATTTAGGTTATTTCCAGTTTGGGGTGATTACAAATAAAGCTGCTGGCAACATTTGTGGACAAGTTCTGTGTGAACGTAGGTTTTCATTTTGCTTTGGTAAATAAAACTACCAAACCCTTCCATAAATGGCTGTACCATTTTGCAGTGTATGAGAGTTCTAGTTCTACATTCTCACCAGAACTTGGATTTGTCAGTTTTTTAATTGGGCTGTTTGTTTTCTTACTGTTGAGTTTTGGGGGTTCTTTATATATTCTGGATACAAGTCCTTTGTCAGATGTGTGCTCTGCAGATATTTTCTCCCAGTCCATGCCTTGTCTTTTCATTCTCTAAAAACTGTTTTTCTCCGACTAAAAGCTTAAAATTTTGATGTGAAGTTTAATTTTTCAGTTGTTTTCTTTTATACATTTTATTACTTAGAAAGTATATAAGAATTCTTTCCTAATCTATGGTCACATAGATTTTCTCCTAAATAGCATCCTTTTTTTTTTGCGGGGCGAGGGGGGAGGTGCATGGTCTGGGAATTGAATCTGGGTCTCTTGCATGGAAGGCGAGCGTTCTACCACTGAACCACCCACGCACCCAATAGCATCCATTTTGAGTTACTTTTGTACAAGCACATCATTTTAAACCACAAAAAGAATCATATAAAGCAGAAACATTGCCAAATACTAGTACTTTCCATAGTATAAGTTTATTTTGAAAAGCAGTTAGATTCTCATTCCTTGTTAAATGTTACCATTGTCTTGAAGGGACAGATTTAATGTGTTAATTTTTTTGGAAAATATTGCAAAATAGCATACTACTTATTGTCAGCTACATTTTATCACAAGTAAAGTTAACTAGTTTGGGCTGTTCCTCTTTTTGCAAAAGAAAAATGTGGAACTTTATATTTTTAAATACTTTGCTGAAATTAAACCTCTTTGTGGTGTTCTAGCTCAGTATGCACAAATTGTAAAGATCCTCCTTTTTGAAGATCTCATTGTGTAAAGACCAGCTTTATCATTGGCATCCTATAGCCAGAAACAACTGTATTCACGATATACTAAAAGAAAGGCAGAAAAAGAATACCATCAACACTACCCCCCCCCATACCCTTCCTGACCTGCACGCACATGCCATATACTGGCCCCCGGGAGGTCCCAGTGGCAATCTATAGATTGTTTAGTGAATTGTATTCTCCTTGAAAATAAAAATAGATACAAATTCTAGTAGTTTCACCTTAAGCCTGGAGGATTCGATGTCTGATCTGCTGGAAAGCCTGTATAATACTGTCCCTCTTCCTGCATTCTCAGTTGTGCCGAGCAGATGATTTGTGAGTGTTTGAGAAGTTGGTGCATGCATTCGTCAAGGTCTTTCTCCATTGTAAATGGTGACGCTGTGTTGCTTTATGTTGTCATTTTCCTGCCTGCTTTCTTTTAGGATTTGTTTTCCCATAGTCCAGCCTCTTCCAATCTCTATAAACTTGAAGCTCTCGGTTAATGTTTTTAGAGGATGTTACAGCTGACTACCCATAATGTAGAACCAGGGAGTCATAAAAGAATTTACTTTTGGAGCTGGAAGGTGCCAAACCCATTATTAAAATCAAACCAAAATTAAATTAACACTGGTACTGGAATACCACTCAAGTAAAGGGAACAAAATATATTGATATATGCAACAATATAGAAGAATCTTAAAATAATTATAGTAAGTGAAAGATGTTAGACAGAAATATGTCAATTATACTTAATTAAAACTATTTAAAGAAAATAGGCTATTCATTTATGGAATAAATATTTAATAAATGCCTACTATGCACCAGATTCATGTGCTACTTGCTGGGTAGTTCATAAAGAGATTGGAGACATGGCACTTTACCTCAGATAACTCACAATGTGGTGTGGAAATTAAACAAATAAACAGACAATTTAAGGTCCAAGGTGCTAAGTGATAAGGAAAAGAAAAACACAGAGATAAAGGGCGTCCGTAACATGGGTGCCAATGACGTCTTTTCCAGGGGAGGCCAAAGAAAACCTTATGAAAGAAGGGGAAGCTGAGCTGAGGTTTAGATCTGGTCATGTGGGAAAGTCTCCCTGTCAGAGGGAACAGTGTGGGCAAAGTTGGTGAAATACAAGTTCCAGGTACTGCATCTTGTGGTTCGACATGACTACAGCAAAACACAGAGCAGGAAATTAGCAAGAGATGAGGCTGGGGAGGTTGGCAGGGCCAGGTTGTGAGGGTTTTTGCTGCCCTTGCAGTTCTTGGGTCTCTTTCTGCTCCAAGGGTGAACCAACAGGTGGGCCAAATCTGTGGTCTTTGTCACTGGGACATTGTCTCATGCAAACATTTGGCATGGGCTTTGCAGGTTCAATGAGTGTCCATGTGACACTCATGGCTGCTCAGATCTAACCTGGGAGCCCATAAGTTTCTCAGGAATGTCTCAAGACCCAAAGGGAAGTGCTGTTTTGGGTCTGAACAGCAGCTGGGGAACAACTGCTTGCTTCTTGCAACTGCACCTGGGAGTAAAGGCTCTGGTACATTTGAATGTTAAAAGCAAACAACAAACCACCTGCCCCAAAGACAGTTTTTCACAAGCAGGGGATCTTGCCTTTTTCTGCTAATGGTGGCACTGAACCCTGAAATTCTGCATCTGGCAAAATGACTGTCTCATATGCAGTGTCTGTATCCTGTCTGTGCTCTCTTATTCTCTGGTCATCTGGTGACTGATCAATCACCCCCAGATGTCTTCAGCCACTGAACAACAGAGGTCATGGGAGAGGCCTTTCTCTATATATATTTGTTATTTATTTGTGTATTTTAGAGGAGACTAGGATGTTTAATGCAGGGTATGATTGTCAGACCACATTAAAAATGTAGGCAGGCATACAGAACATGGCTGGCTCATGTCAGCCAAATGTCCCAGTGTAACCAGAGCAGGAAAACATGGGACAAGGCCTGTGTTAGTGGAAATAGGTGCCAAATTGTATGGCAAGCTCTGGCTCCTCTTTCTCTTGTTTCTTGTCACCCTCCAACCGGAAGAAAGAAGCTCATGTTTAAGCTACAGTTTAAATGGGATTGCTGCTGAACAAGCATTTCTGCCATCTAGAGATCAAATTGCTTACACCTCCAATGGAGAGCTCCCATTTAGAAGGATCGTGTCCGTCCCGTGACCCTTCTGATCTTTGAGAAGGCAAGACGAGAAGTGTGGGTTTGAGTGTTTGTTCTTGTATAGGCGATTCTTTGCTGCCTTCTGCAGAGCTGGGCTGAGAGGGTGAGTGAAAGAACTCATACTGGTTTCTATGTCCCAGGAAAGCTGGGCCAACGCTGATGACTGAAATAAAGTGGAACCAGGAAAGGTCAACTGGATTAATTATCTCAGGTGGCTTAATTATATCAGGCGGTGTCATGAAGCAAGAAATTTTAACAATGTTGTGGGGTTTAGGTTTTTTCATCTCCTCACCTGGGCTGGTGAGAACCCAAGTGCGGGCTGGTCTGCGCTCTGTAGCTGTGTTTATTCTGCCTCCCCGCGCCCCCGTGCCATCTGCTACCTGGACTGTAACGGGCTTAGTGCTCCCTTCTGCTGCGTCAGTCCTGGAAGGTCATGGTTGCTGTGTTTTGGGGCTGGTTTCCCAATGGGTGGGGGAAATGGATATCTAACTATCGATTTGTTTTCTTGAATTTCAGTCATTCCAAGGAAGTCAAGGACGAGCATACCTCTTTAATTCAGTGTAAGTGTCTCTCTAAATGATATATCCATTGTTTGGTGCAAATTTGGAGGGATGGGGAATGGCAGCCCTCAATTAAAATTAAACAATGCGCTTTGACTTCTCTGCCACAATAAAAACTCCATGGAGCATTACATCCCACCCCCCCACCCCCCCAATTTGGTAGTCAGTCGCTTTTGGGGAAGTTTTGGGGGGAACATCTTTGGCTAAAATAATACATTCACTTCCGTCAGGCACATCAGAGAGCTGTAATCTCATAGAGAGGGAGGCAAAATGCTTCTGAGTGAGCTTCAACATGGAGGTCTCATAACTGATTTGTGATATGTCACTAGGAAAGAGAAAGAGGTCAAACAAGGCTGGAGAGAAGGGAAGCTCACTTTCACAGTTAGGGAAGCCTTTCCATCCCCACTGCAGGTGCACAGTATACACTGCCCTCCGTCTTCCCTGGACCCTTAATTAATAGCCCCTTCCCTGTGAAAGGAAAGTGAAGCTTACACAAATCCAGTGAATTATAAAAAGGAAAACCAAACATTTCCAGTTTGAGCGAGGTGCTCTGTGAAGGAGTTTCAACCGTATATTTGATCCCCAGGACTCCCTCATCCTTGTGATCAAGGCAGAGCCTGTGCCATAATATTGCACATGGTTTTGGCTGCATTCTGCTCTTACAATTTGGTTCTCATTTGATTTAAGCTTGAGGCCCTGTGCTGCCGGCTGTGGACTTCGTAGTTGGTTGTCACAGTTTGTCCCCTTAAGTCACAAGATTAAAAGCATTTTTTAGAAAAAATACATGAATTTCAAGGAAAGTCTCAACCATAAAGACTATTTTTAATAGACCCGTGAATTAGAATTTTTACAAATCTGAAATTCATTCAAACTGAGATATTTCCATGTGGCTGCTTCTTGGGGGTTGTTATTGATTTCTACTGTAGAGCATGCTGTTCTCTGTTGGCTTCCCTTTGGGCAGCCCTGACCAGTTCATTTTTTGCTGAAAGCTCAGCTTGAACGACTAATGATAAACATGTGACTGACTATCCACTCTCTTTCTTTCTGTCCCTTGGTGTAGAGTTAATGTGGGCTGTGGGCCTGCAGAAGAGCGCGTGTTGCTAACAGGATTGCATGCAGTTGCAGACATTTACTGTGAAAACTGCAAAACCACTCTGGGCTGGAAATATGTAAGTACGGAGGAGTCTGACTGGTGGAGAGACAGCTATGCAGGGAGAACTGGGGTGCTACACTAGAACAGTGCTGTCTTTTACTTGCTTCCCATGGCCTTGTGGGATCATGTTAGATCAAGACAGGAAACTGAGCTCCACGAGCAGTTCCTGGTACACTCATCTGTCTGGCACACTCATTCTTTCATTTTTTGCTGACACTCCCCTCCTCCTCCTTGTTCCTTCACACCTGCCATTCAGACGGACAGAGAGACACATATACACCTACCTTGAGATTTAATAAATAATAGGAATAGTAATAGCACATAACATTTGAAAGTTATGTATAGGCATATATTACTTCATTTACCCTTCCGAGCAGCCCTAGATGGTAAATACTATTTTTATTCCTCTTTTGTAGATGGGGAAACTGAGGTTTATAGAGGTTAGTATGTCCAAGGTTACCTAGCCATTACATGGCCAAACCAGGATAGTAGCAGAGCTGGTGCTTTTATTCTCTACACTTTGATGCCTCTAAAAATGTTCCTTCAATGTCTAGTAGGTCCTAAGTCCTGTGCTAAGCATCATAAAGCATTATTTTAATTAATTTCTATCTTCAGATATAGTATGGCTGGATTCTCCCAACTGCACAGTCATTCTTTAACTCAACAAAACTTTAAAATCCCTGTGGGGCCTAGGAAAGCAGTCCTTCGCCAGGGTAAAAGGAGGGAAGAGCAACAAAGTGCTGTTCTAACCTGGGGAACTGATTGTTCTGACTTGTCTTGGAGTCACCACACAACCTTAAACCCAGTCCCCATAGTCCCTCCAGCTAATAGCAAAGAATGTCAGCACCTAGGCTCAGATTGGGCTCCATCACTTACTTTGGCTCTGTGTCCTTGGGCAAGCTGCTTAACTTCTCTGTGTCTCAGTTTCTTCATCCTTACAGAATTGGTCTGAGCATTAAATAGGATAAAAATATTTATTTTATTAAATACTTAGTGCATAGTAAATTCTCAATAAAAGTTAGTATTATTTTATTGGCAGATCTTTGTAGCCTGTTTGTGTATATACATATGCATAGCACAAAACTCTTTTCTCTCCTCTCCATCATTGTTAGCATATTGAAAAATTAGTATTCCTGCCTCTGAGAGGACAGTTTATTTCATATAAAAGGCCTCAAATTCCCCAGCCTGTATGCTGCTGACTCATTTTACCTGCCATTGGCTTCAGAAAGAACCTGAAGTTGGAGAAAAATGACCACAGATGGAGTCTTCAGTGGATCTGGCCACAGTTCTGGTTTGATTATCCAGAAATGTTCTGTTCCTTCCTTTTCTTTTCCAACCTCATCGTCATTGTATTCCACTGAGAATGTGTTGGATTAAAGATAAAAGATAAATCTGAGTTGGATAATTTTGCTCCTTGCTTGTGATTCAGGTAGAGCGATTCACTCGTTTGACAAACTTTTATGGAAAACCTTTGATGTGCCCAGGGCCCACGAAAGTGATCCAGTCCTGCTCTCAAGGCATTTACAGTGCTGATGCCAGGGAGAAAAGCAGCATGTAAACAGATAAAAGAGCACAGGTAGAGTGACACGCACAGGACAGTAGGAGGACAAGGAGGAATAGCAGTGTAAGCACTGCCATCTGCCAGGCGTTTGTTGTTCCCCTGACTCCATGGATAACTAAGAATGGCTGTAGTTTTCTCTCAGTTTGCCTCGTATTTGTTGATCACCTCTTAGGTGTTGGGCCCTGTGCTTATGTCCTTTCACCCCATTATTTCTTCTAACCTCACAATCCCGCGAAGGAGGTGTAAGTATCCCAGTAGTACCATGATTAAATGAAAGGTAAGAGTACTTAAGTGATGCTTCTGATGCTGGGGAACAACAGAATGAGAATTCAGACCTGCACATTTAGATTTCAGTGCTCTTGACACTGGAATAAAGTGATATTTTGCAAATTCCTGTGTAGCTCAGGGCTGGTGCTTTTTTAGCTTAATCAGGATAACATCATTCCCCCAGTTTTTGTTTGTCTCCCTGCTTTGTTCTATTCTGAATACACTACCGTGTGACAATAGGTCTCGTTCCCAAGCCACATAGCCCAGAGCTGGGGAATAATGAAGTGTTCGGGAAATTACTGCTGAGCTCACAGCTCTTGTGCTTGCAGGGTGTGATTGTGCATTCTCCTGCCGCCTCCTCTCTCCTGTCCCCTCTCTACTTTCAGGAACGAGTCCTTTCTTAAAGCAAGAGCCCAAGTCTGAACTCTTGTTCTGAAACCTATGACACATATGACACATGGGCAGTAGGATTTATTTCTAATTTGGGGCCTCAAGAGGCAAAGCTGATGTCCGTCCACTGTTTCTGTACTCCGGGCTTAGCCATATAGTGGCTCTGGTGACTCATGTTTTCCGTCGATACACCAGGATGCTCTTCTGTATCTATCTCTGCAAATAAAATACGCTTTTATTCTGAACCTGTTCCGGATTTCTGTCTGTGGGGCTTCTTAGCTGAACAAGCCTTCAGTGCTGTAAGTTTAGAAGGGTACCCGGTCAGGTGGTTCGGACTGAGTTTTTCCCTGGAGGCCTGGCAATTAGGGGGTACTTGAGGGCTGCCAGCTTCCCTCACCTGAAGTTCATACAGCTCCTCTCTCCCTGGAGAGTGGCAATGAAAAAGAAGCAGACTTAACACATCTGACATCAGAAACAACAAAAAGACAAAGTGAAAAGGAAACCTATCTGGCTTCACGATGCTTTGCTTCTCTTGCTGAATGTCTTTTCTCTAAACATTAAATAAGGTATTGCTTAAAAGTATGATCAAACTTCCCTGTGTTCCTAGAAACTATCAGAAATGACTACAGACTTTATGTGGACACATCCATAGGGCAGACTTCCTATTAACATCAGAAATCAACATCCCCTAAGACAATATATATAAATATACATACACTCATTCATTCAGCAATTATTTATTGAAGACCTGTTATGTGCCAAGCAGTCTTTTAGGCACTAGTTATATGGCAGTGAACAAAACGTATGAAAATCTCTGCCTCAGTGTAGTTTATTCCAATAATGGGGAAAAGTCAGTAAACAAAATAGATGCACAGATGATGGTGTATATTTGAAAATCTTAAATGCTATGAAGAAAAAAAAGGAGAAAAAAGGGGTGCTGGGGTGGAAGTGGTGATTTTAGGAGCATTGTCAGGAAGGACCTTTCTGAGTTATAGTGACATTTGAGTGAAGACATAAATGAGCAGAGATCCTGAAGAAATGTTGTTATTTTGAGAAATTCCTGGTGTTGCCTCATTTCTGCAACAAGTGAAGAGACCGTGGGGTGCTTCAGTGGTATTAATTGTCACAGTGAGTCTGAGTGAAGGTAGGACCAGACCCTGATCCCTTTCAGGTGCACCACCTCTGCTTCCACGCTGCAAAAGGCAGCTGCTTGTCTTTGGTCATTCAGTGTTCTTTCTCTTCTGTGTGTTTTCTAGGAACATGCTTTTGAAAGCAGCCAGAAGTATAAAGAAGGCAAATACATCATTGAGCTAGCACACATGATCAAGGACAATGGCTGGGACTGATCGGAGAGTGTCCACCCGACCCAGTCCACATGAATGCCATCCAATCGAACATTCTACCCAAGCGTGAGAGAGTGACTGCACACGTGGTTCCATCCATTTAGAGGCCTTGCCATCTGGGGCATCCTCCCACCCTGACGCCGTCTTTCTGGTGACCGGCCTCTAAATCGCTGTGTCTCTGTCTCTTTGCTTTGTATCTGTTTGTGAGTTGATCCTGGCTTCTCTCTGTTCTAGTGTTGGCTGAAAACAAAACAACAAAAGGAACAGATGCCTCACCACATGGTGGCAGCCCACCTTGATAAAAGCCCCAGGGCCCACGCAAGAGCTGTCTATTGGCCTCTTGTCAGGAGAGCAGTGGCACTGGGGTGTGAGGAAGAGGGGACCCTGAGGGTCTAGGGGTAGGAGGTTGGAGATAGGAACAAAATTGTGCTGCTCCAGGAGACCTGAAATAATCAACTTATCTAAAAAAGGACACAGAGAAAAAAATACCTCATGCCTGCATTCTCTCTGATCAGAAGCTTCTCTTTCTGATATCAACCATGCCAGGCCAGCAAATGAGCACAAGAATGGCCCTAATTTTAGCTGGCAGGGCAAAAGCCTGGTTCTCCTGGGCCGAGGTGGGGAGTGTCCTGGTAGCAGTCAGTAACTTGGTAGAGCCCAGATGGGGTTTGATGACTGATGTCTCACTGTGCCTCCGGGTCCTCTTTGCCTCTTCAGCCACTGTAGGCAAGGGGAAGGGGTACTGCCATTTGCTATGGGTGTAAGATCCAAATATCCCAAAAGCTTTAACCAGCAGTGGAGTAAAATCAGCAATTGAGGAGTGTAGAGAACAGTGGGGGCTGCAGTTGAGGAGCTCCTACTCAAATGGCTCACCAATTGGGCCAGAAAACTGAAATGTAGAACTAGTTAGCAATTCTGACTATCTGACCTTTTTTCCCTGACCCTTAGTAAGAGCAGTGCAGCAAGGAAGAGGGGTAAGTAGTGAGCAGTGCCTGCAATAGCTTAGATTTTACAGGTTAGGTGCAACTTTCCTTAGGTGGCTTCAATGGGGTCAGCAATTCTTTGTATATAGAGGTTTGGGTGTTTTTCTCCAGTTCTGTCATTGTAGATTGTGGAAAACAAAGGCTTTGAGCTTAGTTATAAACTGGCAGATAGATTCTTCAGGCCCCAGTTCTCCTTGGACTTGAATGTGATATATGGAAAGAAGTCTCCCATCACTAAGCAGTGGGGAGAGGTGAGGTAAAATGTCAAACTTTAAGTTACAAATTCCAATATTACCCCCCATCTCTCTGTCCAAAATTCATGATACTAGGAAAGTGGAGAACAGATCCCTTGTAAGGTTCATGACAGAGAGGAGAGTTTGTTACATTTAATTAGCACTGTGAAGCCTGTTCCATAGCAGTTCAGCCAGTACAAGGTGCATGACACAAACTCATTTAACTGAGTTAATTTCATTTCATAGACTGCAAATATTACTGTTGTTAATATGTATATGTTTTCTCAGTATCTCATTCTCCATGAAAGCCAATCCTATAGGAAATTTTACCTTAGAAGTCATAAAAATGAGTTCATGGAGACTAGAATCTGTAAAATTGATTAACCAAGATAAAAAGCCACCAACCCAGATCATTTTCAGAATTGCATCCACAGCAGAACCAATTTCCACAGGGAGTGAGCCGGTGGAAATGCCGCTTCCAATCTCTGTGTGCTGATTGCAGAATCGAAGACCTGAGAGGGACATGTCCTACCAGTGGCGAGGGCAGGACAGGGAGAAAGCAGGGTAGTTCCAGGTTAGCAGTAGACCACTGGTGTAAGGCAAAAGGTTTTCTCGTCCAGATCTTTCTGGTCTTTTAGTGGCTCTGGGACATGAAATAAGCCGTCCCCCCGACTTTACAGAAAGGCTGAGGTTCAGAAGTGGTGTTAAATTTCTGCTCCCGGAGAAAATTTCCTCTGGTTGCCAGACCCCAAGATCCCAACAAAAAACATTTTCAACTTTCACATTCCTAAGCTGGCTTGCACAGAAATCATGGCCCCCTCCCCCTAATACTCCCTGAAGGAAATGATCTTCGTTTATAGACTTTGATGAATCCCTTTGATGAAAAGGAAACAGGGGTTAAACCTGGGTGGTTGTTTTGTTTTTAAAACTTAAGTGAAATGTGGTGACGTAGAAATCAGACATGGGATGTCCTAGAATTTTCAAAGGACAGAGAAGGAGACCAATGTGCCACTGTTCTTCCCTGGGGATGGGGCCTCTGGCTGCTGTGTGGGTCAGCACGGGCTCCGATCAGACCCTCGTTCTGGTTTTATTCAGTTACTATCCTTTGAGCATCCAATGGGTGCATGGCACCACACCGGGTGCAAGAGATGCGAGTGCAATGTTGGTTTTTCCATAGCTACCGGGGAAGAGCTCATTAGGTTTTCCCTTTGTGTCAGTAAAACCAAAAGTGCTTCTTATAACTTTAGCTCCATTCATGGCTTGTCTATATAATGTCTAGCAGTATCGGAGAGGCCACAGGTGGCCGACGGAGATGCGACAACTCATGGCCTCAGTCATTTCATTCTTTAATTTTCTCACCAAATTATTGACTCAGAGCATAACCAAAGACCTCATCCATTCACCCTTGTAGGTTCAGGAAATTGGAGTTCATAGGTAGAGCTTAGGCAGTGAGGAGGAGGATAGGGATGGGGAAAGGGAGAAGTGAGGAAGGGAAAGGCGTGAAGTCCTATACCTCAGCCAGCAGCTGCCTTCATTTTGAACTGAAGCCCAGCCGGCGACTCTGGTTCCATCTCCCCTGTGCCACCCTAGGTGTAGGGCCTTGGCTGCCCTGGATTGTACCCAGACCCCCTCGGGACATTAGTCTCAGGCTGCTGATGGGTTAATTTGACATGAATCAAATATAGCCAAAACTTGATGCCCACAGGTTCTCAGCCGGACCTGGCTGGGTATTGCCCCAGATCCTATCACAGTGAGATCATATGGACAGGATTAAGTCAGTCTACACTGGTGGATCAGTGTGTGCAAAAGAGGTGTCCCTTTATAAAAAGACTTTCAGGTGGATATATATAAAAGAAACAGTTGCTTGTGAAATATACTTTTGTAAATAATATTTAATTTTTTAAATAATATATTTGGTGCTGATTTCTCAGATCCCCTGAGAGCACTTTTTATTTTTGTTTTTAGAATCTATGGTTTCCTCTGCATTTCTTGATGTATATTTTAAGGGAAACAGTGATCACCAATGCACTCTTTCTTTCTTTAAGGTCTAGCATTTTAGTCTTGACCGAGGCAGTAAAGCAATCAATGCCTCTACATTTTTTCCAGTGGAATAGACCCTGCAGTATGTTACCGGTTTGAGAAATGAAATCTTTTCTTGCACAGGTATTGGCTAGAAAATAAAATAAATAAAAACCAAGTAAATTTATTAATGACTTACAGCAATTCCTCTTGTTGGAAGAATTTCCAACAAATTGGAATCTTGTTTTTAATTGTGTGTGTACTTTTAAAAAGCACTTTGGATTGTGCTTCCTGTTTTCCTTTTTATTGGGGACACTATAACTGAAGTTTACACCTCTGACGCATAAGGTTTTTCTTCTCTTTCTCTCTAGTTGTTTTTTGTTTCTGAGTGGACCAACAGCACAAACCAAGAAGATTTTGTTTTCCTGAGCACGGAGCTGCTGCTGATTTGCTCCTTTTTCTTTCTTTGTGTTGCTCGACTTTTACAAACGGTAAAGGGAATCTGTTGTTCAAAGAGCAAAAAGCAGTCACGTCTGCGCCGCTGCTACGTGAGTGTGTTAATCATGTATCCCAGGGCTCCACTTGTTGTAGAAGCCACATCATGTTAAACATTAACTGGTTTGGGTTGAAAGAACATTAATAAAATAATAACATACCTTGTAGGTAAACAGCTTTTTTTTTGAAGGTCAGATTGCCTCAGGTTCAGGAAGAGGCTGGGAAATCAAACCTTGAACACAATCAACTTACATATTTTAAAAGAATCTGCCTGAAATGGGAAAACATGTCGGTAGTTTAGGTAGGAGAAAGATGTTTCATTTTAAAAATTAAAACAGAGTCATGAAATCTACCATCAGTGAAAGGTAAAAGCAAGAAGAAACAAGCTATTCTTGTGCTACCAAATTCCATCCGCCCGTATGTTCCTGTATGACATTTTGGTGAGAGTGGGAGTTAGTTCCCTTTTCCCAACTTGCAGAGACTCTTTCAATACAGAATCTGTCTATTTATGCTTGTGTTTACAAACTGTATTTTTCAGGTTTGGGTATTTTTTTGTTTTGTTTTTTGGCATATTTCAGGTCACTGCTTCAATAACAAAGGTAATTGTTTTCAGATAATTTGTCTTCTCCTTTTTCTTGTATTTGTACATAGTGATTCAGTATTAGAGACAAGTGCATTGTTTCTGTCATATTTCCAATCTGTGTTGGTGCTCATTTGAGAAAATAAAGTTTTCAAATATTAACTCTTTGAAGGGCTTATCTGTCATCACTGACCTAGTGTGTTTTAAATTAACATTTAAAGTGTTGAAGTCATCTCTTCTGATCCATTTCACAGATATGTCCATTGAGCCCCAGAAGATTATTTTTCCCAAGGACAGCCAACCAATTAATGAATAAAAACCAGGCCTTCCCTTTTTCAGCAAATGCTTCTCCTCTTCTAAATGTCCCCCCCCCATATTCCTAGACTCTGAAAGTTTTTCTGATGACTTTGTTCCTTTGCTATAGATAAGATTGCATTGAGTGGGGGGTGGGGGTGGGTAAAAGCAAATTTATGCCAAAAGGGGGCAGTATTACCTGTAAATGATTGGATGACAAAAGGAGAAAAATATTTATTTAATTACTATTATTGACCACCTTGTGGGTTGGATCCCTTAAACTGGTCTCCTGTCCAGTGTTGCCCACACCGACTAAATAAGACCAGATTTGGTAAAGCAGAACAGAAACTGTAAATAGTCTTGGATCAAAGAATGGAGAAGGGTGGACTCCACGTATAATGCCTTTTCCCAGAAGAGAGGTGATTAGGACTGTTTTATAGGGGATTGAGGTGAAATTGAGGGGTTGGGGGCTACAGCTTGGACATGCGCAGATGGTCTGTCTTTAGATGGCAGTACTTTTTGTGCATGGCACCCTGTCACCATCTTGGGCAGAATACATTGGTTTTGCGGTTACTGGTATCCTGCACTTAGTTTCTGAAAGCAAGCGTAGCTCATCCAAAAGGTTAGGTATAATTTTTCATGCAGCCACGCTGATGATGCCTTATCCTGGTAACATTATGATACAAGGAAAATCAAGCCATTTCACTCGCTCAACTGATATGTATTGAGCCTCTATTAGATTTCAAGCAATAGGTAAGGCAAGGATATGACATTTAAAATGTAACATGAGGGCAGAGCACCAGCTGACAATTGTGTTGGTCAGCTAGATCCTTGTTATTCAGAGTGTGTCCCTCGACCCCAGCATTTGCCTCACCTGGGAGAGGTTTGAGCTGTCAGTCTCCAGCCTAGATTTACTGAATCAGAAGGCGAAGTTCAACAAGGTCACCAGGTGATTCTTATATGCATTAAAGTTTGAGAAGCAGTGGGCTGGGTTCTTCATTCAGCATTTAAGGGTCCCCTCTCAACTCCTCTTTAGCTATTCCAATAGGGGAAAGTGACTCATGTTCTAAAATTCACACCAAGGCCAAGGGTTCCCAGAGAAAGAGTGGGCAGAACTCTGTGCCAAAACACAGACGTTTCAGTTGAGTTGGTCTTATGATGGGGTTAGAGTCTGAAGTCAACGTGTCAGACAAAAATGATGTGTTGTCAGGATAACCCTTGACTCCTGTTTGATGGCACACCAGAGCAAGGAGCTGATGCATTGGAATCACATTAAAGTGTGTAAAAAAAATCATGTGAAAAATAGGTAACTTTAAATTGAAGTCAGTCCCTGTGCAGAGAAATATTTATTTATGCTTTGAGGAGTACGTGGGAGAAAAACCACCTGGAACAAAGGCTGATTAGGCACTTCCATCTCACTCAGTACAAGGTAGAAGCTCACTGAGTAGTTGTGCCCACACAGGATTTAAGAATTTAACTGATCTCTTAATTTTTTTTCTGGGTGATAAGTGAATTCTCATGAGTTAAATACTTGGGCAAAGCAGCATCACTTTCCCAGAGATTTGGGGGGTTGAAAATGGAGACAATCAGGGTTTTAGAGTGATGGTGGGCTGCAATATTTCTGTCTCTCGCCTGTCAGTGATAGTTCTGCAATAAATGAGGATTCACAACGTTTAAATTGGTGACCCTTTAATTATGCTTCAAGAAAAGAGTACTTCTGAAGCTGCCAGCTATTAACCCTTTGGATTTTTTGTCAGATAAGTGAAGCACCAGCATCTTTCATGTGGAAGAGAATACGGGTTTGAGACAGTTCATAGAGGAGCCCCATTTTCAAAATGGATCACATCCCTGCCTAGAGAAAGGGAAAGGGCAACACTCATTTTTGCTGTTCACAGGGCATGGTTGCAAAAGCCATACAGATCTTGGGTTCAATCATGCCTACAGCTCTTTGGCTTTGGCAATTCATTTAGTTTTATTGAATCTCAGCTTTTAAGTCTGTTAAAAAAAAGGTTAGAGACAATTTTATAAAATGTTCCTGGCACAGTCCCTGGCACCTAGCAGGAACTTAACAAAGAGTAGCTGCTGTTATAATTGGTCCTTATCTATAATAATATTATTCTTTGGCACTGAGTTAAGTCTGATTATTTGGGGTTGATTTCAATATCTGTTTATCAACATAGATATCAAAACAATTCAGTTTTTAAAAATTGCACAGAACAATACAGAGGCAGACTTTTTTTATTAATTAAAAAAAAATTACAAGAAACAAACATTCCCAACACATGCTCATTCCGCTCTACACATACACTTAGCAATTCACCATATCATCACATAGTTGCATATTCATCATCATGATCATTTCCCAGAACATTTCAGAGGCAGACATTTTTAAGAATCACACTCAATTTTACCATTAAATGAGCTGTCTTTGGTTTCCAAACACCCTTCCTTGTTCATATGCTCACACATGGTCTCACATAGTCCAGTCATGGTTTTTTTCCAGCCAATCATTTATTTATTTATTGGCATATATTACAATTTTACATACCATGCAATCATGCAAAGTGTACAGTCAGTGGTTAGCAGTATCATATAGCTGTGTATTTATCACAATTGACATTTTTTTCTTTTTTGTGAAAAATAACTTATATACAAAAAAGTAATAAATCCCAAAGCACATCACAACAATTAGTTGTAAAACAGATTTCAGAGTTTGGAATGGGTTACAATTCCAAATTTTTAAGTTTTTACTACTAGCTGCTCCAAGACACTGGAGATGAACAGAAATAATGTTTCAGCATCGTATTCATTTGTTAAACCCTACCTTCTCTGGATAAATCCACCATCACCTTTGATCTTTTTCCCACTCTTAAGGGGCATTTGGGCTATGCCAGTTTAACTTTCTCGTGTTGGAAGGGGCTGTCGATAACGTGGGATGGGGGATGAAACTAGTTGATGTTCTGGAGAGGCTGGCCCCTCTACATTTCAGGGCTTATCTGGTCCAGGGACCCATCTGGAGGTTGTAGTTTTCTGAAAAGTCATCCTAGCACATGGAACCTTTGTAGAATCTTATATAAGGCCCTAGGTTTTCTTTAGGATTGCAGGAATGGTTTTGGGGTGTCCAATCATTTTAAGGGCAACTTGGTATTGTGGTGCCTTCATTTAACATGGACTGAACATTTTTGCCTAGGCATTATAATGATCACTTTATGCTATATCCTAACTACCTTTCCAAAGGCTTGCCTCCATAATGTCTGAGTTCCCACATTGTATCGGCAACCTAAATGGCAAGGAATGTAGATACATGTGTGTACGTGTATGCATTTTCACATTGGTGGTAATATTTTAAAAGGCTATACCTCCTCCCCCCCCCCCCCAAAGAAAAGACTGTTCCTCATAACATAGAAAACTCTTCTATTTTCTATACTTCCCACAAATTTCCACCTACTCTTTCTGGGCCCAGTTGCAGTAGACTTTTATTTGTCCTTCACTGGATTATCTTCTTCCTGTGACCTGTTTTGCTTCAGTGGATATGACTGTTATTAGTCCATTCCTGTTGGCCTTTTGTGGACAGGAACAAGAGAAAGAAATAGAAAAAACATGTTCAGATGACAGTCAGTCTCAAGCCAGCCAGCCAATCCTTGGATCCTCACCCTTTCATGCTCTTATAACCCATGGTGGGGTTGGCCACCCAGGAGATCAGGCTGGGAGAAAGGGAAGGGAGAGGACTAATGTTCTTTGAGTGCCTAGTTTGTGCCCAGTGCTGTGGAGGGTGCTTGGCTGCCATGACCTCATTTAGGATTCTCCTAAGACGGTATCATCCCGGGTCATTCAGGGAGTCGTCACCACCCTGTGGGAAAGCAATGACACATGCCGATTACCCTCATTTGGTAGATGATGACATTGAGGTTTTGCAAGGTTTCATTGCTAGTGACAGAGTCAGAAATCATACTCAATCCTGTCTGAGTACACAGCCCTGTGTTTTTTGCCTACACCATGTTCGAAATCTTGGCTTCTGCCCTCCTTCAGCCTTGTTAATTCTGGTGTGACTTCCACTTGGCATTGACCTTCACATGACCCTTTCCCAGTCTGCCCACCTACTCCGGAAATGTAATTTAGAAAATTAACATAGACAACAGCTACCAAAAAAAAAAAAATACTGAAAAAGATCATGTATTCCTTAGCTGAATTTAAACTGGGCTTTGTGGTTTTAATACTCTAAAATGGATTACATATGTAATCCTTGGCCCCTTCCATTAATAGGTGTTAAATAAATGCTTGAGAGACAGCGAATTAATGTGGATGTTGGAGAATTAACAGTTTGTCTTAATCTTGTTTGAAGTATTAGAATGCTGAAGAAGGGAATGGAGAATACGTTAAAGCAAAATTTATCCTACATACAGTAAATCATTACACCAGGAGTGATCAGTTTCTTATTTGCATTTATTTATTCAATAACCATTTTTGGACATTTATTATGTTCCTAGTCTACTAGGGGAACAGCCCAGGGAGCAGAAAGTCATTGATACTAATTATGTAGAGTGGGAGAATGAACAAAGTGGTTAGGCCTGGTCCTCTCCACCAAATCTCCAGCCAAGTCTCTCACACTGGACCTCACAGGCGCTGATTTCTATAGAAGTGATTGCTCGGAAGTCCTTTATTCTGGGCCCAATAAATGGCTCCTGTGCTAGAGGAGGGCACAGGGCAGGCTCTGGATTCAGAGTACCTGTGTTCAAACACTGGTCTCCCTCAGTAAATAGATAATCCTGTGGAAGAGCTCAGTCCAGGGAGCGCCACAAAGTAAAGGAGTCAACAATAATATGTTTTTATTACAGATTGCTCAAGTCTATTGAATTGGGAATGAGAGAAAGAGGACTATCGTATTTTCTCTTTATGTACACTACCTGTTTAATTTTCACAGCAATCCTATGCAGGTACTTAACAAATAGTAGCTGCCGTTGTAGTGAGTCTTTATCTAGAGTAACTATTCCTTGGCACATTATCCCCATTTTAGAGGAAAAAATGGAGGCCCCGAGAGCTTACATAAATAATAAAGTGGAAGAGCTAGGGTTTTAACTTTCCTGATTCTGAAGCCCACGCCCTGTCTGCTACCCCGGGTTGCCATTCAGGAAATGGGAATATTCAGAAATCTTCCTGGCAGTACCGGCCTCCCTCTGCTATCTTACTAAACACACCCAAAAGGTCATGGCTATTTTGTTCTCTCACGTTTTATTCTTTTTCTCATGTAATGGAAACCCTGCTTTTTCAAATGATCTTAGAATAGAGAAAGAACTGAGTTGTATTATAACTCTATTTCACAGAATTTTGGGCCTATCGATTGCAGTGCTAAGGTTCTGTACTTTTTAAATGTAACCATTGGATATATTCACATACCATATAATCATCCAACATATTTTGTATTTCTTTTGAGGGGAAAAAAAAGTATTGCTTTCAGGTATTCAGGTTGATTTAAAAAGATAAAAATCCCAAATCTTGCCCGTATTGAAGTGACTAAAGTGTCCTAACTCATGACAACTTCTCTATGGGGTCATTCAAGGCAACTCTTCATGCCAGCCTGGAACAAGCCACAGATAAAAGGTCATGTGGCATGAAGATACATCTAATTCTCAAGTGACATGGGATCATTTTAATAAGAGATGGAATAGCAAAAAAAAAAATTTTTTTAAGGAATTTGTAAATTATTTGAAAACGATGACAGAACTATTGCATTATATTTATTTTGAATTAGAATAATGTCAGTGATTTATCCCAAGCTCACAAGCTGAGAAATTTTCAGACTCAAGTGGAAAGAACTTTGTTTTTGGAGTTGGACAGATGGGAATATGAAGCCTGACTGCATGATTATGCATTCACCACATTGAGCAAGTTACTGCAGTTCTCAGGATGAGAGTCCATCATCTGTAAATTGGGATCCCAGCAACCACACAGGTTATTGTGAGGATCAAATAAAATAACAGCCATAAAGAACCCAGCATATTTCCCAGCACAAATAGGCCTTAGCAAGTGTCACTTGCCTTTCTCTTTGCTAAGTGATGAGAACTCACTGTGATATTTCTCCTGCACATGTAGAATATTTAACTCATCCCTTTAACTCAGCCTCTACAGAGGAGACCAATGCCCAGAGAGGTCAAGGAACCAGCCCTGGCTCATGTGCCTGGGATATAACATAACTGGAACCCAAATCCAGAACACCTAGGTAATCAAGTCTGGTGCTCCCTCCCCCGTGCTGTTTGCTTTTACTTCGAGAAGGACACGTAAAGAAAAAGGAAGGGCGTTGGTTGGAAAAACATCCTTGAATTTTTAGAATCCTGCTTGGAATTTTTATGGAAACCACCTTTGGTGATCTTCAGGAAACCAGAATTTGCTCATTATCCTTGCATCCTGGTCTGGTGTGCCGGCACCAGGCTGAGAGGAAGCAGAATGCTCTCAGGCTCCCTTGCCACCCCAGCCTCCCCATGACTGCCTGCCTCAGGTCTAAGCCACTTCTCCAGAGTGAGGCCACACAAGCACAGCAACCATGCCATCAAATCAGGGATGTTTTATTTATGCCTTTGATAATGAGTCTCTTGGGAAATTTTTGGTTTCCCATTCCCAGAAGCAAAAATGCTCCTTCAGAATGTTCTTGAAATTTATTACCATTTATGATATTTTCTTACCACATTTTTTGTTCCACCTCAGTAGAGTTTAAAACATCCCTTCACAAAAGTAGATAGAATAATTTGAGCTGTTGTTCATTTGGCGCATATGTTCAGTACCAAGTTAGCACATTGTCAAAAAAACAGAAATATAGGTTGATAACGCTGCTGCTGGTGACATAATCCTATAGTGATGATGATGATGACATAATCCTATGTTGAACACGGTGTGTTTATTACCAAAACTCTCACTAACCCAACAGAGCCTTGTTTTTCTCCTGTCTAGTTCCCAGTCCCTTATTTCCACAGCAATTGGAAGAATAGCACCCACGCCTCCTGGGGGCACTCATGCTTGAAGTCGTTTCCATGGTGATAAGAGACACCCAACATTCAGGTTTTGTCTCATTTTAGATCTCAATGATATTATAAGAGAAACAGTTTGCCAGAGAGAATGCCAGCAATCTAAGAGAGGCCGCTTGGAGAAAGGGGCAGCCGTGGACCGTCTCGGGCCCTAGCTGCAGCAGGGACCTCTAGGTGTTCCTGTTTAACAAGGTGTTCCTGTTTAACAGTCCCTTATTAGCTATGTGACCTTGGGTGGGTCAGTTACCTCCTGAGGCTCAGTGGGCTAATCTGTAAAAAAGGTTTATTGACAGACTTAGTGAGATAATGCAGATAAAGTGCCTAGAAATGTTAATTATGATTATTTCAGTAGTAGTGAAGGCAAGGCATGGAATTATGTTATCTAAAATGGAAAAATTCGTGGGAAACTGAGCAAATGAGGATTATTAACATGATGGATTATAACTATTGGGTTTTCTTTTTTTTAAGTGTTTGCCTTGGGTTTTTGTTTGGCTGGTTGTGAATCTGTTTTCTTTTCATGCACTTTCTAAACGTGTTTTATGTTATATTTCTTTCCAAGGAATTCGGCACACGCAAAATATCCCGAAAGAAAATCACTCATATATTCTTTCAACAAATATTTAGGAACCAGGTATTGTGCTAGGAATACACAAACAAGGTTCTTACCCCTAGGACATTTTCTCATCCCCTTTGGGAGTTTCTTTTTAACTAGGGGGAGAGGGTAGTTGCCCAAGGAAGAAAAGGTCTGAGTTACCATGGAGATAACTGGTTTAGACCAGAAAGTATTCTAGAAAGCTCTGCCAGGTCTCCTGGCTGCCTTCGCCTCTATTATTGGGTACCCACAGCCCTTGACCAGGCCCCTCTCCCTTCCTAGGACTGTCCTGAGGTCAGAGACCCAGACTCTTTTCAGCTGCCCAGACTAGCAGCTTAATGAATGTTTAACAAACATATTAACAGTGTGGAAATAAGGATGATCATCTGTCAAAAGAATTATTCCTTTCAGCCCCAGCACAGAAGGAAACTAGGGATATTTATTGAATGGATGTGGGGGAAAGAAAGATTGCTTCAGTTTTTACTTCTATTCCACTGCAAACAATAAGGCAAATGAGAAAGAGGTTTAGAGGACAGGAAAGGTAACTAAAGTGGGTCTGTGTTTTACTATCTCAGGTTGGGAGTGACGGTTCCCAAATGGTTCCATTCAGTCCAACCTAAGGGTAAGAGGTGGGGAGCCTGGGAAGGCTGGTGGTCACTCATGTAACAGCAAGGAGGAGAATTTCTCCACGTGGGCTCTGAAAATAGAATGCTGAGCAAAGCCTGGAGGCACAAAATGAGAAAATTCTGCTGGCTGGTCAGAAGGTGACGTGTTGGCTGTCATCCAAGTGAAGTCCTCAAATGGGCAACAGTTGGGCTCGTTCATCGTAGCCTGGTAGTAGTGAACCTGGACGCTGATACTTTCTGGGGAGCCCCTTTAGGTTCGGCCTCTTCATCTCCAGTCCCCATGAATCTCTCTCATCATTTCCTTTTTATCTTTATTCCCTATTATCTTTGGTCTAGGGAATCCTTTTCAAGTGAGGAATGGAGTTGAGGAAACCTTGCTTTCATTTATGATGTTTTCTCCCAAATATTTTGTTCTTTTCTAGAATCTTTTTTCTTTCCCCTGATGGCCTAGGGTTTTATTATTTTTATTTATTTATTTATTTTGGTCTAGGGTTCTGAAACTCAAAAGCTAAGGAGATAGTAATATTTTTTTCAAGTCAGGTATAATTTACATATAGTAAAGTTCACCCTTTTTCCGTGCTACAGCATGGATGAATCTTGAAAGCATTATGTGATGTAAAAGAAGCCAGACACCAAAGGACAAATACTGTATGAACTATCTAAAATAAGCAAATTCAGAAAGGCAGAAAGTAGATTAGAGATTACTTGGGGCTGGGAATAAAGGGGAATGGGGACTTATTCCTCGATGGGTACAGAGTTTCTGTTTTGGATGATGAAAAAATGTTAGTAATGGTTAATGTTGATGGTAGCACAACATCGTAAATGTAATTAAGTCCTCTGAGTTGCACACTTAAAAATGGTTAAAATGGCAAATTTTACTTTTTATATGTTACCACCATTTTTAAAAATTCACCTTTTTTAAATGTACAGATATATAAATTTGACAAATGAATACAGTCAGGGTGACCATCATCCTCATCAAAATATAGAATATTTCCATCACCTCAAAAAGTTCCCTCACACGGGGAGTGCAAGGGTAGAATTCTCGCCTGCCATGCAGGAGACCCAGGTTCGATTCTTGGTCCATGCACTTCCCCCAAAACAAAACAAACAAAAATTCAAGAAACGGTGCTTCAATAACAGGGTACTCACATGGAAAAATAATGAAATGTGATCCTACCATACAGCATACAAAAAACAAGTTTTCTCATGACCCCTTTAAAATCAGTCCCCTCTTCCCATTCCTGCCTCCTGACAACCACTGATCTGTTTTCTATAGTTTTGCCTTTTCCATATAGTCATTGTAGTCTAACCTTTTTCATTTAGCATAATGCTTTTGAGACTCACACATGTTGTTTCACTACCAGTAGGTTGTCCCTTTTAATTGCTGAATAGTATTCCATTTTTGGATGTACCACAGTATATTCACCAGTTGATGGACATTTGGGTTGTTTTCAATTTAGGGCTATTATGAAAAATCTGCTATTCACATTTGTGGGCAGGTTTTTGTACAGACATGAATTTCATTTCTCTAGGATAAATTCCTAGGAGTTAGATTGCTGGGTCTTACAGCAAATGGATGTTTAAATTTTTAAGAAACAGATAAAATGTTTTTCAAAGTGGTTGTATCATTTTGCATTCCCCCCAGCCATGTACGAGAGTTCCAGTTGCTCCACATCCTTGGTAGCACTTGGGATTGTCAGAATTTATTTAGTTTTAGGTTTTGTTTTTACTTTTTGTTGTTGTGATAGGTGTAGGTAGTCCTTTTTTTTTTCCCCCTTCTGATTTCTACTGCCACATCCCTTCCTTGGGAGAAATGTTTAGAAAATTCTATGTGACCAATCGAGGTAGAGAGTCAAGAGGAAATTTAAGGGTGGCTTTCCATAATATTTCAAAAATATTTTTCTGCTTCATAAGAAAGCACAAAGACAAGAAGTGGACAAATGAAGAAATGAGAGCACACATGTTAGGAGGAGCAATTTAGGTGTGGAATTTCATTGCCTTTTCAACATACCATATTCCTTTTTGTAGGAAAAGTTAGGAAACACATTCTTAGCCCAAATTTTGCTGATTGAACCATTTGGAAAAAAATCCACTTTGACTGCTTTTAGTGTAAACAATAAAACCAGATCCTTTTGTTAATTCCAACTTTCCATTCTACTTTCCTCTAAATTTGAAGTGCCAACTCTTGCAAAAAGAGGGCTGGGTTGCTAGCATTGCTAAAATAGCCACCTGTAAGAAATTATTATAAAGGATTGCACATTCAAGGGAAGACCTCACCCTTGACCCAGTATTCTCCTCCTTACTTGCTCTAGGAAGTCATTTCTTTTTTTTTGTTTGTTTTATTTTTTTGCATGGGCAGGCACCGGGAATCGAACCTGGGTCTCTGGCATGGCAGGAGAGAACTCTGCCTGCTGAGCCACTGTGGCCCACTCTCTAGGAAGTCATTTGACATGTACAGCCTTCAAATGCTTTTGAGGAATCATCTGGTACTCAGTTTTACAGTAAAGAAAACCAAGGCTTAGCACGATTGTGACTTCTTAAGGGCACACAGCTAGTAGGGGGTAGAGGCGAGTTTTAAACACAGGTAATGTGACTTCAGAGTCTTTGTTCTTTCTACCTCTAACTAAAGCCCTACTGCAGAAAAATATATATATATATCTTCAGGTAGGTAAGTCTGAACAATGGGAAAGGGTAAGGAGAAATGTTTTATTTCAAAATCTACTTCGAAAATCTATTCTTTTCAACGAGCCATTCTGTATTCATTTAATAAATATTTATGAAAATATTCTAAATTCAAAACAGATCTAGAGGATACAACAGTGCCTAAGGTAAGTGTGGTTTCTGCCCTCATGGGCCTTGCAATCTTAGAAAGAGAGAAAATTACAGTCAAATATGATGTGCTTCATCAGAGGTGGGAAGGGACAGTGTCACCTGGGTCTGATTGCAAGGGCAAGGGAAGGCTGCCCAGAGGAGGCTTCTTAGGAACTGAGTCTTGAAGAATAAGTAGGAATCACCAGGCAGACAAGGTGATGTGTGCGGGGTGTCATATAGGGGAAGGGAGTGTTGCCCACAGGGGAAAGGAAAGAGGTACTCTGGTCAGTGGGGCAGCCCAGTGCCAGGACTCAGACCCGAGAGAGCACAGGGCCTTGGGTATCTCATGCACAGGGATCAAGGAGAAGAGCAGGAGAGGAGGATGTGGCTGCACAAGGAGGTTGACGCCATGTCTTGAGGGGCCTTGTAATAGTTTGGATTTTAATTTACAGGTGACAAGAAGTCATTGCAGGATTGGGACGGAAGCCTGTCACAGCCAGATGGATATCACATTCCAACTTGGTCAGCTATGGAAGGAACGATTAGAGAGAGGCAGAAAGGCTGTAGGAGGTCAATTTGGAGAATGTGCTGTATTGCAGATGAGAAAAGATGAAATGCCTAACCTAGGGCAAGTATCCTTGGGAACACAGAGGAAGAGACAGATGAGAGTGTGCTTTAGATGGCAGAATCTATGGGATTTGTGGATTGATTTGGTAGCACAGGTAGCAGTTAAAAGCACTATGACTTCCATCACATACTTCCTGGCAGTATGACTTGGCCAAGTTGCTTAACCTGCTGCCTCAGTCTCTTCTATAAAATGGAGATAATAATAGTACCTACAGCATAGGGTTGTGGTCAGAATCAAATGAGATCTACACGCTTAGAACAGCATCTAGCACAGTAAGTGCTCGACAGATTTTTCTCTTTACCTTTTTTAGTGAAATAGAGGGAAAGATCTTGGCTGGCTTGTAGGTCCCTGGCCTGTGTCATGATGTGGTAGTGCATTAGGTGCAGGGTTCCTCAAGAGCCCTAACAGGAGCTCCTACCAGGAGCACCTACCAGGACCATCATGAAACTGATGCTAAATGGCCATGACTAAGATTTCATGACTTGTTTAGCCATGGGAAAAATGAGTGACATTCCTCGAAAGCTCCAGGTTCTGGGCTCCCTGGTTCACCGCAATATTTTCTGCCTTTATTCTGATTAACATTCCCAGACGATATTTTCCAAACATCAAAAATACTTCAAGTGATCCTAATACCCTTCATGGAAAGTGATCCCAGATCAATGGAAAAAGTACTAGGAAATACTCCTTGAAAAAGCAATTACTTCAAATTTCTCTTCCTTTTTAAAGTTAACAAAGCTTTCTAGAATTTTAAATAGGCCCTCCATCCCAACCCAAGTAAATTCCATCCCCTCTGAATTCCTAGGAATTACCCTAGTGGTAATTCATAGTTGACTCTTCTGTTTTTTATTTTCTGGATTAGACCCTTCCAGTTAGAATCTCTTCCACTTTCAGAGAAACGCTTTGGTAGAAACTATTTTTAGCATATGATGCTGCTGTCTACCCATTCACCAATGTATCTACCCCCCCACCTGTCTGTCCATCATTCACACAACCACCCACCCACTCACCCATCTAGCCATCTAGCCATCCATTCAACTGCCAGTCTGCCCCTCATCCAGACTGTTTGACAGTGTAGTATGTTAGTGAAGAGCATAGACTCTGGAGCCAGACACACCAGGGTGGGAATCCTAGCTTTGCTACTTAATATGTGTGACACCTTAGGGCAGTCATGTAATCTCTCTGACCCTTATTTATTGTTTGCAAAATGAAGATCCAAATGCGAATCTATAGGGCTCTTGTGAGGATTGAATGAGTATGAAGCATGGTGCTGGATGTGTACTAAACACTCAATTATTGGTCACTACTTTATTATTCTGTGGGGAAGGTATTGTGCTAAGCATGTTGCAATGAACAAGAAAGTTAGGGTCCCTCCCCTCGTGGAATTTAAGAGTCCAGAGGAGGAGAAAGACATGGAATAAGTAATTTCTCCCAAACAATCCCATTTCATTAAGCAGTACTACCATCCTCCTAGGTTCAAACTCTAGAAATCATCTTTAATTCCTCTTTCTCTCACCACCTCCCCCCATCCAACTCAGAGGCAAGTCTTGTTAGGTCTGCCCTCAAAATATATTTCAAATCTGCTCCATCTTCACTATCTGCAATGCCACAATCTGGTTCAGGCCACCATCTCCCCTTGCTTGGACTTCCACAACATCCTCCTTAATTGTCTCCTTACTTTCACTCAAGTCCTTTACAGTACAGTTTCCAAGAATAGCCACAACGATCTTTTCAAAGCATAAATAAGACCTTGCTACTCTGTTTAAAACCATGCAATTAGAATAAAATCCAAACTCTTCACCATGGCCTACAAAGTCCCAACATACTCTGGCACCAGCCACCTTGCTACCCCCAACCGCAAGGATCTTCTTTCTGTGTCTTAAACACATCAGGCTTGTTTTTGCTCAGGGTCTTTACACTGAGGTCTCCTGGGCTTAGGAAGCCCTTCCCTCAGATCCTCCAGTGGCTGGCTCTTTCTCATCCATCATATCTCTGCTCATACGTCATCTCTTCAGGGAGGCCTTCTCTGGCCACTGCTTCCCCCACCTTCTAACCCTCCATCCTTCTCTACCCTATTACCTTGTTTTATTTCTTTATACCACTTATCTCTATATGAAGTCCTATTTCTTTTTCATTGTCTCTCTATATAGCTGGTCTCTATGAGGGGCAAGACTTTTCCTGTCTTGTTGCCTCTATATTCCACCTGCCTTGAATAGTATTGGCACATCATAGGTGTTTAATAAATATTTTTTAAATTATTGATTAAATGACTGAACGAAGTAATTATAATAAAGCGTGTGTTATTGTATGAGCAGTACCGCTGGGACAGTGTTGGTGACGGCCGCTTAACTATGTATTAGAAAAGATTTCCATCTGTCTGAGATTTAAATTCAGTCTTATCTGATAGCAATACCTTGGACTAGAATTTTCTCAAGATTCCTTCCAGTCAAGATTCTGGGATCTATGCCCTTTACTCTGTCCTGACGTATCCTCCTTTCACCTGGTTCTTTACGCTATGCAGATTAAAGAGATACGATGACCAAATGGGTGGTGAAATGGAGACCTGGCCACCATTCTTAACAGAGCAATCAATCACCTTCCTAAAAGAGGCACTGCTAAAATACAACTCAGATTGTTTTACGACTGCTGTAATAGCAGACTACCATTTGTGGTGTACATCCGTCTTTCACACCTCTTGGACAATTATTAAAAATTTTTAAATTGTGGTATCAAAGATACAAAATAAAATTTCGCATTATAACCACCTTCAAGCATACAATTCAGTGGCATTAATTGCATTCACAATGCTGTGCTACCATCATCCATTACCAAAACTTGCCTGTCACCTCAACAGAAATTCTGCTCCCATTAAGCATTGACTCTCCACCTGCCTCTCTCAGCCCTCTGCCTGTGGTAACCTATAATCTACTTTCTGTCTCTATGAATTTGTTTATTCTAAGTATTTCATATAGGATAAACCACAGAGTATCTGTCCTTTTGTGTGTCTGGCTTGTTTCACTCAACATGATGTCTCCAAGGCTCATCCATGTTGTAACATGTATCAACACTTCATTCCTTTTTAGGGCTAAATAACAGTCCATTGTATGGATATACCACACTTTGTTTATCCATTCATGTTGATGGACATGGGTTGCTTCCACTTTCTTGGCTACTGTGAATAACACTGCTATAAACATTGGGGTACAATCTCGGCTAATTCTCACACCAGCTCTACAAAGAAGTATTGTCCTCCTCATTTTCTTGCTTACAAGTTGTTCTAGTTTGCTAACTGCCAGAATACAACACACCAGAGATGGATTGGCTGTTAATAAAGGGGGATTTATTTTGTTAATTCTTCAGAGGAAAGGCAGCTAACTTTCCACTGAGGTTCTTTCTTACGTGGGAAGGCTCAGGATGGTCTCTACTGGCCTTCTCTCCAGGCCTCTGGGTTCCAACAAGTTTCCCCGGGGTGATTTCTTTCTTCATCTCCAAAAGCCTGGGCTGAGCTACGAATGCTGAGATGAGGTATGCCGGGCTGCTTGGGCTGTGCTACATTGCACTCTCTCATTTAAGCCCCAGCCAATTAAGTCAAACATCATTCATTTCAGCAGGCATGCCTCCTAGCTGACTGCAGATGTAATGAGCAACAGATGAGGCTCACGTACCATTGGCTCATGACCGTAGCAACAAAACTAGGTGCCTTCACCTGGCCAAGTTGACAACTGAATCTAACTACCACACAAGTCATTGAGGCCCAGAGGAGAGTTGACTTGCCCAAAGTCACAAGGCTGGTAAAACTGGGGAACTGGTATTCTAACCCAGGTGTGTCTGGCTCTAATATGTAGGCTGGTTCCACAAGAGCCAATTTCTTAACCTAGAGGTAGAAGGCTCTGGTATCCACCTAGCTAATGCTAATCTAGGAAAATGATCCTGAGATAAAGAGTTTAGGAAAACATGAGGCTCAGCAGATGGAGGTAGCTGAAAGACGCACTGACTGAGTAGACTGGTGAACGATAGTGTATGCATATGATCGAACATTGCGCTGCTACAGAAAGGAATGAAGTTGTGAGGCATGCAACAATGTGAATGAACATGTGGGACATTTGGTGAGGCAAAATAAGCCAGAAACAAAAGAGCAATTATTGTATAATCTCATTTAGAAAATATTTATACGAAAACTGGGGCCTAGACTGTAAGCTCTTATAGCAGTCACATTTAGTCTGGGTGGTAATTGTTATTTCTGAATTTGAGGGGCTGTTTTATATATGTATAACCTGGTATTCAGAGATAAGAACAAAACCGATCAGATCAGGATTAAGGTAATTCAGAATACAGGGGTAATATATATTTTTATATATTTTAGAACTTCACCAAAGGAAGAAAGGTTTATTTAGTCCAGAAGTTTTTAGTAGCAAATAATCTAATCTAACCTGTCTGAATAGATCATGTAAACAATCCAAACTCAAGGAGCCCAGAATAAGAATGAAAGGCTTTAATCGTGTATAGTTTAATGTAATGCCTGGAAATATCCCAGAGTATACTAAGCAGATAATCAAACAGTATTGGCAAAGTCCCTTGAAGGATGGGAGAAAAAATATGAAACTATTAAACTTTACCATCTGGGAAACCCTGGATACTGTGTCAAACATAAGGGATACCCAAATCAATAGGCCAAGCCCTTGATCTTGAGGCTTGTTCTTGTGAAGCTTATATATATAGCAAAGAAGCTTAGCCTACCTAGAGTTATGGCTAAGAGTCACTCTGGAGGACCTCTTTCGTTACTCAGATGTGGCCTCTCTCTCTCTAAGTCCAACTCTGCAAGAGAAATCATTGATGTCTCCCTTACGTGGGACATGACATCCAGGGGTGAAACTCTCCCTGGTGGCCAATTTCTTAACCTAGGGGTAGATGGCTCTTGTATCCATATCCATGGGAGATGACTCCCAGGGATGAGTTTGGCCCTGGCACCATGGGGTTAACAATGTCATCCTGACCAACAAGGGGAAAAGGAGTGTAACAAATAAGGTATCAGTGGCTGAGAGAGTTCAAATAGAGTCAGAGGCTACTTTGGACGTCACTCTTAGACATGCTTCAGTTAGACATTGCTGCTATCATGACTTGCCAACCCCCAATCAAAACCATTCCTGCCAATCCCAAAGAAAACTTAGGGCATCATATTAGATTCTACAAAGGTTCCATGCACTAGGGTAACTTTCCAGAAATCTACAACCTCCAGATGGGTCCCTGAACTGGATAGGTCCTGAAACCCAGAGGGCTCAGCTTCTCCAGAACATCAACTAGTTCCATCCCCCTATCCCATATTATCAACAGTCCCTTCCAACATGAAGTTAGAATGGTCATAGTCCAAATACCCCTAAGGAGTGAAAGAAAGATCAAAGGTGATGGTGGAATTTTACAGAGAAGGTCAGGTTTAACAACAAGTATGAGTGTTGAATGAGTGTATTGATATTTCTTTTAGTCTCCAGTACTGTAGAGCAGCTAGAAACAAAAACTTAAAATTGTGGAATTGTAACCCATACCAAACTCTGAAATGTGCTCTACAACTAATTGTTGCAATGTACTTTGAAATTTATTGCTTTTTTGTATGTATGCTAGTTGTCACAAAAAAAAGAAAAAAAAAAGAGAAGGAAAAGCATAATAGAGAAGATAGGATTTAATAAATGAATACGACTGCTGAATTAATTTATTAATATTCCTGTTGGTCTCCAGTGTCCTGGAGCAGCTAGAAGAAAACATGAAAAATCATGGAACTGTACCCCATACCAAACTTTAAAATCTGTTCTAGAGCTACTTATTAAAACGTACTTTGAAATTTATTGCTTTTTTGTATATGTGTTATTTTTCACAATAAAAAAATTAAAAAAAAAAGAGTTATGGAAAGAAGACTGTAATTAGCTTGCTGGCCCACCATAAATCTTATCAAGGGTCAGAACTTTTTGGCTTTGGAGAGTCAAAGGCAAGGCTCTGAGGACCCTAGAAAAAACTATTTTCAAAGACAGCAAGTTCATGAAGGACTTCTCTGGACTGTGCTAGGGCAGGCAATGTACTTACAGTCAAGACACTTCCAGTGCGACAGGAAGAGGGAAATGCTTATAGCAAACATGAGTGCCAGAAAGGCCCTGGTAGAGAGGACAGGTGGATGCTGGGGGAGAAAGGGAAGAGAAGTGAATGAGTCCACAGCAGGAAGACGGGGGAGAAGGGTTTTGTAGCTCCTCTCTCTTCTCTCAGAATCCTTTTCACTGCATTTCTGGCTGAGCTATCCTTTCATTCTCCTTAGAGCCTTTCCTTTAAAAGAGAAGAAGAACACATAGTTGAGCAGTAAGAGGAGACCTTCATGAATAGATGCCACCAAAATCTCTGTAGGTCCTTACATGTCACCTCCTCAGAGAGGCCTTCCCTGAGCTTCTGAGTCAGCCACCCCCGCCACCATTACTCTCTATCACCACACCTGAGCAGTTCTCTCAGTTGCATTTTTTACAACTTGCAGTTATTTATTTAGTAATTTTCTTATTCATTGTCCGGTTCTCCCCCTAGGGCAGGGATTATCTTTGTTTTATTCACCAGTGTGTATTCATAAGCCAGAACAGTGGTGGGACTGGGAAAATGCTCAAAAACTGTTCATTGAGTGACTAAAGGGGTGAATGGTATTAGGATGGCTGATCCTTCAATTGGTTGGTCTTTGTGCCACATCAGTACATTGCAGTTGCATTCACCTCCTTGACACTTGCATATAGGTAAAATCAGGTTAGAGTTAATACAAAGGACAGGTCTGAAGGAGCATAAAGGACCAACCCCAAGAAATATCAGAGAAGGAAAGAGAAAAAGTCCTGGTCCTTAATCTACTGAGGTGAGGTGAACTCAGGGCTGCTTTTATGGAAATTAGCCCCAGCCCTCTCCCCTCCCCGCCCCCATGCCACCCCCCAGTCAGTGCACAGTGGAACTGGAACATAGAGGGGACAAGGCATGCTGGGGCCCTTCCACTTTGTGCTGTCAGGAGCTCTGGCTGGCTCCCATCAGATACAGTCTGCCTGTTGGCAACCAAGAAGGAAGCAACTGTAGCAGGAACTCCCAGACTAGAAGTTTGCACTCCCAGACTTGAAGCAGTCAGTTTTGAGAAGCAAGCTGGTACTCTATTAGAGGGACCAATATTTGCCATCTACTAACCAGCTGTTCATGGGGCAGATTATTTTTCAGCAGCTTAGAAACAGGTCATGCATGATGCTTTGTTTCTCCTTTGGCCTTGCTGATAGCAGGGTTCACCCCAAGGTCTGTGAGACCTGGTTCTTTTTAAGGGAGAACTTGAAATATAGATAGGCACACAGTGATAGGAACAGACATGCTACCCATTGCCTCCCCATTCTTCTTTATTTTAAACATCTTTAAAATTGTGAAGTACAACATATATACAAAGTAAAGAAAGAAGCAATCATTTTCAAAGTATACTTCAACAAATAATTACAGAATGGATTTCAGAATTTGTTATGGATTACCATTCCACTACTTCAGATTTTTCCTTCTAGCTGTTCCAAAGCACTGGAGGCTAAAAGAAATATTAATATAGTTATTCAGCAGATATGCTCATTTGTTAAATCCTATTTTCTCCGTTATACCTCCTTCTCCTCTGATCCTTCTCCCAATCTATAGGGATGTCCATTCCAACTTTTTCATGTTGAAAAGGGGTGTCAACCATAAAGGATAAGAGGATGTAATTAGTTGATAATCTTGGAGAGGCTGGTACCTCTAGGTTTCAGCATGGATCTGGCCTAGGAACCCTCTGGAAATTATAGTTTACAGGAAAGCACACTCAGTATATGAAACTTTTATAGAGTCTCAGTTTGAGCCCTAGGTATTCTTAAGAGTTAACAGGTGTGATGTTGGTTGGAGTTTAGCAAACCATTAGCACTGTCTAACTGAAGCTTGCATAAGAGTAGCCTCTGGAGTAACCTCTTGACTCTATTTGATCTTTCTTAGCCACTGATGCCTTATTTTACTTTTGTTTTTTGAATGGCAGACACCAGGAATCGAACTTGAGTCCCCAGCATGGCTAAGCGAGAACTCTGCCATTGCACCCCCATCGCCCACCTGATGCCTTATTTTATTGTACTTCTTTTCCCTGTTTTGGTCAGGAAGGTGTTGTCAATGCCACAGTACCAGGGCCAGATTCATTCCCAGGAGTCATATCCTATGTTTTCAGGGAGACTTTCACCCCTAAATGTCATGCCCTATGTAGGGGAGTAGGGAGTAATGATTTTCCTTGCAAAGTTGGGCTCAGAGAGAGAGAGAGAGGCCATAACTGAGAAATAAAAGAAGTTTCGTGGCAGCAAGGCAGCAACTGCCTTGTCATGATCAAGTTCATGTGTCAACTTGGCCAAGTGGTGGTACCTGTTTTTCTGGTTGGGCAAGTGCTGGCCTGTCTTGTTACGATGAGGACATTTCATAGAATTAAATCATGATCACGTCAGCTGCATCCGCAGCAGATTCCATTTGTTATCAGCCAAGGGGAGTGTCTTCTGCAATGAGTGATGTTTAATCTAATCACTGGAAGTCTTTTAAGGAGGATTCAGAAGAGACAGGCTCTCTTCTTGCTTCGTCCAGGGAGCCTCTCCTGTGGAGTTCATCCAGACCCTCCATCGGAATCACTGACTTCACATCCTGCCCTGCAGATTTTGGACTCTGTGTTCCTACGGTTATGTGAGACACTTTTATAAATTTTATATTTGCAAGTGTTTCCTCTTGATTCTGTTTCTCTAGAGAACCCTAATACAACTCGGTACCAGGAGTGGTTCTTAAGAAACAGAATCTTAAAAATGGGTTTTTATGAATGGTTTTCTACTCTGACTGGACACAAAGGCATTAAGGACTCTGATTCCCATAATCAGAATGACACTCCCAATCCATGCAGTGAGTTGGCAAAAGAGATAGTCAAAATATCACCATTTAATTCTCCTAATGCTTTGCTTGTATGAAGCCAGGCTCTGGGGGATAATGTTTTTGACACCTTTACAGAATTTTGTGGAAATAAGATGTATAGAGATTACTCCATAAATAAGATGTATAGAGATGTTGGTTGGTTGTCATTAGATACACTGGCTACATTAAGAAGTGAAAGGGATGGGCTTAAGGCTTCAAATGAGAAGCTTAAGAGCCATCTGATAGATGTTTCTATAAGTATCCTGAAGAAAAATATTTATAATGATTTATAATAATAAGAAGAAAAATACTTATTTCCTGTAGCCATAGACTTGAGATCTCTGAAAATCAGACTCAGAATCTTATTGTTAGAGTAGCAACTTTACAACGTAAACTGAAATCTCAGTGTTGCATGGTGTCTGCCATTAAAGTGAGGCATTGATTGGAAAGGAGTTGGATCCTGAAAATTGGGATGGTGACATATGGATTGATAATGATGTCGGGGGTGAGGTTGAAATCCTAGGTCATGCTGAGTCTTCTCTAGTTAACCCTGTAATAGTCTGCCCTGAGGACATAGCCACCCCACCTCCAGGCTGCCTGGAGGAATTGGCCACCCAACCTCCTTCTGAAGGGATTAGTCCTAGAGTGATTAATTCTGTTTCACTAGATGAAACTGCAAATGAATGCCCTGAAGCAAATGGCTTGGAAAATATTTCTAATTCTTTTCATGACCCACCCCCACTACCCCTCATTTCTTCCACCTATAACTAGACTAAAGTCCCAACTGCCACGAAGACATCACATTGGTCCATTATATTGATGATATGTTGATTGGACCAAGTGAGCAATAAGTAGCAACTACTCTAGACTTACTGGTAAGGTATTTGCATGTCAGAGGATGGGAGATAAATCCAACAAAAATACAGGGGCCTTCCACCTCAGTAAAATTTCTAGGTGTCCAGTGGTGTGGGGCATGTCGAGATACCCCTTCTAAGGTGAAGGATAAGTTGCTGCATCTGGCCCCTCCTACAAGCAAAAAAAAAGGCACAATGCCTAGTTGGTCTTTTTGGATTTTGTCAACAACATACTCCTCATTTGGGTGTGCTACTCCGGCCCATTTATCAAGTGACCAGAAAAGCTGCTAATTTTGAGTGGGGACCTGAACAAGAGGAGGCTCTGTGACAGGTCCAGGCTGCTGTACAAGCTGCCCTGCCACTTGGGCCGTATGATCCAGCAGATCCAATGATGCTGGAAGTGTCAGTGGCAAACAGAGATGCTGTTTGGAGCCTTTGGCAGGCCCCTATAGGAGAATCACAATGCAGATCCTTAGGAGTTTGGACAAACCTTTACCATCTGCTGCAGACAACTACTCTCCCTTTGAGAAACAGTTTTTGGCCTGTTATTGGGCCTTAGTAGAGACTGAACACTTAACCATGGGCCACCAAGTTACCATGAGACATGAGTTGCCTATCATGAGCTGGGTGTTGTCTGACCCACCAAGCCATAAAGTTGGGCATGTGCAGCAGCACTCTATTGTAAAATGGAAATGATATATACGAGGTAGGGCCAGAGCAGGTCCTGAAGGCACAATTAAGTTACATGAGGAAGTGGCCCAAATGCCCATGGTCTCCACTCCTGCCACATTATGGTCTTTCCCAGACCAGCGCTATGGCCTCTTGGGGAGTTCCTTACAGTGAATTGACTGAGGAAGAGAAAACTCGGGCCTGGTTTACAGATGGTTCAGTACGATATGCAGGTACCACCCGAAAGTGGACAGTTGCAGCACTACAACCCCTTTCTGGGTGTCCTTGAAGGACAGTGGTGAGGGGAAATCCTCCCAGTGGGCAGAACTTTGAGCAGTGCACATGGTTATTCATTTTGCTTGGAAGGAGAACTGGCCAGAGGTGCATTTGTATACTGACTCATGGACTGTTGCTAATGGTTTGGCTGGATGGTCAGGGACTTGGAAAGACCATAATTGGAAAATCGGTGACAAAAAGGTCTGGGGAAGGAGTATGTGGATAGACCTTTCTGAGTGGGCTAAAATCATGAACATATTTGTGTCCCATGTGAATGCACACCAGAGGGCGACTTCAGCAGAGGAAGGTTTTAATAATCAAGTGGATAAGATGACCCGTTCTGTGGATACCAGTCAGCCTCTTTCTCCAGCAACTCCTGTCATTGCCCAATGGGCTCATGAACAAAGTGGTAGTGGTGGTAGGGATGGAGGTTATGCATGGGCTCAGCAACATGGACTTCCACTTACCAAGGCTGACCTGGCTACAGCCACTGCTGAGTGCCCAATCTACCAGCAGCAGAGACCCACACTCAGCCCCCGATATGGCACCATTCCCCGAGGTGACCAGCCAGCTACATGGTGACAGGTTGATTACACTTCAACACTCCCTTCATGGAAGGGGCAGTGATTTGTTCTAACTGGAACAGACACATACTCTGGATATGGGTTTACTTTCCCTGCACGTAATGCTTCTGCCAAAACTACTATCCGTGGGCTTACAGAATGCCTTATCCATCGTCATGGTATTCCACACAGCATTGCTTCGGATCAAGGAACACACTTCACAGCAAATGAAGTGCGGGAATGGGCACATGCTCATGGAATTCTCTGGTCTTACCATGTTCCCCATCATCCAGAAGCAGCTGGATTGATAGAACGGTGGAACGGCCTTTTGAAAACTCAATTGTGGTGCCAACTAGGTGGCAATATTTTGAAGGGCTGGGGTAATGTTCTCCAGGAAGCTGTACATGCTCTGAATCAGCATCCGCTGTATGGTGCTATTTCTCCCATAGCCAGGATCTATGGGTCCAGGAACCAAAGGGTGGAAATGGGAGTAGTACCACTCACTAGTACCCCTAGTGATCCACTAGGAAAATTTTTGCTTCCTGTCCCTATGACCCTGAGCTCTGTTGGTCTACAGGTTTTAGTTCCAAAAGGGGGAGTGCTTCCACCAGGAGAAACAACAATGATCCCACTGACTTGGAATCTAAGACTGCCACCTGGTCAATTTGGGCTACTCATGCCCCTGGATCAATAAGCCAAGAAGGGGATTACATTATTGTCTGGGGTGATTGACCCTGACTATCAGGGAGAAGTAAGACTGCAACTACACAATGGAAGTAAAGAACAGTTTTCTTGGAATATAGGAGATCCCTTACAGCCATGCCCTGTGATTAAAACAAATGGAAAACTGCAACAACGCAATCCAGGCATGACTACCAATGGCTCTGAAGCTTCAGGAATGAAGGTTTGGGACACCCCAGGCAAAGAACCACGGCCAGCTGAAGTGCTTGCTGAGGGTAAAGGGAACATGGAATGGGTAGTGTAAGAAGGTAGTGATAAATATTAACTATGACCATGTGATCAGTTACAGAAACGAGGACTGTAATGCTGTTTTGTTCATATTATACTATTTAAGTTGTAAAGATATTAAGTTTAAGAATTAATATTACCCAAGGACTTGCACCCTATTCTGGAGAGATTTTAATGTGTTTCCAGTCATATGCAGGACAGCTGAGTATTGTTAAGTGAAGGAAAAAAATGTGTGTTTTATTGTTTTTTATTTAGAAATTATGTATGATTTAAGGTGATATGTATAGCTGCCAAGTTGACAAGGGGTGTACTGTCATGGTCAGGTTCATGTGTCAACTTGGCCAAGTTGTGGTACCCGTTAGTCTGGTTGGGCAAGTGCTGGCCTGTCTGTTGTGATGAGGACATTTCATAGAATTAAATCATGATCATATCAGCTGCATCTACAGCTGATTCCATTTGTAATCAGCCAAGGGGAGTGTCTTCTGCAATGAGTGATGTTTAATCTAATCACTGGAAGCCTTTTAAGGAGGATTCAGAAGAGATAGGCTCTCTTCTTGCTTCAGCCGGCGAGTCTCTCCTGTGGAGTTCATCCAGACCCTACATCGGAATTGTCAGCTTCACAGCCTGCCTTGCAGATTTTGGACTCGGCGTTTCCATGGTTACATGAAACACTTTTATAAATTTTATATTTGCAAGTGTTTCCTGTTGATTCTGTTTCTCTAGAGAACCCTAACTAATACAGGCCTTATTATAGGTAACCTTAGCTTCTTTATTACAGAAATAAGTTTCATAAGGGCAAGGCTCCAAATCAAGGGGTTGGCCTGTTTTTTGGGGAGTCGCCAATGGTTGAGAGGGTACTTGAGTTTGCCAGATGGAAAAGTTTAGTAGTTCCATCTTTTTTCCTTTGGCCCCTCAAGGGACTCTACCTATACTTTTTAATTATCAGCCCACCATAATCTAAAATGTATTTGGGTATTACATTAAGCCACACAGAATTACAAGGTTCTATTCCTGTTCTGGACTCCAGGGGTTTGGATTGTTTAAATAATCTATCCAGACAGCGTTGATTTATATTGTGTGTTACAAAAATTTAGGTTCTAGACATAATAAAACTCCCTGCCTTTGGTCTTATACAGTAGGTGAAGTGCTAGAGTACATACAATATCATCTTTTACTTTGTATTCTGATTCACCTTAGACCCAGACAAATTGGCTTCATTTTTATCTGTAATTGAGGTCTGATTTCTTTTTTGGTTACCTTAATTGTTATTTTATAAAGCTATGCTAACTTTCAGGGCAGCAGCACTTCATTTTCTGAGTCATAAGTGCCACAGAGTTACTCAAAGTTCCAGGGAAATACCAGCTGATACCCATATGGCTCAGTGTCTCAGAATCTAGAAATAAACTTACAACTTCAGACTAAATGTAGCTGCTATAAGGGCTTACAATCTAGGTTCCAATTTACTTATAAGTATTTTCTGAAAGAAACTATAACATAATTGTTCTTTTGTTTCTGGCTTATTTTGCACAACACAATTTCTGCAAGGTTTATTCAGTTCATTGCATTCCTCATGAGGTCCTTTCTTTTTGTACTGCACCATATTCCATCAAATAAATGTACCACAGTTTGCCATTCTGCTTCTCAATCATTGTACCCTTCGGCTCCCTCTGTCTAATGGGCATTGTGGATAATGTCCAAAATAGACAAACCATGTCTTAAAGCATCCTCACTTGGTTGTTCAATCAGTAGCACTCTCAATTTTAAACCATTTTAACTGGTCCATAGAGACAAAGAACTGACAGACAAGACACATCCTCACCATATAGCAGATCAAAACTCTCTCTTGGCACTTGTCCCTTCCCCCCACAATTAGTTGCCCCTGATAGTTCTGTGGTATTGGCTATAGCATGCAATTTTAGTTCCCCTTACACCCCTATATTATTGACTCTTTGTACATGATCAAAGCTTTGAAGGAGTTCATGTGAGAACTTATTTATAATTGTAGATTTAATCAGTGGGCTACATGGCACTATACATACCCTTTCAATCATAATCACCTTCAATATGGCAATGTTTCTCATAGACAGGTTACTCATAGCCCACTAATTAATTACCATCACTTCCATCCATTCCCTTGCATTTATGTTCACTATCATTGGGTAGCCTTTCCTCTGTAGCTTCTTGTACCTGTAAGTCTGCTGTATTCTACAGTGTAACCTCTGAGATTACCTTTCCCAGAGTCATAATAGTGAAATCAGTATCTGTCCTTTTGTGTCTGACTTATTTCACTCAGTATATATCCTCAAGTTTCATCCACATTGTTATATGCTTTGGGACCTCATTTCATCTTACTGCTGCATAATATTCCACCATAAGTATGTACTACATTCTGTTTATCCACTCGTCTGTTGTTGTGCACTTGGATTTTTTCCATCTCTTGGCAATTGTGAAAAGTGCCACTATGAATATCGGTGTACAGATGTCTGTTCATGTCACCCCTTTCAGCTCTTCTGGGTATATACCAAGTATTGGTATTGCTGGGTTGTAGGGCAACTTAATTTTAAGTTTTCTGAGAAATTGCCAAACTGTTTTCTACAATGGCTGCATCATTATACACTCCCTCCAGCAGTGAATAAGTGTTCCAATAGCTCTGCATCCTCTCCAACATTTGTAGTTTTCTGCTTGTTTAATAGCAGCAATTCCAATAGGTGTCAAACGATATCTCATTGTAGTCTTGATTTGCATTTCCCTTATAGCTAATGAAGATGAACATCTCTTAATGTCTTTTATAAGGGTTGGGAAGTTTTCCCCAATTATATCTTCAACTAACCTTCTCAGTCCTCTACTCTTTTCTTTGATACACCAATGAGATCTTATAATTGTGCCCCTTTTCTTGTCCATCATTTCCCTGGGATCCAGTTCCATTTTTTCCAACTTTCTTGCCATTTGTTTTTTGTGTGCTCTAGTTCAATTGCTCTGTCTTCTAGTTCACTTATTCTTTCTTCTACTTTGTCAAATCTATTATGTATGTCTAGTATATTTCTAATTTGATCTACTGTATCTTTCATCTTTGTAAGATCTGCTATTTTTCTATTTAATCTTTTGAATTCTCCTTTATGCTTTTCTAGTGTCATCCTGATATCCTTCATTTCTTCTTTTTTTTTTCTTTCTTTTTTTTTTTTTGGCATGGGCAGGCTCTGGGAATCGAACCCAGGTCTCCAGCATGGCAGGCGAGAATTCTGCCACTGAGCTTCTGTTGCAACACCCCCTTCATTTCTTTTTCTTTTTTTTTAAAAAAAATATTTTTATTGGCAAATCTTCACACACATAGAGTCCGTGCATGGTGTGCTGGTTTGAAAGGATTTGTGTACCCTAAAAGAGCCATATTTTAATCCTAATCAATTTTGTGGGAACAACTGTTTCTTTTAATCCCTATTCAATAAAGTAGATTGGAAACTGGATTAGATTATCTCCATGGAGATGTGACTCACCCTTTCATTAGAGGAAAATGTGCTTCTACCCATTCCAGGTGGGTCTTGATGACTTTACTGGAATCCTTTAAAAGAAGAAGTATTTTGGGGTGCATGGGTGGTTCAGTGGTAGAATGCCCACTTTCTATACCAGAGACCCGGGTTCAATTCTTGGACCATGCACCTTAAAAAAAAAAAAAAAGAGGAAGCATTTTGGAGAATGATGAGAGCAGCAGAGACACGAGAACTACAGAGAACACCAGGCAGCGACCTTTGGAGATGAAGCGAACACCCCTGGGGGAGCTTCATGAAGTAAGAGGTCTGGAGAGGATCTAGAAGACATTGCCATGTTCACCATGTGCCTTTCCAATTGAGAGAGAAACCCTGAACTTCATCAGCCTTTCTTGAGTGATGGTAACCTCTTGTTGGTGCCTTAATTTGAACGTTTTTATAGACTTGCTTTAATTGGGACATTTTCTCCGCCTTAGAACTGTAAACTAGCAACTTATTAAATTCCCCTTTTAAAAAGCCATTCTGTTTCTGGTATATTGCATTATAGCAACTAGCAAACTAGAATACATGATGTACAATCAGTGGCTCACAATATCATCACATAGTTGTGTATTCATCACCATGATCATTTTTAGAACATTTGTATCACTCCAGGAAAAGAAATAAAAAGAAAAAAGAAAAAACTCATCCATCCCATATGCCTTGCCCCTCCCTCTCACTGACCACTAGTTTTCATCTGCCGAATATATTTTACCCCTTATCCCCCCATTATTTATTTTTATCCATATTTTTTTATTCATTGGTCCATACTCCGGATAAAAGGAGCATCAGACACGAGGTTTTCACAATCACAGAGTCACATTGTAAAAGCTATATCGTTATACAATCATCTTCAAGAATAAAGGCTATTGGAACACAGCTCAACAGTTTCAGGTACTTCCCTCCAGCCTCTCCAATATGCCATAAAATAAAAAGGAATATCTATATAATGCATAAGAATAACCTCCAGGATAAACTCTCAACTCTGGGATCTCTCAGCCACCGAAACTTTGTCTCATTTCTCTCCTCCCCCTTTTGCTCAAGAAGGCTTTCTTAATCCCATGATGCCAGGTCCTGGCTCATCCCAGGAGCTCTGTCCCATGTTGCCAGGGAGATTTATATGCCTGAGAGTCAGAGTCATGTCCCATGTAGGGGAGAGGGCAGTGAGCTCACCTGCCAAGGTGATTTAGAAACAGAGGTCACATCTGAGAAACAGAAGAGTTTCTCTGGGGGTGAGTCTTAGGCATAATTATAAGTAGGACTATTTTTGCAGGAATAAATTTCATAGGGGTGCACCCCAAGATCGAGGGATCAGCCTATTGATTTGGTTGTCCCCGCTGCGTACAAGAATATGAGGAGTTCTCCTAATGGAGAAGTTGAATATTTCCTTCTATCTCTGCAGTCCCCCAAGGCGACTTTGCAAATACTTTTTTCATTGCCCAAATTACTCTGAGATATATCAGGCACCACACTAACCCGGACAAGCCAATAAGATCTCATGCCCCTTTCAAGATTCCATGTCCTTATGGTGTTCAACTAAACTTACCGTACAAATTAAATTAGGTAATGAGCTACCCAAAATATAAATTTTGCACTAAATAAACATCTCTCCCTTTGGTCTCATACAGAAGTAGATGTTTAAAAATATGGGCCATATCATCTTTTACCCTGTATTCTGATATACCTTAGTCTTATCCATATCAGCTTCATTCATATCTCTACTGGAAGTCTGATCCCTTTTTCAATTTTTCACACAGTTCCTGTATGGGTTACTGCTGACTTTCATAGCTTCAAGGGTCTAACTCTGAGTCTCAGGTGTCACATAAATACCCGAAATTTCTGCTAACAACCAAGTTATATACAAGCAGCTCAGTATCTCAGAATTTTGAAATAACAGTTACAACTCCTCGATATATGTGACTGTTGTGAGAGTTTACAATCTAGCACTCTTTACAATAGGCCTCAATGTGAAAACCCATTCTTTATTTCTTTTTAAATATCCTTGAGTAGTTGTTCTGTATTCTGTGTCCCCTCTGGTGTTTTGATATAGTCATCTGGGTGGGCCATTTCTGACTGATCTTCACCTGCTTTATGATCTTCTGTTGTGTTTGGGGCATTTGATTATCTTATTAAGGTTATTTTGATTTCCTTCACTTGTCTAGAGTTTTGTATTTACTTACTTTTGCATTGAAGTCCCCCTTTTGCCTTTGATTTGTCAGTAATTTCCACCAAACCAAGGCTTAGGGGTGAAATTCTCCTTGAGGTTCTATTAAAAGCTAGGCAACAGTGCACATGCAGTTCAGTGGCAGAACACTTGAGCACCATCCAGGAGCCCAGAGCTCAATTCCCAGCCCATGCACCCCCAACCAAAAAAAAAATTAATTAAAAAACACACCTGAGTAGAAGGCCCCAAAGTCAAAAGGAGATACCCCAAGATATATTGGGAATCAACTCAGATTGGTGCCCACAGAAGGTAGAAAAAATAAAAACTAAAATAAAAAATATAAATATATAAAAATAGAAATTTAAAATAATAATAAAATATATAGAAAATATATATTAAAAATAAGCTGGGCAGATAGGGAGTTTGCCAGACTGCACTTACCACTGCTTCCCATCAGGTGGCGCTCCTGAGGTGCCTCCTCTTTTCAGGCCCACCCCTCTCTGACTGCAGTGGCCAGCTGGGAATACGACATGCGTGGCGGAAGGGGGAAGGCAGTGGCTCCTGGGTGCAGCTGATCACAGCACCTGGCACTTGGCGGATCCACCATTTTCTGTGCTTGACAAGACAGCTATTCATGGCGCCCGGCTGGGCAACTGCTCACGGTGCCTTGGGGCGGGTCTTATTGTGATGAACGGCTAGACACACCTCTGGCTCCCCATGGACGCTGCCGATTGCAAAACCATGTAGGGAGGTTTCCCCAGCCAACAGCTGGGGCAGGCTGGAGCAGAGAGACGTTCAGTTCCCTCAGATCCATACTTCCCCTCGCAGTGTTGCCTGCCCTGGTGGTGGTCTCAGCCAATTATACCTACCCTGCTCTCCCCGGCCCCATCTCCCCGCCTCTCCTCCCTATGAAATATCAAAGACCCCCTTCAATCACTTGTTCCCTGGGACTGCGGTCCCAGTCATTTTTACCCTGTCCCCTCTCTTGTTCTATGGAACATGGTGAACCAGCCTACCCCACTCTGCCATCTTCCCAGAAGTCCTCTCCATTCTTCTTGATGCCATCTATTGTTTATGAATTGTCAGACTTCTGATGAATGCCATTAGGGAAGACAAATGGAACCAGGAGACTCTTTATTATGGCCTCACAGATCACATCATAGTCAAGATCGGGCCTCTCTTTGGGACTTGCAAATGTATGAATTTGAGAAGGGAAACAAAATCCTGCTTATTCCTATGAGCCTTCGTATCAGAGAAATGTTTATCTCATGGACCTGCAAATACAGAGGCATGCTGGTGACTTTGCCCCACTAATTTGGAGGACTTTGATGGCCTTGGCTTGCTCTCGTATTTTGTGCCTTTTGTTTCCTAGAAGAAAATTAGGACATTTTATTGATCATCTACTATATTCTAGGCACTGGAATATAGGCATGTTTTCCAAAATTGTCTCATTTTATCTGCCGTAAAACTATCTCCAGATATATTACTATCCCTTTTATATACATGAAAAGACAGAAGTTCAGAGAAGTGGAATAAATTTCCCAAACCCTTATAGCTGAGAGGGTGAGCCAGAATTTGAACCCAGGATGTCTGGCCCCTAAGCCTGTATGTTCTTCCCATCTAGGGCTCACCAGGGACGGGAATGCTGGAACCAATTACAGGATAACTGGAGCCTATCGTGCATCAGTATGAATCCAATGCTGAAGATCGTTTCGCTTGTCTGCTTTTACCGTGTCGGGTGGGGAGAGGAAGGGAAGGAGGGTAGCATGAAACAAAAAGTTTTGGCAGGGGTCTAATTAGCTCTCTGTGCTCTGCCCAACCAGACAATCCCAGCTTTTCTATGTTTCTAAGTAAGCCACTTAACTGCTGTAAGGCCTGAGAAGAGGTGACCTCTGTAAGGCCTTCCCTAACTTGGCCCAGAATCAGCCATCTGCGGTAGCTGAGGGATCTGCATTATTGGATAAGGCAGCCTGCCCAGGAATATCTGTGGGAATAAAGGCTTCAGTAAAATGAAAGTTAGTCTGCAAGCTGGTCTCCTGCCTTAAACCAAGGGTAACTCGGTAAGACTGGAACCCCGTAGCAGTGACTTGTCTCTGAGGCTAATTACTTCATCTCCCAATCTCTATCCATTGGAATCTCTGGGGGAAACTGAACCCCAGTCTCTGCTTTCTGGGATGCAACATGTGTTCTACGTGCCCTCAATAACTTGACTCCAGGAAGTTCACTGCTTGTTTGTTTGAGATGTATTATTACACTGTAATCATACTGTGAGTGGAGTCAGCCAAAGCAGTGGCTATTAATAGGGAGGTGAAGAAAGCTGACTCAGAAGGTGCTGACTTAGGCTGGAGGGGAAAGCCTGGCCACCTTGGCCTACAATCCTCAGTGAGAGGTCAGCAGGAGAGAGAGACCTGAGCTCGTTTCATTCCTGGGCAGGAGTCAGCATTATCTGAATGTCTGTGCCTTGGAAATAGAAACCTAATGCAGTCCTGATCAAAGGGATATTTAGCCGTCTTTCCCAGGTCCTTGGGGAGTCTCAGAGCCCTGAGTACAAAATAGCTTGAATAGCTATGACTAAGCAGAGCAACAACCCTTCCTCCATGATATCATCAGGCGATGCCACTTGGAAAGGAGCTCTAGGTCTTCATTTCTGTGGCCTCCCTCAGCTGAGAAGCCAGTGCTGACCCAGCTCTTAGCTGGCCAGAGCGCCTCGCTGTCAGACACCTCAGATAGGGAGGCTCTGTTTCTGTCTCCTTGATAAGGCTGGAGGAAATGGGTGTTACGGAAAGGTGGAAGCAGAGAGGGAGGGTCCATGGTAAATGCAGGGCAAGGTGCTGACGGGCCCCATCAGGTGGGGACAAGGAGTTGCAGTAATTTCTATAAACACAGTGCATTTCTCAAGGAGTAAAGACTCTAACCACTCAGTATGCTGCCATCAGCTGGCAGCTGGCAACAGAATAGATCTCAAAATCTGGCCCAGTGTGTACCCACAGGAAAAACAGAACTGCTTCTGGACCCCAGATTCACAGAAGCCCTTTCTCTGTACCAGCCGCTGAACATGTTCTTCAAATAAGCAGCTTCACTGAGTCTTCATCAACCTCAACAGATGGGTATTATCAGTCCTCTTCTTAGAGGGGAAAACCGAGATTCAGAAAGGTAAAAGGACTTGTCATACAGCTAGGAGATGATAAAGGTAGGACTGAAACCCAGGTCTGCCTGGCTCCAGAGGGAAAGCCAGGCTGCATGAGATGCCTTTGTGTCCAAGGCCCATGCCCATTTTTTCCACTTCTTTTTTTTAGACCCACTTGTTCCCTGACTCTCTTGCCACTCCACTGCTGCACTGAGGTCGGGCTGCTGAAGGCCTTGTGTGTTGGGTGGGAGGTGCTGAGAAACTCGCAGGAGCAATATGTGCAATCTCCTCACCTTTCCTTTAGTTGGTGTGCTAGCCTGAAACTGTTATGTACCCCAGAAAAGCCGTGTTTTTTTAATCCTAATCCAGTTTTGTAGGGGGCAGCCATGTTCTGTTAATCCTAATTCAACATTGTTGGTGGGACCTCTCGATTAGATTGTTTCCATGGAGACTGACCCACTCAATTGTGAGCGAAACCTTTTGATTAGATTCCTTCCATGGAGGTGTGGCATGCCCAATTGTGGGTGTGACCTTTTGATTAGATGGAGATGTGACTCCACCCATTCAAGGTGGGTCTTGATTCGTTTACTGGAATCCTTCAAAAGGGGAAACATTTTACAGTTGCTTCAGAGCTGACATATGGAAATGCTTGGACTGCTGAGGGAGAGTCACCTACACATGGATGTTTGTAGATGCAGAGTCCAGCAGATATCATCATGTGCCTTCCTGTAAGATGCTAAGCAAGCCAGAACCCAGAGTGGTGTCCTAAAGGAGCTAAGTGAGGGTCCACAGATACTTAGAGAGGAAACAACTGGCATCAGAAGCTGGTAGCAATGGAACCAGGAACAAGGACCAGCAGATGCCAGCCATGTGCCTTCCCATGTGACAGACATCAGCCTTTTTTGAGTCAAGGTATCTTTCTCTGGACACCTTAATCTGGACATTTTTATGGCCTTAGAACGGCAAACTTGAAACTTAATAAACTCCTTTTATAAAAGCCGTTCCATTTCTGGTTTATTGCATTTCAGCAGCTTTAGCAAACCAAAACAGTTGGTTAGGCATGCCTATGTGTTTAGCCATATTGTGAGACTCTATTTTGGTTCCTGGATTTCCTAGGAAAGAGGCTCAGATGGCGATGGGATGTGGGAAGCTTTTTCTCCTCCCTTCCTTCCTAAAAATATTTATTAAACATCTATTGGATTAAGTTCTGTGTAATTTGGGCACTTTCAGATTATAGAAGAATTTAATGGTGCCATTGATTTTTTCAATTTTTTTTTACATGTCCTTAATATACTTCCATATAATAGGAACTATCCACATGTTTGTATCTCTTTAGAGTTTCCCAGGTGTCATAATCCTATGAAATGTCTTTTTATGGAATAAAGAGTAGACTAGTAAGAAGGGATTTCCCTTCCACTGATTGTCATACTGGCCACTTCTTAAACCTGAAAGAGATCTGTGACCCCAGATACCAGGTCCCAACCTCTAGCAAGTTCATGAGAGAGAAGCTTTCTACTTGCTGACAAGGAGATTCAGATACAGAGGTGGGACCAGACTGGGTTTATGGGAATTTGCTCATCATTTCATAGCCATATCATGGCCCATCCTGAGAGGGCTGGAGAGTAATTGCCAAGCCGTCAGGCATTAGATAATCTAGCCTGTCGTTCTGGGGTCTCATGTACCTCTTTAGTCAATACTTTTTCTTCTTAAAAGGCAAACAAACAGCACAATAGCAATAGCCATTAGCAGGCTGGTGGTAGCATCCAGGTTCAGAGAGCTGGCCCCTCTCCCTGAAGTCAAAGTTAATTAATTCTCACGGTACCTCGAACTAGGTCACTTGCAGGTCTGTGCTGGGGAGAGTATTTCTGCACAGGCTCTTGCTGTGCTGTCCCAGGGTGGGAGGGTTATGTTTCAACTTTGCCTGGGCTTGCCTCTCCTCTCCTCCCGGGAGGTGACCGTTTTCAGATGTGTGGGTGGGGAAGAAAATCATCTCTTCCAAAAATAATCTCTTTCTGCAGTGGGGTTTGAAGCTGGACCAAGCTGCTAGCACTATTTTTACCCAACTTGCAGTTCAGGGTGTAAATAGCAACTCTAGCTGTTTTTTTTTGTTGTTGTTATTGTTTTCCCCCACAGCTGACAACAGAATCAACCTTGTGTTGTCGGAGGTATTCTGGCATTTTGAATTGAGGGCATAAGAACAAAGCTTGCCCTGGGGCCCAAGGAATGATTCCTTGACCACTGGATTAGTGCACAAACAGGAGTGGTGTCTCCATGGTTTCATTATCCTGGGCTGTACCATCAGCACCAAGCCTCATGATAGCTGCTGGGCTGAGGCTGACTTAAAGAAGCATGGATATGGATATCCCAAGGGAAAAAGCAGGCCCCTCCATCCCTGCCTATGCTCCTAAGGGTTCTAGGAGCTTGAGCAGATGGCCTGTAAGCAGCTGTAGCCCCCAGTTGGCCATTCCCATCATCCTCTCCTCACATTAGCAAGCACTCCCTTCAAGGTTGCTGCCCTGGCTTGCTGCTTGTACCAAACCCACCCCTAGTGAGCTCAGGAAAGACTGAGGAAACATCCACTCAAGGCTGCCAGGTGACCCAGCATCTCCAAAAATAAATGCCTCCTTGGGATTGGAGGCCCCACAGTTTTCAATACTGGGAAGAGTCATTTAGAGGTCGTGGTGAGAAGATTGGCTCCATCCATGCCACATGCGCACAGAAAGCCTTGGGTTGTGTATCTAATTGGCTTTGTTGAGATGGGAAGTTCAGCCTTGCAGAGGGCCCCTTGTTGGTCCTGTTAATGAGAGGGATGAAGCCAGCAAAAACCCACTGCAGTTGGCAATTTCCTATGGCTTCTCTTTTGGGGAATGGAACCAGTTTCAGTTGCTTTTCCTTGAGGCCAAGTTTCATACCCAAATCTCTCCCTGGGGTCTTTGGCCTGAAATAAGAAAGTAGGTGTGAATCGGCAGTAAAATCACTCTTCTTTATGAATCACACAGCACCGCCTTGAGGAACTGCGCATTCTGTGCCTCTAGGGACACATCAGTCAATCAATCAGTGTTTCTCAGTTATCTGTTGCATACCTAGAATGGGAATTTAGGCACTTGGTTCAAATTTCAGGTTCTTCCAGCAGATGATTTCATGTGGGGTAAAATAGGATTAGAGGACAGTTAAGCATCTGAATAATCTGCAAATCAGCTTTTAGGAAGTAGTTTCTGTGCAGTATCCTTGGGATTGATTCTGGGAAGCTGTTAATTGCAGCACTCATTGCCAATTATTGATAGCTAAAGTGGCATTGGAGCAGTTCTGATGATAAAAATAGGGGCAGATGATAAATGAGAAAAATAGCTATGCATTTGAGAAGAGAGGCTGGGAACATATTGTAACAATGTGCTGTGTTGTAGATTTCCATTGTTAGCTTGGGTTCTCTCCCAGGCCTGACCAGCAAAACCTACTTAGTGATCTCCAGCAAAAATCCACCAGGGAGCTGCACAGGATCAGATCAAAGCTTTGTCTCCACAGCCTGAAGAGAGGAGATCCATGCTGGGTTCGGGGTATCCCGATTCTCGCTGGCTCAAAGTCACATTAAACAGCCACCGCCAGAGTTTCCAATAAATCCCGTTGAATTTTAAATGTCTTTTTGGCTCGTTTATTGTCCTGCTGAGCTGGTAATTAGTTTATCCACCAAACTTTACATCTATAAATAACGTATTTTGGGGGAAGCCCGAGTGCTAAATGTTTCCTTTCAAACAACAACAACAACACAAAACTAAAGCAGGAAAAGGTGTCCTAGTGGGTAAACTCTAAGACATGTGGCAGACCTTTTCACATTGCTGAGCTGGCCATTTGTTCTTAAAAATGCTCCCAGCCCCAACCCCAACATTCAAGAAATGGGGAGCATGGTAAACTTCCTCTGTCTAGTATTTCTTTGGATTTTCTGGATCCAATTTGAAGTGCCATTTCCCTTTGTGCCACCAAGGAGTTAAAAACTGGTTCTGCTCTCTGGGTTACTAACATAATCTGGTTCACCCCTCTGCGTTAGTAACATAATCTGGTTCCGCTCTCTGGGTTACTGACATGCACTGTGTGGCTCTGAGATGAGCAAGAAAAGAAACTGACAGTCTGGGAAATGGGTGAGATTTCAGTGCTCCTGAAATGCCTTTGATGGGCATGGTGAGTGAGCAAGGGGATTACTGCCATCTGTGCCCCTGATTGTATAATTCTGTCGTGAATTCTTGTTTCTTCTTTGAAGTTTGCATAATTTAAAATGAAGATCTCTAACCCCTTTGGGAGCTTCATGTTATCATCACGTGCAAGTTATTCCTTGGGGGAAGATATTCAAACTGCAAAGAAATCACATCGTTTCGAAAAATAACCCATTTGGGTTGAAAACAAAGCAGGATCAACTGAGCTGACCAAATCAAACGTGACGGGTGTCAGGGAGACTGGTCTTCCCACTCGTGATAATTTCTTCCTGGTGGAGTAAGCCCAATTAGCATAACCCTCTGGCTTCTCTCCACCTCCTCACTCTTCCCTGGGAAGGAGGAGTGGTTTATTATGACTGGTGAGTTCAGATGGAGAAACTCTGCCTCTTAGCATCCTCTCATCCCTTCTTGGGAGCAGGATTTGCTCCTGCAGATGCAGGAAAGGGAGAACCATTCTGTCCCAGCTTCCTGATGCTCAGTGGCTGCGTCTGTTTAATTCTGGGGTCAAGTATTAGGAAGCTTGTTTGTCTGACAATATAAGCCACGTTCTCAAATATCTGCTTTATCAGTAATAAAGATAATTTTTGAAACTTATCTAGCTTACTGCTATTTCAATTTTCATTCAGTTCAAAACTCTGGCAGAGAAGTAGAAGTGCTACTTTTGGGTTTCCTCAAAGACCCCAACATGTGTACTGGGAGACTTCCTAGGGGTTAGAAAGAATGCTGTGTTGGGGTAATATCTGGCTTCTAGATTCACATCCTACTTCTCTGTATAATTCCAGGCTCCTTAGTCATAAAATAAGTAAAGGGGAGATTAAAGAAGGTGCTCCTTCCAACATAAAGACATCCATTCAGAAGTGCTTTATTGAATGCTACTACATGCAGGAGGATACAGTTCATACTCTTAGCTACGGTATATCAATTAGAAAGTTTGTTTCAAGTGAATTAAAACAACCTCAAACAGGGTTAGGGAATTTATTGGCTCACTGGAGATCCAGGCACAACTTGACCCAGGACTCAGACAGCATGACGAGGATCCATTTTTTGGCTTTGCTTCCTCTGGACTGGCCTCATTATTTAGCTGCTCTCCTCTCTCCCAGCACCTTCAAGCTTTCCACCATGGCTGCAGCAGATCTAAGGCATATCATTTACGAGGCTTAGGTAGAAGAGTCCAAGTCCAAGTCCTAGTACCCCCTACAAACTCCCAAGGTCAACTCAGATTAGACCATCGTAAGCCAGAAGCCATCCCTAAAACAACAGCTGTACACAGTGTGAAAAAATACACTGATTGGCTAAACAGTGGGGCCATGCATAGCCCTTCCCATTTGGCTTAGAAATTTGGGGACCTAATGGGAAGAACGAAGGGGTGACAACCAGTAACTGTTCATGACAGAAGGAAAAGACAATAAACAAAGTTATAATTCTGCTCTGGCAGAATAATTTATCCTGCAGAAAATGCAGACGTCCCATCACTGTCTGGTGAGTCAAGCACAGGCCTGAGAATCAAGAGATCTGGATGCCAAATGCTACAAAGCAACCTCTCAGGGAATGTTTGCTGTGGATATTAATAGACTTTGATCCTTGATCTGGCCCGTCAGTAATTGTTCTTGGGTTGGTTTCCCCTGCTCTGTGATCCCCTTTCTCTTCTTGTAAAAGAGGATAACGAGTGCCTGAGAGGGACGCTAAAAGGATAACTGAGGTGATATCCACAAAGCAGCTGGCATGAGTCACTAAATAAACCCAAGCTACCTATTGGCCTGTGTGCTTTATCCTTTCAGATTTAAGAACCTTCAGTCAGTGGTTTAGGGACTAAACATTAACCACACTGGGACAGATTAGCACAGCAAGAGCTATGAGCCATGAAAATACATTAGTCTTTGGTGTTCTAAGTTCAAAAGATCTGGGTGAAGCAAGATTAGAACCCAGATGAATTGAAAATGGATAGATATGTCCTCAAACATACACGGTAAAGAAAATGTTTCACTAATTGCCATGGGTATCACTCAGGAGGTGTGAGTACTTGCTAACATGTTGTGTGAAATAAGCCATGCTCAAAAGGACAGATATTGTATATGAAATGACTAAAATGATCTCACTATATGAAATAACTAGAAGACGCAAATTCAGAGAGACAGAAAGAAGATTACAGGGCACCAGGGGCAGAACAGGAAATGGGGAGTTGAATGCTTAATGGGTACAGAGTTTCGGTTTGGGGTGATGGAAAAGTTTTGATAGTGGATAGTGGTGATGGTAGCACAACATTGGAACTGTAATTATTACCAGTGAATTTTATATCTGAAATTGTTGTTATGTTATATATAGGTTTACGCACGATACACACACACGAGAGTGAGAGACCTGGTTCCTATATTCCAGGAACTTAGTCCAGGAGGGAGGAGGATGCAAAACAACAATTCTAATATAAGAGGTGTCATGATAAAGCAGGCACTGAGTTCTTAAAGTCTTTACAAAGGAGATGACATTTGAGTGGATTTTAAAGACAATAGGAGTTTTCTGGGCTGAATTTCAAAAGTATCTGGAAAGCCCCTGAAAGAGGAGCCCAACTGGTGTGCTGAGGAAATGGGGGTAATGTGACATGGGAAGAGTAGTTGTGGGGTATATAAGGAGAGTGTCAGAAGGGGAGGTTAAAATGATGAGCAAGGCCAGGTTAGGCAGAGCTTCGAAGGTCTGGCTCTGGGCTTTCAATTTGATTTCATAGCAAAAGGGATTCGTTGCAGGATTTTATGTAAAAGAATGACACTAGTGGGTTTGGGCTTTAGAAAAAGACATTCTGGCTGCGGTCTGAAGGAGGATCGGAGGAGGAATTGGAGGCAAAGAACGTGACAAGATGGTTGATTCGATAATCTAGGTGAGAGATGGTAAAACCTTGGTGGTTGAAAAAGGAAACAGAATGGCTTCAAGAAAGAATGGAGAGGTTGACTCAATAAAACTTGATAATTGATGGGTCGGGAGGGTATGTGGGGGAAGAAGAAGTTAAGAATGACTGACTTATAAATCACCAGCCTGGGCACCTGAGATGAGGGTTTCATTAACCACAACAGTCAATAGAAGAAGAACAGGTTCGGGAAGAAAGATAATGACATGCTGCATTTAAGACGTCCACGTAACATTCAGGTGGAGAAGTCCTTTGGCAAAAAAAAAAAAAAAATACCAAGTCCTTTGGTAACGTGTCTAAAGTTCACGGGAGAGGTGGAGACTAGAGATCGACTGGGGTTGAGGTAGGAGGTGAGGCCATGGAATTAAATGGCTCAGACCAGACATAACCTGAAGAGTGAGGAGAGAAGAGGGCTGGCACAGACCTGAGGGAACACCAACGTCAAAGGATTGGGAAAGGAGGAGGATCCACCAAAGGAAAGTAAAAAGAGACCTCCAGAGAACAGGCAGGAAAACCAGGAGGGTCCAGTGTCTTAGAAATCACAGGGGACCCGAGAAAGAGGAGATTGTCAAGTATCAATGTTGCTGAGAATTCTGTTGTGGCATTTGTGACATTTTCCCATTATTGATTGGGGTATCCCTAAAGTTTGACACAGTATCAGGGGATTCCCTGATGGTAAGGTTTACTAGTTCCATATTCTTTCTCCAAATTCCATTTTCAAAACTACTGCTACCACCTTGTGTATTTATTTGCATTTGGCCTTTTGGAGAAGATGCATGGCCATTACCACAAAATGAGGAAACTGGGAAGACACAGCTTATTAGAAGAAGGGAGTTCAGTTGAAGTTACTGGAACACAGAAATTGGCATCATTGTGTCTGACCTTTAAAAGTCATTCCGAGGACAGCTTCATGGTGTTTTAGGAACTAAGAAATGTCCAGTGTCTTCAAGTGTTACACAATGTTAGTTTTTTCACATTTGTTCAGTCTTTCAGCAAACATTGTGTGAGCACCTAATGCATTCTAGACACTGCTAGGTACAAAAGACGTATTCCCATCCCTCAAGGAACTCACAGCCCAGTGGGGGAACATAAATAAGTGAATACAATTAAACTATACAATATACTGTGAAATGCTGTGGTAGGGGCAAGAGATGTGCAACAGAGGACAACCCAACAGAGACAATAGGAAATGAGGGCAATGGCGTGGTTAGTGAGGTCTTTCCAAAAGACAGAAGCCTGAACCAGGTGATACAAGGAGGGGCTGATGCACTAGGGCACAAGCAGGGCAATTGTGAAAGGAAGGAGATGAGTTGGGAGAGGTGGGCAAGAACCTCATCAGGCTCTTGTAAGTCCTATGGAAAAGTCTGAACTTTAACCTGAAACAATGGGGAGTCAGTGAAGTATTCTTTTAGAGAACTTCTTTATGCTTTTGATTTTTTTGAAAAAATTGCCCAATCTTTCTTTCTCTATCTCTCTCTGTTTCACCTTCTTCTTTCCAATAAGCTTGCTTTTGGAAATTGCAGCCAATCTGTCCTATGCCTAAAGAACATAAGGGAAATGGATTTATTTATGATTGTCCATGCTTGGGCTGGAGAAAGAGGGAGAGCTGTAGGTCTCTGCAACCCGACTTTTGGTGGCAATAAGAAGCAAAGTAAGAGGATCCCAGAAATAATTCATATGACCAGAGACTCTCCTTCCATTCAAATCTGGAGATGCCTGTATCAGGTTTTAAAGAGGAGCTCGTATCTCCCAGGCATGGACAATAATCTTGACTGTAGCAAGATTCTACACTCTTGTAGCAAGGTCTACGCTCTTACTTCCTAAAGTGCTGGGGTCCATGGACCAGCAGAATCAGCCCACCTGGGAAATAGACAAGCCCCACCTTAGTTCAACTGAATCAGAATCTGCATTTTAACAAGGTACCTGGATGAAACCATGCACATTCAAGTTTGAAAAACCCTGATCTACGAGACAGGGAAACTGCCTAGTCTGAAACTTAACGTCACCACCTTGCAATCTGGGTTGTGTTTTGCATGGCTGATCAATACGTAATCAGTTTGTCATCTCTGTGATTACAAATTTATGTCCAAAAGTAGGTTCAATTCAATGGTCAAACCATTTCTACTATACTGATCATTTCCAAGAAATCTCCTTGTAACCCAGGATGTTGAGATCCATTTCGATGAAGGACTTGCTCTCTGGTTGAAGGGTGAAAAGTAAACAATATCCACGCCCACCATGGAACTCCCCCCACTCCCTGCCTATCCAGTTATTTCCTAGCGGTGTGCCACACTAAACATTATAAAATTCATAGTTAATGGATACTCTCAATCGGTTTTCTTTAATATATCAATTCTGTAGTTGACTTCTCATTTTAAAAAAGGGGAATTTGCTGCGGGGAGAAAAATGTCTGTTCCATTTAGTATCTCTCCCTGGCTTCCTGAATATAGACTCAGAGTCAGTGTCAAGACAATAATCTGTGAAGCTCAAGTATTGATTTGATGATGCCATTCTCTTCCTCTGATGCTATTCCTATCAGCTCAGATCATCTGTGTGCATTTAGGAACTGTTTTTTTTCTGGGTGCACCAGGCAGCTGGTGACGCGCTGCTTGCTGATAGGCCCCGACACAGGTGAACGGCAGGCTGCTGCCAGGCACTCAAGACCTTTGCTGCCAGTGCTGCTGGGTGAAGGGATTTGCAGACCTGAAGTCAAGGGGCTGACCCCTGCCTGGTTGCCTCCATGTTCCATTCTGCTTGTAGCAACTGACAACAGCGCTTGGGCAGGGGAAAGGGTCTCTGAGTCTATGGGCACACTATTCCAAAGATTTGTATAAAGGATATTCTCTCTTTAAAATGACCCTGCCCTCCCCTCTGACCCCCAATAAGAAAGGCTATGAAAAAAAGGGTGCAAGGGTGGTTCAGTAGGAGACCTGGGTTTGATTCCTGGATCATGCACCCCCCCCCCAAAATTAAAATGACCCTAGTTCTCTTAAGGGAAAGGCTCCCCTTAAATGCTTCCCCCAGACATCTAGTGAAGGCACGCTTACATTTTCCATTTCACCCCCTCTGTTTCATCCCAGGGACAATTCTTTGAGTTGTCAGAGATGTGTGTGAAGATGAGAGGGTTACGATCACAGCAGCTCGTTTGGAAAATAAACACCAAAACTCTGGATTTCACCTTCTGTGCAATCACTTTTGTTTTCTATAACTAGGCCCAAAGACAAAGGAACAAGGGAAAGTTCCCTATTTTCATGTTGACTACTGGTCCTCAAAGATGACGGGCTTTATCCAGAAACTGAAAATGCACTTGGGCTCATTGTTTATGAAACCTGCTTAAGGGATTTACAGAGAAGAGGTACACTACCCTTAAGAGAAGCTCTAGCAAAATTTAGGGAGAATGCACAGGTAATCAATTTCTCTGACCTGACCGTAAAAGAAGAGCTAGAAAACAGCAAATGGCACCAGAAAGGGAGGGACAAGGACATGTTTGTCTTGTATGAATCCAAAGAAAACAAGTTTGTACACTGGTGAGCACATTTGAAGAATTCCCATGAGAACCACTGACTAAACCAAAATATGTCATCCGTGTGCAGCCAAAGCTACGTGTGGGAAGCTGGAAGGAGCCAACAAAAGGCTGGGGACAAGCATAAAATCATAAGATATTTGTAGGTCACTGTATAAAATTTACAATTTACCTCCCCCCAGGTTTATCCTGATAGGTCTGCTTAAAATGCCCTTCCTTTAATGCATGCTTATCACCTTATTCAAGAGGCAAGTAAAATCTCACCTCCTCTGGGAAAACTGCCCTGGGTGACCCCTCTTCACTATAATTAGTTCTTTGCACCTCTCAAAATGTGCTTGTCCTGCAAGTTCTAGGGCTGCTCACATGACATTAATGCCACATTTTTCATGCTCATTTTCATGTCATTTTTCACAAGTGTGGTTTGTGTCCTATATGCTCCTTGAGGTAGGGACAATTTGGGGGGAGGGGAGATCTTTGTTCATCTCTTGTTGTTTTGGGTCTTTTCTCTTGGGTATCCTAAAGCAGTGCTTCTCACACTTTAACCACACATCTGCATACGATTCAACAGAGGATTCTGGTAAAACGCAGATGCAGCTTGAGGAGGAATGAATTGGTTCCCCAATTCTACATTCTAGCCAGCTCCCAGGTAATTGTGGCTGGTTTGAAGACCACACTTTGAGTAGCAAAGCCCTGTGATACCCAGGAGAGTGCTCCAACGTTGTGAAAGACTTCCCACTGGAAATCCTGGAAAAATTCCCTTTCTGACGTTTCCCTCCAAGGGAATGCTACTTTGCAATAAGGCTTCTTCCTTTTTTAAAAAAATCTTTGAGTACTAGACTATCCCCTTAATTAACTGGAGCCTGAGGACATGATTTTGTTATTGTACACTTGTTTGAATTTGTACTTAAATTCTAGGGTTACATGGGTGCGGCTGGCCCACCCCGTCATCCTGGCCCACTCCTGATAAGAGCCACGAATAGACCGGCTGGCCGCATAGGAGGAGTCTGCACAGAGTGCTGAGAAAATCCCCCTTCTGGATTCGGGGCTCTGACCTCTCTCCCAGGTGGGTCAGGTAGCAGGGGACAGAAAGAAAGCTTCCTTTTGTCTCACTGTTTGGTAGGTCTCTGTTTCCCGTGTAAAGGCCCACTTCACTCTGCCAGAGGCAAAGAACCCACTCTTAGTTTCCCCTTCAGAACTAGGAAAATTAGTCTTTAACCATAGATTTCAGCAGCTGCCTTTTCCCTGAGAGGGACAGACGAGAAGGATAAGCTGGCACCAGTGAAAAGCAGCCGTCTGGACTCCCAGGATGGAGCCGACAAAAGGAAAAATGAGTCACGTCTCTCAGGGCTCTGTAAAATCAAGGTAATGGACTGAAGATTCCTATCAGCCCCGAAGTGTGTGAGACAAGGGTCCGGTATGAAACGAGAATTCCACACTAGAGTACCCGACAGCACAGTGTGGCTGAAAGGGGGTCTTACGCTCTCACTGGCCTCAGGCCAAATGCTTGCGCTGATATGGGACTAGGTTGTCCCTTCCTGGAGAATTCCCTCGGTGCCTCACGTCTGCCTCAGGCCCGCCTGCCCGTTTTGGGAAGGCCTGAAAAGACATGCCCTGTGCTGCCATCTAACGGCTCCTCTTGTCTCAAGGCGATTGCCTAGCACCATTTGGATATGGTAGAATTTTTAGGCCCTTCATACCTAATCCACCAGTCATGAAAACCTAACAGGAGAGAATAAAAGTAGGGTATCTCCAGTTGCCACCTCATCAAGGGGATCAGGAACTCAAGTATAAGCACTCTAAGGATTTAAAAATATATACTGTAATTTCCTCCTTATTGTTATTTCCTGTCTGTTTCCCTGCAGTATTAGCAGTAAAACTACTCTAAAAGCAAAAAGGGCCAATGTGTTTTGTTCTCAAGGGCAGCAGGGAACTGGGGAGACAGCACCTCAGGGTTTGAGGTAAACAACTCCCGGAGACAGAGTGGGTGGAGGGAGCTGAATAGCTCAGAGCAAAGAAGGCTGAGTCCTCCGGGCTTGTTTGAAAAAGGAAAGAGGGGGTGGGGGAAAGAAGTTGCACACTGACTGGAAGGCAGGTAGCAGTCTTTATTATCCTTTCCTGTTTTGTCTTTAAAGGTGCAAGTCTGTTTCCAAGCCAGGAAAATGAAGCAAATGTAGCACTGTCAACTAGTGGTACAGTTCAGGGGTCTTTTCACCAAAAAATATTCCTCTCAAGGATCCTAACTATAAATACATACTGAAGGGTTAGGCGGGTGGGGTACCCAGATAGGAAGGTCAGTGTTGAGACAGTAGGGAGGGGTGGGGACTATGGAAAACAGGGTCGCACTCACCTCCTCTAAGGAGGCGACAGCTACTCAGCCTCTTGTTCCTTATAGCCCTGACCCATTGTGTACCATCACAGGCAGAGCTTCCACGTTTTTAAGAGAAACTGGAGGTCTGGATCATTGTGTAAAATCTCTTTATATTTAATTGTTGGCAGCTAAGGCTGATAAAAACAAACAGCAGCAGCACTCCACGGGCCAAATAAAACATATCCATGAGACATATTTAGCCCAAAGGCCAACTCTGAAAATTTGGATCTAGAGCAAAATTTTTATTCTGGAATCTCGAAGTACGTTATAACATAATCCTTGTGAAGCACGTGGTCCTTCTATCAACAGTAACAAACTACAAGCAAATCAGCAGATACCAGATTATGTGGGGGGAGTGAAAAAATGCTTTGTGTTTAGATTTGTTAGAACTGGCTTTCTGGCCTAGAAATCTGCAGAAAGAGCTGGTTTGTTAATTTTTCATATCCAGCTGGAAAGCCCTGAATATATTTGTTCAATAAATCATTGAAGAAAACTTTTTCTTTAAAGGACCAATAACGAGTATTTTAGCTTTACAGGACCTAGAAGATGTAAATGAGAGCGCTCACAGCCTAATGAAACAGACCTCTTTAAAGAAACTCGTATGTTCACATTCTGCGTCCTAAATCGGGGAGTTGGGGATATCACTATGATTTGTAAGTTACGTTTGTGAGCAGAACATCCAGAATAACTCTCTATTATCTTTGGATATAACACAAGAAATCACGTGATTATGCTGCCGCAGGTATTATAGACACTGGAGACAGCGCTGTTCCTACATTGCTCCTGAGGTTAATTTGCTGCAGCGTCTGGATACGAATTTAATTCAGTGTCATTTGTCACAAAGGGAACCAATTACACAGGAGACCATAGAATTTTTGACTGAGAAGGTTATCTCAATGGTGTGATTTGATTCCTCTCTGTTTTGAATGGATTTGAAACTGTTGTGACGAAACCACATAAAGCTTTGACTTCTGAGTCCTAGAGACTTAAGATTTGGAACTTTCAAGATATGTTCTAAAGAGAGCAAGGGAAGCAGTACAAGATTTTCATCATTCTATCCCAGTGCGGCAACTAGCGTATAGTAGATGCTCAAGAAATATTTGCTTTATGAATGGAAGACATTCAGACTATATGGCTATGCTAACCTCCTCAGATGTCACTTTTATGAAATGTCAACGAAGGATGCCTAGCTATGTATATGTGGACAACTGGGTACTAAAAGGCAGCCCTCTTCTTCTTTGCCTTCTACAATAATCTCCTTTGCAGTAAGGGGACCAGGTGATCCAATTCTGGTGAAGGAGATCAAATAAGGCTTCTTGATGCAAGTTCTTGGTTTTATGTCGGATTATTCAGTAATAGTTTTTTGAGTGCCTTTTTAAAAAGCCAGATATTAACATTTAAAAAAGCCAAACAATAGACAAAATACATAAGGAAATAATGTGGTGCTATGGGAAAAAAATAATAGAGCAGGAGTGGGGTTTCAGTTGGGGAATATTAAAGTGGAGACATGTGATCATGGATAAATAAATGGCCAGAGCACAGAGATTGATTCAAGGGATATTGAGGTAATGCCCACGTTTTCTACGCTAGTCTAAGAAAGCTAGTTTGGTTTCACCTGAAGAATACTGCACCTCTTCATTACAAACAGCCCTTTCAGTTGTATCCCAGGCAAACCTGAGGCTGCATTGCAACTGGGGTGAACAACTTTCCTGGTTTGTTTGGGATTGCGGGGTTTCCCAGGACTTGGGGCTTTCAGTGCTAAACGTAGTAGTCCTTGGTAAACCAGGATGGTTTCATTCGCCTAATATTGCCACTTACCACCTGTGTAACCTTGAACAAATCGTTTAGCTTCCTTGATCTTCGTTTCCTGACCAGTAAAAAGGAGAGTATATATATGTATGTGCAACAACATGGATCGACCTTGAAAACATGATGCTGAGTGAAAGGAGTTGGACATAAAAGGTCAGGTATTGTATGACCCCATTTATACGAAATGTCCAGAATAGGCAAATCCATAGAGACAAAGTAAATTCATGGTTGCTGGGGTTTGGGAGAGAGGGGAATGGGGAGTGACTGCTGGTGGGTTCCTTTTGAGGGTGATGAAAATGTTCTAGAATTAGATAATAGTGGTGGTTGCAGAATTCTGTGGGGTATAGTAAAAACCCCAAACCACTGAATTGTACATATTCAAAGGTTGAATTTTAGGGTAGGTGAATTATCTCAATAAAGCTGGTAAAAAAAAGTAATACAGTAAAAGTATCTTAGGTTTCAAAAGAGGAGATTATGATACCTGTGCATGGTCTAAACGAATTTTTGTTTGTATAACCCCATGCCCCATCCCACCCCAAACGCATATTATTTATCACACCAAATAATCATTGCATATGTCCAGAAATCAATTGTGTTTCTATAAACTAGTAAGGAGCAATCCGAGGAGGAAATCAAGGAAAAAATTCCAATTATAATAGCGACTAAAAGAATCAAGTATCCATATCCTTAAGCAAGGATGTGAAGGGCTTGTGTACAGAAAACTACAAAACACCGCTAAAAGAAATCAAAGAAGTCCTAAATAAATAGGACAATCCATGTTCATGGATTGGAAGACTAAACATCATTAAGATGTCAGTTCTGCTCAAACTGAATTACAGATTCCACACAATCTCAATCAAAATTCCAATAGCCTATTTTGCAGAAACAGAAAGGCAATTATTAAATTTCTATGGAAGGGTAAGGGGCTCTGAAAAGCCAAAAACATCTTGAAAAAGAAGAATAAAGTTGGAGGACTCACACTTTCTGACTTCAAAGCATATTACAAAGCTACAGTGTTCAAACCAGCATGGTACTGACATAAAAATATTAATCATATTGATCAATGGACTTGAATTGGGAGTTCAAAAATAGACCCTCACATCTGTGGCCTAATGAAGGTTAATTCCCTTCTCCAGCTCCAGTACACTGAGAATTCCCTCAGACCAGTGAGAATTCAATAAAGATTTAGTATGAGCCTCCTATGTGCCAAGAATTGTGTTAGCATCAAGGAATACATCAGGCAGCTGAGGCTCTCTGCCCCCTTCGCGGCAGGGAAAGTATTCTGAAGGAGGCTATTCGTGAGGCAGACATACCTACCTTCCTCCCTACTTGTCTCAAGCAGCAGTGACAGCGTCTGACTCATTTGTCCTTTTAGTGAGAGAAAAACACATCATCACTTGGGATCCTAATTTCATGAGTTCTGGCTTTGTTACAGGAAATAGAAAGCTCTGATGAATTAAGATAGGACTTTAGTTCTTTCTCATGGTGTGAATAAAAAGTCAACTCTGTCTTTTTCAGTATGTCTGTGGTCTGTCACATCGCCATCTATAATTAAAGAGATTTGTCAGCACCTTTTAATTCAATTCTGTTTCTATGTTCAAAGCGCTATGCCAGACACTGCTGATTAGACTGTAATTGGATCTTTTAAAGCTCATCACACGATCTCTTTAGACAAGGATTACGGTGGGCTACAACTTCATGAAAATCAGGGTAGCAGAGCAGTTAAAACTCTGGAATCCCTGGTAGACCTGGGCTCCACTTACTAAATATTCTTTACTAGCTAGGAACAATTTCTTAATCACTCTAAGCTTCGGTTTTTTCATTTAATGCAACATTGGTGTTTTAGGGCTGTGGTAAAGATTAAACGAGATAAGGCATATATAACTCTTAGCACAGTGTCTGGCACTTAAGAAAGCCGTGATAAAAATAAAACCTAAAACATCCTGTAAAACTGCGGTTTTTGCATCATAATGACTAAATAGTAACATTCCTGATACAAAGCTACATATCATAAATACCTCGGCCTGCAACTTCTATTCTTCCAGTCCTGTAATCTTTTGGGGAGGTTGAGCAAGGGTCTACAATGGGTATAGTCGCTGTTAGGGATTTGTGACCTGTCCTGGCATCTTTAGTTTCTATGGAATTAGGAGCCCACTTCTCCCTAGCACAGTCTCATTATTGAACTTGGGTTCTGGAAATAGATAGGATGGAATTTGAAGCCGAGGGTCGTGATTTGTACTCTGAGTGACCTCTATTTAATCACGGTGAAGTCCAATGTGTACCTCCCTGGATTAATGAGAAAATGTACCTGAAAGACCCCGAACACACAAATTGCTAAATAAATGTTTGCCAGCGCTCACTGTTTGCCAGGCTTGATGAGATATAAATGAACCAAATACAGATCTTATCCTCAAGGAGATTAATATTTTATAGGGGAGATAAGACATGTATATCAAGAAATAAAATACAATATAGAAAGCAGTAAGTGTCATAAGACAAATACAGAAAAAGTACAATTCAAGTTCACGAAAAGATTTGTTTCTGCGTGGGGATATCAGGAAAGACCTCGTGGAAAAGGTTTTTACTCTTGGGCGTTGGAGATGGGAAACAATCATATGTGTAGCAATAAGAGTATCATGGGAAGGAAAAAAATTCTTCCAGTATTAAATAAAAAAGGTGACAATAGTTTCTATATCACAGGGAAGAGATGCTACAGATTTTCTCTTTGTTTTAGGAAAAATCATTGATTTTTGCTTGTGAAAGAGAAAGCCTGGGTCATGGAGGGAACGTAGAAGCCAAGAGGAAGCTGAACTCTGCAGAATTCAGTAAATGGAGTCGTCCTTGAGGCAGAGAGGTTGCTCCCAAGTAAGCAACCTCCTTTGGGCAAGCCCCAGAGATGGAGTTCTGGAAGCCTTAGAACTCAGGGAAACAAGGAGATGAGGAAAAGACTCAGCAATAAGACAATGGGCACCACCCGATTTCAGCAATAGGAAAACCTACTGGACACCTTCATTACACAAAAAACCTGCAGTTAAAGTTGCTGATTCATTATTCAAAAATATCTTTTGTGAAGGGGCAGAGAGAAATGAGACAAAATGAAGTTTCAGCGGCTGAGAGATTTCAAACAGAGTTGAGAAGATATCTTGGAGGTTATTCTTATGCATTATGTAGATACCCCTTTTTAGTGTATGGTGTATCAGAGTGGCTAGAGGAAAGTACCTGAAACTGTTGAGCTGTGTTCCGGTAGCCTTGATTCTTGAAGATGATTGTATGATGATATAGCTTTACAATGTGATTGTGTGATTGTGAAAACCTTGTGTCTGATGCTCCTTTTATCCAGGGTATGGACAGATGAGTTAAAAAAAAAAAAGGATAAAAAATAAATAATAGGGGAGATAAGAGGTAAAATAAATTGGGTAGATTGAAATACTAGTGGTCAATGAGAGGGAGGGGTAAGGGGTATGGTATGTATGAGTTTTCTTTCTTTTTACTTATTTATTTATTTTTGCATGGGCAAGCACCTGGAATTGAACCCGGGTCTCCGGCATGACAGGAGAGAACTCTGCCACTGAGCCACTGTGGCCCACCGCTTTTTATTTCTTTTTATGGAGTGATGCAAATATTCTAAAAATGATCATGGTGATGAATACATAACTATGTGATGATATCACGAGCCATTGATTGTACACCATGTATGAAATGTATGTATGTGAAGATTTGTCAATAAAAATTTAAAAAAATCATTTGTGAACAAAACCAATTGGGTTTCTGCTCTCATGGGCTTACAATCTACTGGGGAAAACAGACAGTAAATAGGCAAATGATTAAGTAGCAATTCTTGCTTTGCAGAGCTTCAAGATAGAGTGATAAAACAGGAGGCTGTGGGTGCATCAAGCAAGAGGCAGCTGCTGTGGCTAGTGCGGAGCCCGGTTCCAGGGGACCCGCGTATGCTCGCCATGCCCTGCAGCCACTGGAGCCTCCAGTCACGCGGGGTGGGGGCCCTGGCAGGGCAGCCTGCTCCTGCCGAAGGGCCACGTGTGCGGAGCTAAACTGCTGGGTGCTCAGTGCTGTGCGCTGTCTCCAAAGGACCCTCAATCCCTAACAGTGGACAGTCCAGTTTGGTGAGCTGGCTGCCAGACCATCAGTCTGGAGTCTACAGGCCTGCTGCAGTCTTTTCCACGTGGAGGAAATCGTGCTGAACCCCCAATTCAGGGGATCTTTATCCTATGACATCACCCTGGTGAACTTGGTCTCCTCTGTTGACATGGACAGAGGCATGTCCTCATAGGCATGTCCATCTCATCTGCTTCCTGGGCCCCTCCTTCGAGTTCCAGAACAGAACAGACTGCTGGGTGACCGGCTGGGGATGGGAGGGTCTGGGGGGAAGGCATTGTCCCCATCCACTTGCTCTCAGCTGCACCAGACATAGCAGTCCCCACTGTGGACTTTTGGGCAAAACTAGGGCTCCTCCTGCTGGCCTGCTGAGCTTTCCCCTCCACCTGCTCCCATCTGCAAGGGCAGGGCTCTCTGTACTAAACCCCGGATTCCTTCTCCGTCTTGGTCTGGAGACTCATGGACCATAAGCGTGCATTTGAGAGGGAGGCCAGCTCCACCCAGGCCTATGCTTCCAGCCTGCAAGCTCTGGGGTTTGGGAATGACTTGTCTGAGAGGCCTCAGAAGTCGTTTTCAAAAAAGTTTTTTCTCAGTGAGATGTAACTGACAAACATAAAAATTACTCCTTTAAAGTGTGCAATTCAGTGCTTCTTAGTATATTCACACATTGTGTGACCACCACCAGCTAGCTACTTGCAGAAACCCCATTCTCTAAAGCCGTTACCTCAATTCCCATGCACTGAGACCACCCATAGACAGCAAGTAATCTACTCTCTATCTCTCAACATTTGCCTGTTAAGACCATTTCATATAAACGGAATCATGCAATTAAAAAAAAAAAAGATAGTTAAGAATTACTGATTGCATATGTAGAATGGAATGATTTCTAAATGTTGTGTTAATTTCTTTTTTTTCTTTAATTAAAAAAAAAGTACTTGGAAAAAAAAAAAGATAGGGTGATATGATAGAAAGTGCTGGTGGCTCCTTAAGACACGGTTGCCAAGGAAGGCTTCTCTGACATTTATGCTGAGGTCTGAATGACAAACAGAAGCCAGGAAAGTGAAGAGGGAGGAAAGAGCATTCTAGAGAGAGAGTTCACTAGTGCAAAGGCCCTGAGGTTCGAATAAGCTCGGCTTGTTCAAAGAACCAAAATGCAAGGGTGCTGGTGCATACTGGGCAGGAGAGTGAGGAGCACATGCAGATTTAACCATGCAGTCCCCTCAACTTCAGATCCTACAAAAAACACCAATGCATTAAGAGAAAGAGACAAAATCAGTTTATGGAAAAGGTTATAACCCAAACTAAGAGTGGTTTACCTTTGGGAAGATGATTTCAGGTGGTGAGAGAATGTGTTTTTTAAAATGCATGCTTCTGAATTTATAATACATATCTGTTCTATTTGTGTATTATTATTTTTAAGGGCACCTTAAATTCCCATTCAAGAGCTGTTGGATACAAATTCTACTATATTTGAGACTTACAGTTGGCATATTGTTTTAGAAAATAAATTATTAATTATGGATATAGTTGAGTCCATTATGTCTCTCTCTCTATATATAACTTTTGTCCTGATTTATTTTTATTTAATGTATCATAAATATTTACCTATGTCATTAAAAACTTTCTTAAAACAGAAAAAAAAAAGAAAAAAGAGAAAGAGACAAAACTCGAAAAGTAAAATAAACAAACTCAGATTGTTTGGTAATCCAGTTAACGAAGATGAAGCAATCATAGGAAATCACCAGAAAAAAATTAAATCTTTATTGGTTTGGTATGAAATACTGACATCGATGAAGGTCACATCAAACTCTGAAATCACCACTCAAGCAAAGACTACAATAACAAATGTGATAATGGTTATCATCAAATTAAAGAATATTTAAGATTAATCTTAAGAAAACATGGAATATCTTGAAATTGTATAGCTCATACATGATAGAAACTAAATAGAAGTTTGCCCAATTTTGACCACAATCCTAAAATTTTACAAAACACTGAGTTGTGAATATGACAAATGCTCTTCTAAACTGTCATAAAAAACATATCTTGAAAAAAAAAAAACAAATCTTGAGCAACCATGATGGAAGAAAGATGAATTCCCTTTCTACCCTCTCTTTAGAAAATGAAATTTTAAATGATGTTAAAAATTGTCATATGAAGAGATGAAGAATATGTAGCACCCCCAAACAGCACAAAAAGTCATTACAATTGGGTTAAGCAGTTAAATCATGAAAAATATTGTATTGTTATTTTTCTGAACTTGGTAATATCTGTAGCATTTGTAAGCTTTTGTAAATTCAGGATTTATTGTGTGTTTTCATTTGCTAAAACTGCTGAAATGCAACATACCAGGAATAGATTGGCTTTTAACAATGGGGATTTATTAACTTACAAATTTATAGTTCTAAGGCCACGAAAATGTTCAAAAAGGCATCAAGAGGAAGATGCCTTCCCTGAAGAAAGGCTGCTGGCATCTGGGATTCTTCTGTCATATGAGAAGGAAGGCACATGGCCAATGTTTCAGTTTGCTAAAGCTACTGGAGTGCAATATAACAGAAATGGATTGGCTTTTACAAAGGGGATGTATTAGGCTACAAATCTACAGTTCTAAGACCATGAAAATGTCCAAACTAAGGCATCAAGAAGAGGACACCTTCACTGAAGAAAGGCCAGTGGCATCTGGGGTTCCTCTGTCACACGGGAAAGCCCATGGCAATGTGTTTCTCCTGAGTTGGTTTCAAAATGGCTCTCTCAGTTCCTGTGAGTCCTTCTGGCTTCTCCTGAGGCATTCTCTTTCTGAGCTCTCTCTCTCCCCATGAGCTCTCTTAAAGGACTCCAGTAAAGGATTAAGACCCACCTTAAATGGGGTAGGACACATCTCCGTGGAAACAACCTCATCGAAAGGTCCCACCCACAATACGTCTGTACCCACAAGAATGGATGAGAGGGACATGGCTTTTCTGGGATTTCAAACCAATGCAGCCAGCATCTGCTGGTTCTTCACTCCCGGGATTCATTGCTTTCAGCTTCTGGTTCCAGTGGCCTCCTCTCTGAGCTTCTGTGGGTCCTCTCTTAGCATCTCTGGGGATTTTCTCTGGAAGCTCTCTCTGGGTGTTTCTCTCTGAGCTCTCTTGGCTTTTTTCTCACCTTTATCTTCTCATAAAGGACTCCAGTGAAAAGATTAAGACCCACCTTGAATGAGCTGGGTCACATCTCAATTGAAATAACCTGACTAAAAGTCCCACCCACAATAGGTCTGCACCCGCAGGAATGGATTAAAAGAGCATGGCCTTTTCTGGGGTCCATAACAACTCAGACAAGCATATCATGATTCTTCTCTGATTCTAAATAAAAATTCATTCTCAACCTAATTTGTTATGTGTGATATATATATTTTTAAATACTGTATACGTTTCAGGCCCCACAAAACCTAAATCTGCCTCTAGGGATAAGATGATGTAGAATTTTGTTAGTTAGGAGAGGGATTTCAATTTTATTTTAGGTATGATGGCAAGCTATTAAAGGGTTTTGATTAGACAAGTGACATGGTCTGACTTACAATTTTTAAGGATTGCTCTGGCTGCTTGTGTTGTATACAATAAATGGTGTTAGTGGGTGATGGACAAGAGGGGCTGTCTCCATGCATATGGTGATGAGATAGGAGGAGCAGCTGCAGCTGTGCAACAGCCAGAGTCCATAGAGCAAAAGACAGGACAGGGGCTCAGGGAAGAGGGAAAAGGTAAAATTAGGACTGGGTGGGTTCAGAAATATTGAGGAAGAGATTGAATTTCTCATAGAAAGGGGGCTCCAGGTAAATAAAGTTGTGATCTGAGACGTCTAGAGGACCTAAGGATACAGAGAATGCATGATTGGCAAGGAGAGAATAAAAAGATACAGAGGGAATGATGCACAGGACTCGCAAGAGGGAAAGGGCAAGTGAGAGATGAGTTTGAAACAAAGGACAGTAATAGTAACAACAGCTAGCGCTCACACTCATACAGTGCGTGCTGTGTATCAGACCGCTTTAAATGCATTATCCCACTTATTTTAGAAAGATAGGTTGTGACCAGATCATGGTATACTCTAAGGACCCTGTTAAGGAATATGGACTTGCTTTATTGATTGTGGAAGGTTTTTGAGCAGGTATTAATAGGAGGTAAAAGAGAGGAATCAAGATGGCTTAGATAGGGGAGACTGAAGCTCCCCCGAAATTTTAAACAAATATTTGTGTGAATAGCCACATGTTTTGTTTTTTTTTTTCTGGGGAGAGAGCCCATAATTTTTCACAGGCATCTGTGACTTCAAAAAAGGTTAAGAACCACTGATGTAGCAGATTCAAGCCTACATCACCAGCAGGATGTCGTTAATGAAGAAAGGGGTCCCAGGGCAAGAATCATAAGGAGGTGAGGTTGACCAGAAAAGTAAAAATGATCATTTCGCTGAGATCTGCTGATTCCACCATGTCCCAGGTGGATCTTCCAATGGGCAGCAGAAACTGAGCCCCGAGCCCTCTGGGGACTGAACAAGGTTGCGGGGAAATGATTCCCTCAAACCCCAGCCAGAGCTTGAATGACATTGTCAGGGGAAACAGAAAGGGGGGCCAAGGACAGATCTCTGAACATATTTAATCTGTCTGCTGTGCCTTTCCTTAAGTGCTTTCTGACAGATATTTTTCTCTACCCAGGAAATTCACATTTTGAACTTCAGTTCCTAAAATACATAACATCACACTTTGGCTTCTGCGGAGGGGGGCAGGAAGGGATACACATAATGACTACTTATGTGGGTCATGTCTCATGTGTGGAAACTTTTCAAGATGATCAGGTACTCCTGATTCTGTTTGTAAGGGTGTGGGTACTTTTGAGCTATGTTAGGAAGCGGGTAGGATAACTGGTTAGCATTCAAAGGACCTTGTTCTAACCCAGTCTTAATCTCAGGCACCCATAAAATCCCTTCCTTCCCTGGGGAGAGAGGAAAAGATGCCTGTTATCCTTACACCGTTCATGCTAGGAAAGCTGCAAAAAATATTAGGGTAGATTGCAAATTGAGAACTCTTGTCTTGGATCAGTGATCCTAACCTAGCTATACTACTGAGTATAAATGGCCCAAAGAATAGGCAGCATTTTCCCAAGAGTCTGTGTCATTTCTTGTGGGTGCATTATTTCAAGAAGAAAGGAGCTGTAGTTATAATCAGTCATACCTAGAAACCACCTAGTAACCAACATCATGGAACTTTGTGGAGGCAATAGAATGTAAATGGTTATTATGGTCACCATAGCTAACATGTATTGAATATTGACTTTGTATCAGGCATTGGATTAAGGCCATGTGCTCATTACCCATTTAATCATTGCAAAAATTGCATAAAGTAAGTCTTGTTACGGGTCCCATTTTATGCACACACAAATTGAAGCTTAGCGAGCAAAATTCATGCTTCTTACTGTGATCATACTGCCTACCAGACTTTGTTCCAGCTTTGCTCTGGGTTGGAATCACCTGCAGACCTACGTATGTATGGTCCTAATCCACCCATGTGGGTTTGGAAAATCTAAACCAAGGAAGCAGCAGGAAATAGGGCCAAGAATGAATCCCCTTAAACACACCCACCACCTTGGCCTGCAACTTAACTTGCCTGTGCTGTTTATCAGATATTCTTCTATCTGGCTCGGGACCTTGCTTGTCTGGTTCTAAGGTGCCTATTGATTGTCCCTGTTTCCATCAACTTCAGCTATTGCAGTCTTCCCTCAGGACCCAGCTGGGATCGGCCCCACTCCCTCAGAGGTTGGGGCACAGCTAAAGAAGCAGGACCTGGATTAGTTGCCTTTCCTGGGGTGAGGCTAGTTCCGAGAAGAAGTGACCCAGACAGACAGATTAAATAGGTATGCAGAAATGTTCCCCCCCCCCCCCAGGGGTGAGAACTGAAGATGGAATTAGATTGCTGAAGGGAGGCATGCGGAGAGGCAAGACTAGGTATTGCAGTGAAAGGCACAACCCAGGAAATCAGGGCCATCCTGATAGGAACGTAACTCAGTGGCAAGAAATTCAAGAAGGGTCAATATTTAGGGACCAGGGCAGGTGTCGTGGTGCAGTTTTTTCCCCTTCACATCTTGTTCCCCCGAAATTGTAGACCCACTCCCATCTGCTTCTAACGTATCTAGTCCTGGTTTCCTGAACCCAGGCCTCAGAGGAGGCGGAGCTGCAGAGAGTTTTTCAGTAAAAATGGCTCCTGCAGAGCTTGCGAGGTATGCAGAGCTCACTGGAAGCCAGCAGGCAGGGGCTGCGGGGATCTCCAACCTTGCTTTGCGCAGTGAGCATCCAAGCTGAAAGAAGAGGGTCTTCAATGTAGCTTTGGATACTAACTGTTGGGTACCAAGTGTTGAGGGATCAAACTATTCCACCCCAAGTCTGGAGCATGGATTTTGCTTAATCTGGCTCAGAAAAGTCTTTGTTCTTACCTTCTCCCATCATTGATCATCAGGCTGTTACTAATTTGCTTTTAGTTACCTGATAGAAGGCAGCCAGTTTCCATGGTTACTGCAAGCAGGCGTTAAGGTGCCGTTTCTAGGATGTGCCAGGATTAAGCAAATAAGACACAACCTCTGGCACAATGAAATGACCTGGATCCAGTGATCTGAAGTGAGATACTGGGGGCAACTGACATATGCCTAATGTAAACTATGCACTAATTTAAATTAAATTGTCAATAGTACAATTTTAATATTCTTTCATCAATTGTAACAAAAGTACCACACTAATGCAACACGTCAACAATAAGGGCTATATGGGAATGCTGAAATTTAAAAAAAAATATTTTTATTTGCCACATCTTCACAAACAAACGGTCTATACATGGTATACAATCAATGGAATGCTGAAATTTTTACATAATTTTTCTGTAAACCGACAACATCTCAAATTGCAAAAAAAATTAATTAATAAAAATAAAAAAGCAAATCCCCAGAAGTTCAGTTGTTAGAGCTGGAGCATAAAGTCGGAGACATAGCAGCAATATTACTTATTACTACTGCCAACGAGATATTGAGCCCTTTCTATGAACTAAGTACTGCAGCAAAGATTCCACAGGCACCTTTATTACCTCTTTTCAATCTTTATTTACTACAGCCTGAGGGATTATTATAATCACCTCTGTTGTGACTTGTTGAAGATCATACAACTGGTAGGGACAGAGCAAAGATTTAAACTCAGGTCCTAGATATCTTCCATCTGTCCCTCCACATCCTCTTTCATTCCTCTCAAAGGTTGGCCTGTCTGGGTTGTATCAATGGGCACTCTTGCCTTCTAGGTCCAGTTGGATCTGTTAGCGGAGAGCCCCACGGGTAAGAAGGAAGAAAGGGGAAGTTGCTTTCACTTGACTATGCCACAAAGCAACTGCCTGTATTCCACAGGATCCTTCTCTTCCTTTTCCTGACCTTGTAGAGTCTAGGTCTGCTCCTACTGCCTCCTGCCCCATTTTTTTTTTGTGGTTTCCTTGAACTAGCTCTTTTGTAAACAGCTTCTTTGTAATCTATCCTTCTTTAACAATCTTCTTTTTAGTGAGACCCTGACTGATACACTAGGTCTACCTACTGTTGAAGCTTTTGCCCTTAACTTCTATGCTGTCCTCCACCCCATCCCCGGCCAATGTGGTGATGTTGAGTCCCAGAGTGTTGGGTTGGTGCTCCTTAAAGTTCTGCAGTCTAAGGAGCTTGAGGCAGGTACCCAGTGGTTATAGGTACAGGGAGAAGGGCACTGAGAGCCTAGAGAATCAAGGAAGGCCTGATACTCATCTACAAGGACTTTTAGTTCCCCGTGGTCCTTTCTGTCCTAATAACTCCCCAGTGTTTAGCTACTTCGTTCCTTTAGAATCTATCAGCTCTTCCCGTTTGACCGTAACCTGTGCTTGTCTCTCCTGGCCAGCCTAGTGCTGTCACCATTCATGTGTCCATCACAGTTTGGAATGGGGCACAGATGTTGCTTGATACAATCTATGGTGAGCTTAGCAGATCCTGCTCATTGTAAGATTTACCACTGCAACCACTGCTCTGCCACCAGAGTGGTAGCTCCCATATCTATATCCCATTCTGGGGAACGGACATCTGTACTACAAAAAAGTTCCTATTTGTGGTGCTGGAATGAGCACTCGATCTCCTTCTGAGTGCTCTGGCACAAAACAATTGTCACCACCTGAGGAACTGTCATCTCCACTCTGTCGGTCGTGGCGAGCATGTTCACTCTTCTATCTTTATTTTATCACCTACCACATTTTATGTTTGTCTCCTTCTCTAGTCTGTGGGCCTCTTGAAGGCAGGGGATGCATCTTTTTCACCGTTATACTTTCAGTGCCTACCATGGTGCCTGGCCCCTCACAAGCATTCAATAAATGAATTGCCACAGTCACCTGCTCAGGTACACCTCTGCATTTAATTTCTGTAGATATGAGTGAGCAGAGAAGACTCGACTACGTGCCTGTCTGCTCTTCAATAATAATAATAACATATTTATCTGGAAGACATACCCTGTTTACAAGTATTACCTCTTTTAATCCTTGCCCCTGTGACATAGATACTATCTCTATGTACATAGGAAGAAATTGGGGGCAGAGAGATTAAGTTCCTGGTTCCAGGTGACCCAGCAGAGAAGGAGATGGGTCTTTTGGATTCCAGAGCTCCAAGCCCTAAATCATTCCTCTCTAACGGATCAGGGTGGTACAGTGAGATCAGCACAATTGATAGGACTTTTCCAGGAGAGGATTCACCTTGAAAGCAGGTTTAGAGTAGAGAGTGAGATGATAAGCTGAAGGGACTTTGAATGATGTTCAACAAAGAACTGAAGTGGAGGCTATTGGTTGTGAGGTGGTTAAAGATGCTCTAGAAGTAGAGAAAAAAGACTGAGCCTATGTTTTAAGGCAGCAGGAAGCCCATTGCAAGTCCATACGATGAAAGAGATCACTGTTAAAATTACAGGTAAAATAAAAGCTGAAACATGCCTGTGTGTTGCTTTTTTCCTTAGAGTAGTCTTTATTTTGCTGCTCTCTTTTTAGCTATATTTTCCACATTGTATGGACAATCAATCCCTTTACTTCTAAGTTAATTTCTATTTTCATGCATGCAACACATATACACACTAATAGTATAGAAAAATAGCACTGCCTATAGATTTCTAATTAAAAAAAAACCAGTGCCCCGCCCAATCCCCACATACTTCCCAAGCCTACTCTCCCAAAGGAAATTACTTTAACTCTTTTTATCTGTTTCTTCTAACATTTACAACCATCTTCTAAATAATGTGCTTTTACTTGGTTTCTTGTTTGATTGATTTTAGACACAATCTATTGCTTTCCCACCACAGTGCCTGAGGGTCTCAGTCTTCCGTATCACTTTCCCCACTTGCTTTTCTTCCCTGCCCCCCACAAGAAGCACATCAACATTTTTTGTTACATCAAAAGTCAGTTTTTTTTTTTAAAAGTCAGCTTTACATTATTATGATCGAGCTAATATTGTTGACAGTTAAGGAGTACTCTTAACCATATCCTTTCCGTGTACAATCTCCATTTTTCTTATATTAAACATTTGCTCGGTTTTAAATTGGCCTATTTGCTCATGAACTTGTTCAATTTCCCCCCAAGCATTTCATCATGATGTTATTTAAATATCAACATCTCCCAAATGTGTGCACATGTCACTTCTACAGTTCTCCCTGCAGTTTACACTCCCAGAACCCTCCTCTGGGCACAGTGCTCTCTCGGCCTGCCTACAGCTAGCTGCCTCACTGCAATCAAGTTTAGAACATTTTCTTAACCTTAAAAAATCTGTATGCTTTAGCTATCACTCCCTACCCTCCACCCTCATCCAGCCCTAAGCAACCACTAATATGCTTTCTGTCTGTATAGACTTGCCGATTCTTTGGAAATTTTATATGAATAGAATCATATACCTATGGTCTTTTGTGACTGGCTTCTTTCACTCAGCATAAATTTTCAAGGTTCACCCATGTTACAGCATGTATCAGTACTTCTGCCCTTTTCATGGCTGAAAAATATCCCATTGTATGGATTTATCATATTTTTATTAAACTTTTTTTTATTGTATAATACAACATATATAGAAAGCAAAGAAAGGATAAAACAATAGTTTCCAAAGCACTCTTCAACAAGTAATTACAGGATAGATCCCAAAGTTTGTCATGGGCTACCATATCATCATCTCAGATTTTTTTCCTTCTAGCTGCTCCAGAGTATAGGAGACTAGAAGGAATAAATATTTTTTATTATCACAATAGATTCTCTTTTTGTGTGTGTGAAAAAATAACATATATACAAAAAAAGCAATAAATTTCAAAGTATAGCACAACAATTAGTTGAAGAACAGATTTCAGAGTTTGGTATGGGTTACAATTCTACGATTTTTGGTTTTTACTTCTAGCTGCTCTAAGATACCGGAGACTAAAAGAAATAGCAATTTAATGTTTCAGCAATCATGTTCATTTGTTAAAACACTACTTTTTCTGTATAACTCCACCATCACCTTTCATCTTTCTATCCCACTCTTTAGGAGTATTTGGGCTATTCCCATTCTATCGTTTTCATGTTGGAAAGGGCTGTCAATAATATGGGGTAGGGAGATGGAGCGAGCTGATGTTCTGGAGGGAATGGGCCCTTAGGTTTCAGGACTTATCTGGTTCAGGGACCCATCTGGAGGTTGTAGTTTTCTGGAAAGTTACCCTAGTGCATGGAACTTTTGTAGAATCTTACATATTGCCCTAGGTGTTCTTTAAGATTGGCTGGAATGGTTTTGGTTGGGGTTTGCCAGGTTATGATAGGTAGCAAAGTCTAACTGAAGCTTGCGTAAGAGCAACCTCCAGAGTGGCCTCTCGACTCTATCTGAACTCTCTCAGCCACTGATACTTTATTAGTCACACTTCTTTTTCCCTTTTAGTCAGGATGCAATTGTTGATCCCATGGGATTTACCATATTTTGTTTATCTATTTATCAGATGTTGGACAGGAAGCAAACATTTTCCAAGGGGTAAAAGTGAGTGGTGCCACTCCCATTTCCACTCCTTGATTCCTGGTGGATAGCTAGGCTCTAGTGTCAACCTGGCCAGGTGATGGTGCCCAGTTGTTCTGTTGCTGTGGACTTAAATCATAAACATGAGAAATTCATCCATGGCTTGTTACATTTGCGGTTGGCTAATGACTGCAATGTCTGCAATGACTGACATTTTAATCTAATCTGCTGGAGTCTTAAAAGGCAGGGTCAGAAGAGAAAAATCTTTTTCTCTCTGCTTCGGCTGGCCAGCGGCTCCAAGGGAATTCATTGAAGACCCTCATCTGAGTTGTGGGTTCATGCTCTGTCCTGTAGAGTTTGGACTGGTGCATACCCACGGTTGTGCAAAACACTTACAAAGACTCATATGTACAGATATCTCCTGTTGGTCCTGCTTCCCTAGAGAACCCTGACTAATGCAGGCATAATTTTTTTAGTTTGATAAAGTCCAATTTATCTACGTTTTCCTCTGTTGCCCATGTTTTTGGTGCTGTATCTGAGGATCCATTGCTAAACCCAAGGTCATAAAGATTTATTTCTATATCTTCATCCAAATTTGTATAATTTTAGCTCTTACATGTAGGTATTTTAGCCCATTCATTTCTACAAAGAAGCCAGCTGGATTATTATGATAGGGATTACACCAAATTTGTTGATCAATTTGGGAGTATTGTCATTTTAACAATATTAAGTCTTCCAATTCATGAACATGGGATGATTTTCCATTTATTTAGTTCTTCTTTCATTTCTTCCAACAAAATTTTGTAGTCTTCAGAGTATGTTTTAGCTTTTCATTATAAACAAAACAAAACATGAACATTGCAGCTCTGAAAAGGACACTAATCTCTCTAGATACCCATATTCTGATTTATGAACTGAAGTTCAGAAAGGCCCTAGGTCACCTCTAAGGATTTTCTAATTCTAGAGTTCTATAATTAAGAACAGTGAATAGACAGCTATTACGTTACTCATCCATACTTTTATTTATTTTTATTTTTTTTATTTTTGTCTGTGTTTGTCTTTTTTTCTTTTTCCTTTTCTTTTTTCTTTATTATTATTATTATTATTTTTCTCTATATTAACATTCTATATCTTTTTCTGTTGTTTTGCTAGTTCTCATCCATACTTTTCACTTATGCTGAAACTATCTTATATTTAAACAGCATCATTTATTAATTCATTCAACACATTTGACCCAAGCACTGTTGTCAAGTGCTGGGCACTGTTCTCATATCATGCAAACTCACTTATTGATTGAAATTAAGGTATAGCTTAAGAATTGCTAACTAAGCAGGGCAGGCTGTTTGACATCCCAATGGCTCCTTCCCCCCACCCTGTTCAGGCTTTTGCAGGTTTGCTAGAGTCAGCATCAGAACACGCTCTTCATGTTTTCTCATCTTTTCTGAAGAAAAGGCCTTTTTATTCAGTAACCACCGTATACAATACTGAACTCTGTTCACTCAGCTACATAAATATCAAGGAAGCTGGCATTAAATTTCATGTATTTCCGTGCAAACCCGTTTCAAAATAAATAAACTATATTTTACACAACACTGTCTGGAACTCCTAGGGTACACTTCTGGACTGACATGTTGAAATTTGGGTTTTGTTTTCAGGCTGGAAATGAGAAGGGCTAAATAAAATCAAAAGTTAATGTCTTGTTTGCATAGGCAATGAGATGAGAATATGGGCCTAAGATAAACTCATGTGATTTTTAAAGAAATGCCCCAGGTGGCCCTGGGCTCTGGTTACAAAATTTGCCTGTCATGGTCTCATTTTTTTTAAATAAATATTTTAACATTTACCTTATATACCCATGTGTGTATGTGTATTTTTTTCTTTTTTCCCATTTCAGAACACATCTGCAATACTTGGACCAACTGATATGGTTAGTATGCTTCCTCTGATAGTTTTCTGCTTAGTAAAGCACGTCAAATTAAAAATCAGATTCATTCTAAAGAAATTCCACTGTCCTAATGGCTAAACTAGGAATTAGAGGTTTAACTTTTTATCTTTCTGGAGTTTATATTCTTTTTGATATGTCTACCAGTCACTGGTGACTCCTATATTCATGTCTCTTGCCCAGACTCCCTCTTGATTGAGCCCAGACTTGTATATTCAATAACCCACTTGACATTTCACTTTGGTTACACACTACAAAAACCAATTCTAGCTGCTTAAGAAAAAGGAAGTTTATTGGGAGGTTGTGAGGGCCTCATAGGGTAATAGGAAAAGTTAAGGAAATGGGTGAAGTTAGAAAGGAATCTGGTACTTCCAGAAGTTGGGAGTAGGAATCTCTCAACTGTTTTATCCTATGGCTTCTTTTAGTTCCGTGTCATTCTGTACAAGAGTTAAAAACCCAAAAAAGTTTTTATGGACCAAGTTTGGGTCACATGTGGACTCCTTGGTGAACAATTATGGTCAGATTGGCAAAGATGTATAAAAGTTTATTAATAGCCCTGTGGGTAATGATGTGTGTGGACACAGGCATTTCCACGCACCACTGTGGGAGTCAGTTTGATAAGATACCAAAATCTTAAAAAAATAAAAGTATATACTCTTTATTCAAGAAATTACACAAATAAGTTATTTTCCAAGGGAGAAAAATTGGTTGCATATACAAAGTTTATCTATCTATGATAGTTAGCTATTCTATTATTGTTTGGAATAGTAAAGTTGGAGATCCCTAAATGTCCAACAATAGGAAATTGGTTAAATAAATGATGATATAACCATACGCTAGAGTGTTTATTGCCTTTAGAAGTGGTCACATGGACCTCTATTTATTTACATAGATACATGTGCATTATGTATTATTAAATGAAAAGGTAGGTTATAACCATATGCATGGTTTGAATGTAGTTTTGTAAAATAAATATATATGTTCTTAAAAGTCTATAGGAACACAGAACATTTGCAAACTGTGTTTTCACTTTGATAATCAGAAAACATGTGACATCTATTTAAAGAGGAAGTGTTAAATAAATGTAGAATCAATGCTGTTTTAATGTGCCTGGAATTCTTTTTACATAGATTAATTTCTTCAAAATGGTATCTCACTTTTAACTTTGTGATACAGCCTTCAAGTTTCTAACTGCCCGATGCTACACTATTGAAAAAAAAATAGCATTCACGATAATAATATTTAACATTTATGGAGTACAAGGGCACTGTGTTAAAAAGCTTTCTGCCCATTATCTCATTCAATACTCACCACAGCCTATTGAAGTTGATATTATTATTGGTCCTGTTTCACAAATGAGCAAGAAACTAAGGCCACATATCAAGTCAGTGGAAAGTCCCAGACTCCCATCCAAATATGTTTAATTCCAGGGCCTATGCTTTTAACCTCTAGGCCATATTTCCTCTATAATTAGATAATTAAGTCTGAGCAAGGTCATTAATTTTTTTATACCAGAAAGGATTTCAGGCATCTGGTTAAGTAACTTTTCCAAGATCGCCCAGAAAATAAGTGGCAGAGCCAGGAGTCAAATCTCTTACAGACTGTGTAAACGAAGTGAGATAACACAGATGTCAACCCATGTCGTGTATTTCCTCAGAAACATGTGAAGGGGAAATGGGAGCTTTTTTTTTTTTTTTTGGCTGGTTTTCATCTCCATTCTGGTTGGACATGTTTTCAGCATTAGAGTGCCTTGCTTTATTCTTTGGGAAGAGATAGCACAGGACAAGAGGGATTTGGGGATAACAGGACTGGGCCACAAGTCTATTTATTGGCTGCTCTGGTGGGGAGAGATAAAAGGGAAAGACCTGAGACTATTGTGAGGAATGCTCAGGCAACCCAGACGCATGGGTTAGTAATAAAGAATCCTCAGGAGGAAGAGAGCGAAAAAGAGTAAAGAGGGGGTAAAAGAAGAGACAGAGGAAGAGCTGGGAAGCCATATATTCTGTGGATGTGGAAGGCAGGCAGTTTATAGTTGTTACCAGAGTGAGAGTAACTTGAATTTAAGACTGCCAGGTTTCAAAGGAGGAAAGTATGAAAGGTAAACACTGCTAAAACATTCATTTTTTTTTTTTTTACTAAAAAGGACATATCCTAAAGTATCTCAAATCAGAAAATCAGGGACCATCCCTTTAAGTTTGAGTGATTAAAATTCTAATTCCCCTCAGACCCCTCTTTCCACATCTGTAGTGTCATTTCCCTTAAGACAAATATTTAATCTTTTTTTTTTTTTTACCCCTAAGAACTCAGTGGGAACAGATTTTGTGTAAAGAACTCTCTTTTCTTGGCAATAACTTGAAAAATAAATAAAAAGAAAACATGTACTCGTTCTTTTTGTATGCCTAAGAAATGGAACATTCATTGGCTTTCACTTTGAATTACTATAAAAACATGGCAGGACCTGTTCTTAAATTTTTTAATTTTTAATTTTTTTTTTTTTTTATGAAGGAGCCTGTCTTAATTTAGTATCCTTAACCAAACATGCTTTAGTCCCAGGGCAAGAACTGGCTATAAAGAAAAATACTGCTCTTTTAACAGTTCTTTAGCCTGGCTGTTCACTGAAAGCTATGAAGGCAAAATGTGTTTGAAACTCTTTTCATTAAGGACCATGAGGTTTTACTTAAGTTGAACTTGGCTATTCTGGATAATGTGAAACAGAAGTCACTTACTGAGAGGCAGGCACAGGAAAAGGAAATGGCTGACCCGTAACTAGAGTTCTCCAGAGGTGATAGGCACGCTTATTAATCTCCTGGGGCCTATATTCCGTGAGCGGCTCGAGCTGACCGGCATGTCTTGAGTGCTGAGTAATGCAGAAATCATTAGCGTGCACATACATACACTTCACATCACAGGAATTTACTTCCTCCCCCATTACTCCCTTCTGGACATTTCCTTTTTCACCTAAACTGTGCACACAGCATTCAAAAAAGCAACTCAGTATAGGCTTGTTGGATAGAATCCTGTGGAATATTGATCACTGTGACACCTCTTTTGCCACCAGATATGGATAAAGAGTTCTCTGTTATTAGGAAATGAATCTAGGTCAAAGAAATTTCCACATCTCTTTGAGTCTAGTCTGGAGTTATTCCTTTTCTCTCCAAAGGTAGTAAAACATAAACACATGTTTTTAGATAAATGTATTGTATTTTTTTAAATGTAAGGGATTTAATCTTTTGGGTTTTTTTTTAAGATTAAAAAAAAAAGCCTCCCTGACTCCAGATGGGTCCCTGGACCAGATAAGTCCTGCAACCAAAAGGGCCACCCTCTCCAGAACATCAACTAGTTCCATCCCCCTATGTCCCATATTATCAATGACCCCTTCCAACATGAAAAAGTTAGAATGGGCATAGCCCAAATACCCCTAAAGAGTGAGAGAAAGATCAAAGGTGATGGTGGAGTTATATAGAGAAGGTAGGGTTTAACAAATGAGTATGATTATTGAATCATTATATTGCTATTTCTTTTAGTCTCCAGTATCTTAGGGCAGCTAGAAGTAACAACCTAAAATGGAGGAATTGTAACCCATATCTACAGCTAATTTTTACGATGTGCTTTGAAACGTATTGTTTTTTAGTATATATGATATTTTTCACAAAAAGAAAAAAAAGTTTCTTCTGGCCTCTGGGGTTTTGGAGCAGCTAGAAGGAAAAGTCTGAAATAATGGAATGGTAATCCATAACACTCTGAAATCTGTTCTGTGTCTACTTACTGAAATGTACTCTGAAAATCATTGTTTTTTTCTCTTTTCTTTGCATATATGTTATATTTAACAATAAAAAAGTTTTTTTTTACAACAAGCCTCCCTGAGATAATCAGAAGGGTTGAAAATTCTACAAAACAGACAAGACCATTATGTTCTGGAAATATATAGAAACACGCATGTAGTAGAGAATATAGTATTCAGAGTGTCAGTGACTAAAAGCCTGGCAAATTAAATTGTATCCCTCATTGGTTACTTTGTAAAACCACAGGTCCCATACAAATGACAGCCTCTAACACAAATGCAACAAGGGAGAGGAGTGCATTCAACTTAGATACCCACTAAAATGATTTGAGATGTAAAAGATCTGTGCCCTGATAACTATTTTTAAAAATTATGACTGATAAATTTTCAGCTCTAAGAAACCCTGAAAGAAAATGATTCATCCCATAAAGGCATTTTTGAGAGAGAAGTGGATTTAGAATTTAATGGTGACATTTAGTCATTATAAAGCAGGTAATTTCATAAAGAGTAATTTGATATTTATAACAGCATTATTGGCAATTAAATTAGCAAAGAGTAAAAGTGAATTAAAGGTCCTTGATAAACAAAGAATGATGAAAAGGAAGCTCAATAATTGGGTAGTTAGCTGCTAGGGGAAAGAAGAAAAAAAGACGGGAAGAGTGAAATTGTTGCAGTTTTTGTTTTTGATTCCACCCATATTGAATATATCAGAAGCCCTTAGAATTAGATAAATATGCTTATAAATAAGCGCAGCTTTCTTGACCAACTTGTGTGGACTTTGTTATCTCTTTTATTTTTATCTTTGGATTATTCATCTAATGTGCTAGTTTCTCCTTCCTTAAGGTTTTGCTTTGTTATAAATTTTGGTTGGCGGCCCATCCTTGGAAGACAGGTGTTTACTACATTCTAGAAAAGTCACAGACAAAAAGTGTCTTCATTATTCTTTGGTTACACGTTCCGGTCTATTCAAATTGGGAATCAACTTCTTTTACCTTTTTTTTTTTTTTTTTGTAGTCTATAGTCACATATACTCTGTATTACCTTCTGAGGACAATGTAAGTTTTGTAGACTTCAGAAACATGTGCAAGTAATAAAACTCCATTGTATAATGTATTGTGCCAAGAATGGGTTTTTCACACATGGTGTATTAGCGAAGAAATAAAACCTTGAAAGTAAAGTATTTTCTATTAGGCCACTTAGTATAGCATTTGTGTATCCCCAGGGCCAAAATTAATTGATGCTTAGGCATACCCTAATGACTTTTAATTGAAACCTTACTTAATTTACAAGTGTAAGTCTATGAACAAAATCACGTTTGTGTCTAAGGATTTATGACTGGAATAAATTTAATGCTGCGTTAGCTCTTTTGTACACTCTTAGAATAATAGCATTAGCTTTAAAATGTATGTTCTTTGATGGCTTTTCACACCCAAAAGAAAATTATTGAAATTTGGCAGTAGTATAAAGCATCAACCTTAATTTAAAATAGTACTTCAGAATTAGTATATTCAACAATTGTTTCCTCTCGGAGATAATTGGAAGGGTTGAAGCTCCCAGCATCTGGAAATACAGTCACAACTTCATCTGTCCAGCAAACAAATATTCCATTTTTAAGACTGAAAAGATGAAGCTTTGATTCTTTACTAATAAGATAATGTTTTATAGAAACTATAGCATATTATTTTAAGGCTTATTTTCTTCGAGAATGTCTGCTTTGAAATTTCATTTATTCTTTGGGCTTTGTAGAGAAAAAAGTGGCAAATACATTTGTCTAAAAATTTTTTTAATTTATCTCATGACTTTTCTAACCTCCCAAATTGTAATTTTAGAAGATCAAAAAGAAATTAAGCAATATATGCTAATTTTTTTTAAGGACAGAATTCCCAGCTCATTTACTTCTAATTAAGACCTGTAGGAAACCATGAAAAGGGAAGCATGTTTCTGTAACTCATTTAAAACCTCATCAATCCAGAGAAGACATAAACCCTCATTGGATATGTCAATAGACAGTTTAGTAATATAAGAAAAGAAAAAGGGACAAAAAAATACGATCCTTTGGTAATTTCCTTTTCTTAAACTTGTTTTTCCCCATCAAATCCAGCTAAGAGACCTTCGCATACATATATAAACAAACTAGGTTCACATCACAAATGGTGGTTTGTCCTTAGGTATTTGGAGAAAACGATGACGAACACATTGCACGGAGACATTCATTGTTCTGTCTTTCACAAAGAGTTATGCAGCTGCCAGTGTGTGCCAAGCACTGTGCTAATTCCTTCAGGAGCCAAATGCAAAAACAGAATAGAATGCAGTAGCAAGTATCCCTGCAGAGAATTCATAAGAGTATCTGTAGATTGCCTTTCATTTTCAGCCGATTGTTTCATTAACATTTTCTTGAAGACATTTTATCTTATACTGGAGATTGAATATAATATTTTTAGAAAAAGGTGTATTTTGGATCTCCCACGTGTAAGCTGTTTGAAAATGTTTCCAGGCCTGGACTCTGAGGCTGTCAGGCCTTAACAAAGCTATTTAAGCCATTGTCTCCTAAAAGAGTTAGCTAAAAAGATATTTGTGAAGGTTAAGAGCTTGTAGGCCAGTTTATTACTCTGACCGGAAATGTTTGCTCTATCGAGAGGGCTGGCTTTGGCATCTATTCAAAACAATGATCATTTGAAGGCAGCATAGACCCTACTTCTGGGATATTTGCCTATGTGCCCGTATGTTAATGTTAGTCTCTTTTTCTGACCTAAAAACTTCAACTCTTCTAAGGTTTCAAATTCTCATAATTATTTTTCCCCTTTGCAATAATGTCTGCTTTTAGTATGTAGATTAGATTTTCTAGATGTATTTGTCTATTTCCTTCTTAGATTTCAATTCTCTAATGCAAATGAAATAGGATTCTCCAATATTAAGCCAAGATGTTTCCAGGGTAACTGAGCAGAGAGGTAGTTGATTATGCTAAAAAGGGGGGGCTCTTAGCCCCTTCAAATATTATGTGAAAAGTGACCGGAATAATCAAAAGCACTATAGAATTTCAAGGAAGGGTACTCCTTGAATGAACATAAACTGAAGAAACAAAATGCATGTAGAACAGAGCAGAGCAACGCACATTATCAGCCTTTGTCTAACAAAAGGGGAGAAATGAAAACATATATTCATCTTTGATTTTATTTGCATAAAAAAAACACTGGAAGAATAAACAGAACACAATAAAAATTGCCATCCAGGAAATAAAAGGGGTTCAGGAAGCAGGGAAAGGAGGGAACCTATTTGTGTATACTTTTCTATTTAATTTTGACTTTGAATTATGAAATCTAAAATAAAAATTACTTGGAGGACCAGGTTTCCTAATTGTTAGATGTGGGATTGGAATCCATAAGGTGTCTTTAGGCCTTTCCAGGTAGATTCTCAAGAAAACTGGAACCACCAGGCCCTCTAATCCTCCACCCACTCTCTTCCTTTGCTTAAGTACTACATTTTCTATAGGTTCCACCTGCATGATTTGCCAGGGTCAGAAAAGTCAACCCAAACTGGCCTAAACAAAAAAAGGGAATTTATTGGCAGAGGCAGCTGAAAAGACCAGGCATGTAGCTCCAGGCACAGCTTGATTCAGGGTTTAAACCGGGGAACGTGAGGGGCCAGTCCCCAGCAACACTTCCTTAGAGTTGCTTGTATTCTTAGGCTTTGCCATTGGTCACTCACAGCTACAGGTTATCATCATCACAACAGCTAATTACACAAGAAAAATCCACTTTTCCTCGAATAGCTTCAATAAAATCCCAGAAGTCAGGTGCTCATGGGCCTCTTTTGAATCGTGTGTCCACCTCCCCACCAGTCATGGTGGCCAAGGAGATGGCACGTGATGACTGGCTCAGTCTAGGTCACGTGCTCCACGGTGGGTGCAGGAGTGAAGTGAGCTTCTCCTGAAGTGCATAGGCAGAGAGAAGGAGAGGAGAAAACCCCCAAAGCAGAACTGGGGTATATTTTTGGGAAGGGATGTTAGATACCAGACAGCAAAAACTCAGTGTCTCCCCTACCACCCCTTCAGAAAGACTTTCCACTTCCTGAGGGACTCCTAATGCCGACCTCCACCAGATATCTCGGGTTTGGGGAAGACAATAAAAAGTAACTTCAAAAAATATTTGAGATGCTTGCATTAAAATGAGAGTGTCTCAGCCTGAAACAGGCTATTCAGGAACATTTTACTTCTCAAAGCAGGTCAGTAAAATTGCTGTTCTAATCAAGAAAGACCTAAGCATTGAAAAAGAAAAAACTGCTTATATCCCGAAGAATGGAGTTCATAAACCAGTATAAGCAGTTAAATAGACCCGAACCGTGTTTGTTGAGTTAGACAAGATAATGAACTGTTTTCTGTGTAGTTTGTTGTTGTTACAAAAGCTGGGTAATTATTTGGTCTTTAGAACCCTCTTTCAATATGTATTATTCCTGGAGAATGACCATGGCCGGTCTCTAAATGAACAAATATACCACAAGGAAAAGACTGAAAGGATATATTCTTTCCCAGGAGAAGTCCTCAAGCAAAGTAGTCCTTTGGCCAGGTTCTACCCTGTTATTCTATGGCTGGTGTCAGTTCGTTTTCTGCCAGCACCAGGCATTTGTAAAAATGGCTATGGTGGTACAGAACATGTCCATAGGTCCATGGAGGATTTCTGTTTTCCCTTCATTTCTGGCACCACTGGAGCACTACAGTCCAGCACACATAATTAGTTTGAGTGCATGAATAAAACTCTACTATATATAGTCTGTGAATTCCAGGATGCAAACTATATATAGTTGAGCTAAATAACAAGTTCAGTCTCATGTTACTCAGCTTGGCAATGTTTAAAACATTACACAGTTCTTTCCATTCGCTTCTTGTTGAATGCTGGCCTTGACTGGTGCCTCTTGTGTGCCCCCTTGCATTCAGCTGGGCTGTTTTCATAAGTCCCTTTCTGGACTTCTGACAAGTGAGGGCTGTCCTGTCTGACTTCCATGCACCATGGCAGTGCTAGCATTGCTAGGTGGGAAGAGCTCAGGGCAGCAATCTGGTTGGAATGGGGGAAGCTTGGGTTCTTGCCTGGGAATCTTTTCGTAGGGGTGATTTGGGGGTTACTGATGGAGACCACCAAGGAGGGGGAGCTAAAGGATTCATCCTAGGCCACACCTTTCAGTGCTGCCACTGTCCATACACAACCTTTCTTTCTTTTTCAAACATTCTTTATTGTGAAACATAATCTATATACAAAAAAAAAAAAAAAAGGAAAAGCAATATTTTTCAAAGTACACTCCAACAAGCAACTACAGAACAGATTTCATAGTCTGGTATGGGCTAACATTCGACACTTTCAGGTTCTTCCTTCCAGCTGCTCCAAAACACTGGAGGCTAAAACAAATATCAATATAGTGATTTAGCAGTCAGACTCACTTGTTAAATCCTATCTTCTCTGTTATAACTCTTCCTTCTGGAATAACCTTCCTGGAGGTTATTCTTATGCATTATACAGATATCACCTTTTTAGTCAATGTATATTAGAGAGACTGGAGGGAAGTGCGTGAAAATGTAGAGCTGAGTTCCAGTAGCCAGGCTTCTTGAAGATGATTGTATAATGATATAGGTGTCTCAATGTGACTGTGTGATTGTGAAAACCTTGTGTCTGATGGTCCTTTTACCTAAAGTATGGACAGATGAGTAAAACACATGGATTAAAAAATAAATAAATAATAAGGGGAACAAATGTTAAAATAAATTTAGTAGATTGAAATGCTAGTCATCAATAAATGGGAGTGGTAAGGGGCATTGAAAAAAAATAGGGGAAACAAAGGTTAAAATATATTGGGAAAATGGAAATACTAGCAATCAATGAGAGGGAGGGGTAAGAGATATGATATCTATGAGTTTTTTTCTTTTTTCTTTTTATTTCTTTTTCTGAATTGATGCAAATGTTCTAAGAAATGATCATGGTGATGAACTTACAACTATGCGATGATATTATGAGTTATTGATTATATACCAAGAATGAAACGATAGTATGGTCAGAATATTCATGTTCATACATTGTTATGTTTTTAAAAAATAAAACAACAACAACAACAAAAAGAGATAATAATACAGGATAGGGGGATGGAATTAGGAGAGGCTGGCCCCTCTGGGTTTCAGGATCCATATAGCCTAGAAACCTTCTAGAGGTATTGGGCTTCAGGAAATCAAACTTAGTGCATGAAACATTTATAGACTCTGAGCCAGAGCCCTGGGTATTCTCCAGGGTTAACAGACATGATATTGGTTGGGGTCTGGCAAACCATGGCAAAAATAGCAAAATTTAGCTGAAACCTGCACAAGAGCAGCCTCCAGAATAGCCTCCCAACTCCATTTGAACTCTCCCAGCCACTGATATCTTGTTTTGTTACTTTCCTTTTCCCCCTTTTGGTCAGGAAGGCATTATTAATCCCACGATGCCAGGGTAACGCTCATCCCTGGGAGTCATGCCCCACATTGTCTGGGAGACTTTCACCCTTGGATGTCATGTCCCACGTAAGGTGGAGAGTAATAATTTTCCTTGCAGAGTTGGGCTTAGAGAGAAAGAGGCCACATCTGAGCAGAAAAGAGATTTATTGGAAGCAACTCTCAGGCATAATTATAGGGAGTCTTAGCTCCTCCATTACAGAAATGTTTCATAAGGGCAAGCTTCACAAATCAAGGGCTTGGGCTATTTACTTGGGAGTCCTTAATGTTTGAGAGAGCACCAGGGGTCTCCAGTCCTTCAAGGGACTCTACCAATACTTTGTAATTATTAGCCCACCATAGTCTGTAAGTTTCCAGGTATTACATTAAGCTACACAGAATTACAAGACCTCGTTCGTTCTGGGCTCCATGTGTTTGGGTTGTTTAAATGAGCTCTCCAGGCAGATTGAGATAGATCATGTGCTACAGAAAATTTAGACTCTAGACATACAAACCTCTCCACCATTGGTCTCATACAGTAAGTGGAGCTCTAGAGTACATATACTATCATCTTTTGCCTTGTATTCTGATTTAGCTTAGTCCCAACCAGATCGGCTTCATGTTTATCTCTAATTGAGGCTTGATCTCTTTTTCGATTACTTTAACTGTTATTGTATATAACAATGCTGACTTTCAGAACTGCAGAACTCTACCTCTGAATCTTAAGTATCACAGAGGTTCTCAAAATTTCAGGGAAACACCAGCTGATACACATTGTAGCACAGTGTCTCAGAATCTAGAAATACACATACAACTTCAGATGAAGTACGGCTGCCATAGGAGCTTACATTCTAGGTTCCAATTTTCTTATGAGTATATTCTGTAAAAGAATATAGCATATTTGTTCTTTCATTTCTGGCTTATTTTGCCCAGTACATTATCCCCAAGCTTCATTCAGTTCTTTGTGTGCCTCATGACGTCATTCATTTTTGTAGCTACACAGTATTCTATTAATTTGCTTTTTGGTTTCTCAGTCGTTGTACACTTTGGCCCCCTCCATAGATTGGGCATCATGGATAATGTCCAAAATAAATAAACCACGCCTTACAGTGTCCTCACTTGCTGTGTCCTCATAACAGCACTCTCAATTTTAGACAATTTTCATTAGTCCAAAGAGACAAAGAACCAATAAACACAGTCTCACCAAAAGCAAATCAAGACTTCCCTTAACCTCTTGTCCCTCCCTCCCAATTATTTAGCCCTGGTATCGCTGTGGTACTGTTACTGTCTTCTTGTTAACTATTGGCCATAGCACGCAATATTAGTTTTCCTCCTATACCACTCTATTATTGACTCTATACAAGATCAAACCTTTGAAAGAGTTCGTGTGAGAACTTATTTTTAATTGTAATCAGTGGGATACATGGCACTATACATACCCTTTCAGTTATAGTCACCTTCAATATGGCAATGTTACCTATAAACCCACTAATACGTTACCATCACTTCTATCCGCTCCCTTACATTTAAGTTCAGCCTAACTGGGTAATCTTTCCCCCGTCTCTAGCTTCTGTGTACGTCTGGGTCCCCTATATTCTACAGTGTAAACTTTGAAATTACCTTTACCAAAGTCATAACAGCAAAATCATATCGTATCTGTCTTTTTGTGTCTGACTTATTTCACTCAGCATTATGTCCTCAAGGTTCATCTACTTTATCATATGCTTCTGGACCTCATTTCATCTTACTGCTAATTTTAGACTGTGTGTTACAAAAAGTTTAGGTTCTAGACAAATAAACCTCTCTGCCTTTGGTGTCATACAATAGGTGAAGCTCTGGAGTTCATACTCTATCATTTTTGGTTACTGCTGCATAATATTCCACCATATGTATATATCACACTTTGTTTATTCCTTTATCCATTGATGGGCACTTGGACTGTTTCCATTTTCTGGCAATTGTGAAAAGTGCAACTATGAACATCAGTGTGCAAATGTTTGTTCCTGTCACTGCTTTCAGCTTTCTGGGTATAAATCGAGTATTGGTATTGCCAGGTCGTAGGGCAACTCGATATTTAGTTTTCTGAGGATCTTCCACAGCAGGTGTACCATTATAAATTCCCACTAGCAGTGAATAAGTGTTTCCATATCTTCACATCCTCTCCAACATCTGTAGTTCTCTGTTTAATAGCAGCCATTCTTTTTTTATTAATAAAAAAATTAACAACAAACAAACAAAACAATAAGATATCATTCCATTCTACATATATAATCAGTAATTCTTAATATCATCACATAGTTGCATATTCATCATTTCTTAGAACATTTGCATCGATTTAGAAAAAGACAACAGAAAAAGAAATAAAATGATAACAGAGAAAAAAAAAGTTATACATACTATACCCCTTACCCCTCGCTTTCATTTACCACTAGCATTTCAAACTAAATTTATTTTAACATTTGTTCCCCCTATTATTTATTTTTATTCCACATGTTCTACTCTTTTGTTGATATGGTAGATAAAAGGAGCGTCAGACATAAGGTTTTCACAATCACACAGTCACATTGTGAAAGCTATATCATTGTTCAATCATCATCAAGAAACATGGCTACTGGAACACAGCTCTACGTTTTCAGGCAGTTCCCTCCAGCCTCTCCATTACATCTTGAACAACAAGGTGATATCTACTTAATGCAAAAGAATAACCTCCAGGATATCCTCTTGACTCTGTTTGGAATCTCTCAGCCATTGACACTTAGTCTCATTTCACTCTTCCCCCTTTTGGTCGAGAAGTTTCTCTCAATCCCTTGATGTTAATTCTCAGCTCATTCTAGGATTTTTCTCAGTCCCTTGATGCTGAGTCTCAGTTCATTCCAGGATCTCTGTCCCACGTTGCCAGGAAGGTCCACACCCCTGGGAGTCATGCCCCACGCAGAGAGGGGGAGGACAGTGAGACTGTTCGTCATGTTGGCTGGAGGGAGAGGCCACATCTGAGCAACAAAAGAGACTCCCTTGGGGGTGACTATTAGGCCTAAATTTTAAGTAGACTTGACCTATCCTTTGTGGGGTTAAGTTTCAAATGAACAAACCCCAAGACTGGGGGCTCAGCCTGTAGCTTTTGTTGTCCACTAATAGCAGCCATTCTTATAGGTGTGAGGTGATAATTTCATTATTATCTTAATTTGCGTTTCACTCATAGTTAATGAAAATGAATATTTCTTTATGTATTTTTTAGCCATTTGTATTTGCTCTTTGGAAAAATGTCTATTCATATCCTTTGCCCATTTTATAACTGGGTTGTTTGTTCTTTTGTTGTTGAGCTGTATAATTTCTTCATGTACACAGGATAACAAACCTTTATCCAATATGTGGCTTCCAAATATTTTCTCTCATTGAGTTGGTTGCTTCTACACCTACTTGACAAAGTTCTTGGAGTTACGAAAGCTTTTAAATTCAAGGAGTTCCCATTTATCAGTTTTCTTCTTTCATTGCTTGTACTTTGTGTATGGATTTTAAGAAGCTATCTCCTATTACTAGGTCTTGAAAATGTTTCCCTAAATTTTCATCTAGGAGTTTTATGGCATTGACTTTTTTTTTTTTTAACCGTAACCTTTTATTTATTTATTTATTTATTTATTATTTTGCATGGGCACGTACTGGGAATAGAACCCGGGTCTCTGGCATAGCAGTCAAGAACTCTGCCTGCTGAGCCACTGTGGCCTGCCCATGGCACTGATTTTTATATTTAGGTCTTTAATTCATTTTGAATTAATTTTTGTATGGAGTGTAAGTTGGGGGTCCTCTTTCATTCTTTTGATTATTACTATCCAGTTCTCCCATGCTCATTTATTGAAAAGACTATTCTGTCCCAGTTCAGTGGATCTCAGGGCCTTATGGCAGATCTATTAACCATAGATTTGGTGATCTGTTTCTGTGGTCTCATTTCAAATCCATTGATCAATTCTTCTATCTTTGTGCCAATGCCATACTGTTTAGACCACTGTGGCTTGTTAGTAAGTTTCAAAGTCAGGAAGTGTTAGTCTTCGCACTTCACTCTTCTGTTTTAGGCTATCTTTAGTTATTCTAGATCTCTTTCCCTTACAAAAAATTTGGTAACTAGCTTTTCCAAGTCTTCAGAGCTTGTTGGAATTTTGATTGGTATTGCATTGAATCTATAGATCAATTTGGGTAGAATCAACATCTTAATGGCTTTCAACCATCCTATCCATGAGCGCAAAATGTCTTTCTATCTATTTAGGTCTTTATACTTTTTAGTGATGTTTTTTAGTTTTCTGTGTACAAGTCCTTGACATCCCTGGTTAAACTTATTCCTAGATAATTGATTCTTTTGGTTGCTGTTTTGAATGGAATTTTTTCTTAATTATCTCCTCAATTAGATCATTACCTGCATATAGAAACATTACTGATTTGTGCACATTAATCTTGCATCCCACCACTTTGCTGAATTTATTAGCTCACGTAACTTTGTTGTAGATTTCCTGAGTTTTCCAAGTAGAGGATCCTGTCGTCTGCAAATAATGAAGGTTTTATTTCTTCCTTTCCTATTTGGATGCCTTTTATTTCCTTCTTCTGACTATTCACTCCAGCTGGAACTTCTAGTACAATGTTGAATAATAGTGAGTGGTGACAGTGGGCATCCTTGTCTCATTCCCGATCTTAGAGGGAAAGCTTTCAATCTCTCACTGTTAGGTGTGATGCTGGCTTTTTCAAATATGCCCTTTATGATACAGAGGACGCTTCCTTCGATTCCTACCTTTTGAAGTGTTCCCATCAGAAACAGATGCTGAATTTTGTTGATTGCTTTTTCAGTTTCAATTGATATGATCATGTGATCTTTCCCTTTTGATTTGTTAATGTGCTGTATGATGTCAATTGCTTTCCTTCTGTTGCACCACACTTGCATTCTTGGTATAAATGCCACTTGTATAATTCTTTTAACGTGTCATGAAGTATAACTCTTTTTATGTGCTGTTGGATTTGATTTGCTAGTATTTTGTTGAGAATTTTTACATCTATGTTCATTAGGAAATTAGTCTGCAGTTTTCCTTTCTTGTAGCATCTTTATTGGGTTTTGGTATTAGAGTGGTTAGCTTCATAAAATGAATTAGGTAGCATTCCTTCTTCCTCAATTTTTGGAAGAGTTTGAGCAGGATTCATCTCAGTTCTTTTTGGAATGTTTGATAAAATTCCCCAATGAAGCTGTCTGGTCTTGGGTTTTTCTTTGTAGGAAGATTTTTTGTTTGTTTGTTTTGTATGCTGTATGGTGAGGGTCATATTTCATTCTTTTTCCATGTGAATGCAGCACCATTTGTTGATTTTGGGGGGGAGTGGGGGGTGGGGGTGGGGAGTGCACATGTAGGAAGATTTTTGATGACTATTGAATCTCTTTACTTGTAATTGGTTTGTTGAGATCTTCTATTTCTTCTCGAGTCAGCAATTTGTGTGTTTCTAGGAAGTTTACTGTTTCATCATGCCTAGTTTGTGGATATATAGTTGTTCATAGTATCCTCTTAAGATTTTTAAAATCTCTTCAGGGTCCATGGTAACTACCTGCCTCTCATTTTTTATTTTGTTGGAATCCTCTCTCTCTCTTTTTCTTTGTCAGCTAGCTAAGGGTCCGTTGATTTTATCAATTTTCTCAAAGAACCAACTTCTCATTTTGTTTATCTTTATACTGTTTTTTTTTCCCAGTTCATTTATTTCTGCTTTAATCTTTGTTATTCTCTTCTTCTGTTTGCTTTGGGGTTAATTTTTTGTTCTTTCTTTAATTTCTCCAGGTGAGCAGTTAAGTCCTCCACCTATGCTTGCTCTTGTTTTTAAGAATGCTTTTTGTTGGTTTGGTTTTGACATGGGCAGGCACTGGGAATTGAACCCAGGTCTCCAGCATGGCAGGCGAGAATTCTGCCACTGACCCACCATCGTACCTCCCTACTCTTGTTTTTTGATATAGGTATTTAGGGCAATAAATTTCCCTCTCAGCACTACCTTTGCCACATTCCATGTGTTCTGATACATTGCATTCTCATTTTCATTCATCTCTAGATATTTGCCTATTTCTCTAGCATTTTTTTCTTTGACCCACTGATTATTTAAGAGTGTGTGGTTTAATCTCCATATATTTGTGAAAGTTCTGGTTCTTTGGTGATTATTAATTTCCAACTTCATTCTGTTGTGGTCAGAGAAAGTGTTTTGGATCATTTCAATCTTCTTAAATTTAGAAAGGCTTATTTTGTGTCCCAGCATATAATCTATCCTGGAGAATATTCCCTGAGCACTTGAGAAGAATGCATATCCTAATGTTTTGGGGGTATGGGTTGTATTCATCTATATATGCCTATTAGGTGTAATTAATTTTTTCTTGCATTGTTTAAGTTTTCTGTTTCCTTGTTGATCCTCTCTCTGGTTGTTCTATCTATAGTGGAGAGCAGTATATTGAAGGGTCCCACTATTACTGTTGAAATATCTATAGCTCCCTTCAGTTTTGTCAGTGTTGGCCTCATGTGCTTTGGCGCTCCTTGATTGGGAGCATGAACATTTATGATTGTTATTTCTTCTTGGTGAATTGTCCCTTTTACTAATATGTAATGTTCTTCTTTGTCTCTTATGATGTCTTTACATTTAAAGTCTATGTTATCTGATATTAGTGTAGCCACACTTGCTTTCTTTTCATTACAGCTTGCAAAGAACATCTTTTTCCATCCTTTACTTTCTTTCTTCTTTTTTCCACCCATCTTTTCACTTTGAATCTGTTTGTGTCTTTGGGTCTAGGATGTTTCTCTTGTAAACAGCGTACAGATGGATTATACTTTTAATCCATTCTGCCAATGTGTACCTTTAAGTGGTAAGTTTAGTCCAATAACATTCAAAGTTATTACTGTCAAAGCAGTTCTTGAATCTACCACCTCATCTTTTAGTTTTTATTTGTCAGATCTATATATTCATTTCCTTCTCTCTCTTTTTATTCTTTTAATTACATTACTGGTATTCTTCAATTCTGTGCCCTCTTCCAGAACTCCCTCTTCTGTCTTTTTTCTTCACCTGACAGGGTATGTTTTGTAGGGCAGGTCTCTTGTTGACTAGTTCTCTGTCTTTGTTTGTCTTTGAAGATTTTAATCTCTCCCTCAATTTTGAAGGAGAACTTGGCTGGATAAAGAGTTTGTGGATGAAAGGCTTTCTCGTTTAGTATCTTAATAAATCATACCACTGTCTTCTCTCCTCCATGGTTCCTGTGAGTAGTCCAAACTCAGTTATATGTTTTCCTTTGCATGTAATAGATCGCTTTTCTTGTGCTGCTTTCAGGACTTTCTGCTTCTCTTCAATATTTGAGAGTCTGATTGCTATGTGTCTTTGAGTAGGCCTATTTGGATTTATTCTATTAGGGATTCACTGGGCCTCTTTGAGTTGGATAGTTATACTTTTTATAAGGTTGGGAAGTTTTCCTCGATTATAACTTCACCTAAGCTTCCCACCTCTTTGCTCTTCTCCTCCTTCTGGGACACCAAATATTCTTTTATTTGCATGCCTTTAGTTGTTCTGTCTTCTTGCTCACTTGTTCTTCCTTCCTCTTCCTCAAATCTGCAATTATATGCCTAGTTTATTTCTAATTTGGTCTACAGTATTTTTCATCACTATGAGATCTGCTATTTTTCTATTTAATCTTTTGAATTCTTCATTATGCTTTTCTAGTGTCTTCTTGATATCCTTTATTTCTTTTTAAATATCCCTGAATAGGTATTCCGTATTCTGTGACCCCCTAAGGTGTTCTGATTTGTCCTTTTAGCTCACTCATTTCTACCTGGACCCTCACGTGCTTTGCAGTCTTCTGTTGTGCTTGGCGCATTTGATTATCTTACCAAAGTTATTTTACAAGTTGGTTCCCTTCACGCATCTCAAGTTTGGTGTCTGCATTGAAGGTTCTTTTTTGTACTTGGTTTGTTAGTAATTCCCTGCCAAACCCAGGCCCAGATCTCACGTAAGGGGGGCAGCTCTCCTTGAGGGTCTATTAAAAGTTAGGCAGGGGTGCATACATAGTTCAATGGCAGGATGCCCACCTGCCACACAGGAGATCTGGGTTTGACTCCCAGCCTATGCACCCTCCCCAAAACAAAACAAAATAAAACAAAACAAAAAAACACCTCAGCAATGGTAGGCCCTGGAGCCTGAAGGAGACAACCCAAGATATATTGGGAATGAACTCAGATCGGTGGCCACAGAAGAGAAAGAAAAATAAATAAATAAAAATAATAAGTAATAAATAATTTTAAAAATGAAATTAAGTTAAAACGACAACTAAGCGGACAGGTAGTTTGCCAGACTACACTTACTGCTTCTTCCCAACAGATGGCGCTCTTGAGCCACCACATCCCCTCAGGCCCACCTCTCCCGGACTGCGCCAGCCCGCTGGGCAAGATGGTGTGCACCTCAGGGGCTGCCACTCCCAGCACACGGCGGCAGGACAGCAGGCACTGCTCACAAGACCAGGCAGCTGATCACAATCCTGGCAGGGCGGCAGATCACAGCCCTGGTGCCTGGTGGATCTGCCGCCCACAATTCCTGATGGGATGGCCACTCACAGTGCCTAGCAGGGCAACTGATCCCAGTGGCTGGCAGGCACAGTTCCTTGCAACAGGCGGCTAGGTGCAGCCCTGGGCTCCCCACGGGTGCTACCCCCTACGGAGCAGCTGGGGCAGCCCGGAGCAGAAGGATGGTCCACGCCCTCAGTTCTGCACTTCCCCTGTGCCGCTGTCAACCCCCAGAGAGCTGCGGTCAAATAGACTCTGGTTCTCCGTATCTTGATCCCCCTACTCTCTCTCCCAGGACCTCCCTGTGAAATGTTGGAGACCCTCCCAGGACCTCAGCCCTCTCTTTTTGCTCCACGGAGCAGGGATGAACCCAGCCTACTCTATTCTGCCATCTTCCCTGATCTTCACACACAACCTTTGTTTCCTTGTGGAAACTCGTGGCAGGTGGCTAGTCACAGCCCTGGGCTCCCCACAGGTGGTGCCACCTGTGGAGCAGTTTGGAGAGCACTTGCCTACCCAGTTAAGGCCAAAAACTCAGCCAAAAGAAAAATCTATTTTTTCCCTCTGAACTGCCCATTTCCATCAACAGGGCATTGAGTGGTGCTACAAATATTTCTTTGGACATGGACAATGGCCCTTTCCCCACACCTTTCACAGTCTAAAGCAGAATGGGGATAAAGAGGCATCCAAAAACAAAGACGAGCTCTACGAAATGATGAGTACGTTCGTTACAGTGTGGGCCCAAGGAAAGGTGCCTCTTACCTTAGATCTGCTCTTCCCATTTGTATCTACTCTCCCTTGATCAATTCTCACTGCATTTTCCCCACAGTCAATATTCATTCAACAAATATTTATTGAGTATTGACTCTGTGCTAAGTGCTGGGGATACAGCACTGTTAGACTTTTATCCCAGTGGGAGGAGACAAATAATAAGCAAATAAGCAATTACATAAGGTAGTATTAGATAGTGATGAATGAAAAAGGATGGATGGCGGGTTGGGGACGAAGTTTGCAACAGTGGCATGGAAATAAGGGATGGCCACTATGCAGGTGATGTTTGAGCCAAGACTTGATTGAAAGAAGGAACCAGCCTTGGGGGAGAGCTGAGAGAAGGGTCTTGTCCACAGAAGGAATTGGAAGGGCAAAGACCATGCGTGGGAAAGAGCTTGGGGCATTTCAGGAATAGAAGGAAGGTTGGTTTGACTAGAACCTAGGGTGAAGGGGAAAATGATGAGTCCAGGTCAGAGCGCTCATCAGGGGTCAGTAACATCACGGGGTCTGGGAGACCTTGGAAAGATGTTGAATTTCATTCTCAATGCAACGTGGAGAAGGGAATATGCTTTCCAGTTGTGTGTTTCTTATTCTGGGTACCTTATTCAGCACATAAAGGAAACAGAATTAGTAAATTCTGTTTAAATTCTGTTGAAATATTTAATAAATGATGAAAACATTGGCTGCATGGTAAGCACAAAATTAGAGCAAAGATAAATAAAAGTTCTTGGGGGTATTTTATATAGGCTACCAAAGGGTCTGCAGCATTGGTGAGTGTCCCTTTCAAGTGTCTGGGTATTTGTGAGCACCAGGTATACTACACTGCCTTGAACAAATTTTCATTCCCCAAGTTTTTTGGCTTTTCGGATTTGGCAGGAATCACTGCCCTTTTGTCTGTATTCTTTATCACGCCACCAGCTTTCCTCACTTCCGTGATCTTCGTTACATCAAGAGTCTCCAGTTCACAGGTTATAGTTGACCCCATGGGTCCTCACAGGAAGCAACCCCTTGTATAATATCCAATCCATGGTTAGTGGAGAATTCTCAGGATCAACCCAAGGAAGTAAGAGTTCCTCACTTGGTCTTTTGGTTTGAGGGTTCATCTTCCTTCTGGGCTGATATAAAATAAAAATTTGCAAAAGGGCCTGACCAGTTTATTCAGACACCATAATTACATGCAATCTTGAATAGGGCGTGAGATCTTTTTGGTTTGTACAGGTTAGTGTGATGCCCTGATATATCCCAGAGTACTTTTGATAGAGAATAAAAAAGTATTTGTAAAGTTCCCTTGGGGAACTGGGGAGAAGGGAGGAAATATTCAACTTCCCCATCTGGGGAATTCCTGATATTCTCCCAAGCACCGGGAACAACCAATTCAAAAAGCTGAGCCCTCGATTTTGGGGTTTGCCCCTATGAAACTTATTCCTGCAAAGGAGTAGGTAAGCCTACTTATAATTATCCCTAAGAGTCAGCCCCAGAGAACCTCGTTTGTGGCTTAGATACGGCCTCTCTCTCTAAGCCAACTAGGCAGGTGAACTCACTGCCCACTTCACTACGTGGGACATGACTCCCAGGGGTGTAAATCTCCCTGGAAATGTGGGATAGGACTCCTGGGATAAGCTGGGGCCCAGCATCATGAGATTGAGAAAGACTTCTTGACCAAAAGGGAGAAGAGAGAAATGAGACAAAATAAAGTGTCTGGCTGAGAAATTCCAAATAGAGTTGAGAGGTTATCCTATAAGTTATTCTTATGCATGATATAGATATCCCTTTTTAGTTTATGGTGTATTGGAGTGGCTGGAGGGAAGTACTTAAAACTGTTGAGCTGTATTCCAGTAGACTTGATTCTGGAAGACGATTATATAACTATATATATATAGCTTTAACAGTGTGACTGCATGATTGTGAAAACCTTGTGTCTGTCTGATGCTCATTTCATCCAGGGTATGGACAGATGAGTTTAAAAAAATAAAGATAAAAAAATAAATAAATAATAGGAGGGAATAAAGGGTAAAAAAATGGGTAGATTGGAATACTAGTGCTCAATGAGTTTTTTTCCTTTTTTTTTCTTTTTCTGGAATGATGCAAATGTTCTAAAAATGATCATGGTGATGAATACACAACTATGTGATGATGTATACTATATGGACTGCATGTGTGCGAAGATTTCTCAATAAAAGTTTTTTTTTTATTTTAATGGTCTGACCACTTAGCAACTTTAGAATCCACATAAAATAACCAGGGTAGTGACTCTTTCTTTGGGGCTTATTTGCTCATTCATTCAAGTACATGAAGCTCCTGGGCACAAGGGAAATATAGATGCATGACGCATTCCTAGCCCCCAAGTCGATAAAGCTTTCGTGTGCATCTCTGGTCCTTCAAATGAACAAACTGTCCACTTACAAACTGGACTGACTGTACAGGGTGTATTCCCCATGCAGCTTGCAAATATCTGTCTTTAATTATCTTCCAAACACTAACAGCCACCACAGCTTCTGGTTTCTCCTCTCTCCTTCTTCTTCCTTCCCACCTCCAGAGCTCGTGCTGCTGTTGCTATAGCAACCAGAATGAAAAACCTTGAAACCTTATCTCTTGCTATAGTTACATGCCTTCCTATAAGGAACCTAAAGAGTATCAGCCAAACTGGACTCTCTGACTGTTCTTTAAATATATCAAGTCATATTGAAATTGGCATTCTAGAAACAAGAGTAGATTGCATTTGACGAGGGAACTAGAATTGTCAAATCTTGCTTTCAACTAGCCATCCTTTTCCTTGAAGAAAATAAATGAACTAATGACAAAGCAAGATATGAATTGTTTTTAGCTGACTGGGGCTTCACATCTAAACCCCAGATAGAATTCTGGTGATTACATCCCGGTCTGGTGGAGGTCCCCTCTGGCCTAAGCTCGGTTGTCCTGAGAAGGCTCCTTGACTGCTAAGAGCTAGAAAAAAGGTCCCTCCAGCTCAACCCTATCCTTTTAGCCCCAGGCTCAGGTAGCCATTTGCCTGCTTGACATCTCTGCTTGGACATGTCACAGACATGTCCGTTTTAACCATCTTTCATCCCTGTTCTTTCCCTACTCTTCCTCCTGTCAGTAAACAAAGCCACCATTCAGTTGGTGACTCAAGCTAGAAACCTGGAAGTCATCCTCAATTCCTCTCTTTCCTTGCCTCCCCCATGCCCAATCCTTATGAAGTCCCATCAGCTGTACCTCCAACAAAAAATCTGATGAAGTCTATGTCTCTCCGTCTCCATTCCCACCACTTCAGGACAAAGCATAGTCATCTTATCCCAGAATTATTTCAGTAGTGTCTTGACTGTGCTGCCTGATTCCACTTTTTTCTTCCTGAAGTTCTTCTCCATAGAGCAGCTAGAGTGATCTTTCTAGAAAGATAAATCATATCATTGTGCTGCTTAAAATTCACTATGGCTTCCGGTTCTACTTGAGATAAAATCCATATCCTACTTTGGCCAGCCTCATCTTGTACACTTTCCACCTGCTCCCTGCCCCAGTCACGCTTGTCTTCCTGCAGTTCCCACGTGGCTGGCAAATATCTGTCTTTCATTTCCTCCAACATCGAGCAGCTGCCATAGGTCCTGGTTTTCCCACCTCCAAACCTTTTACACTTTCAGCTCCTTCTGCCTGGAACACATTTCCTCTGCCCTTTGCCAGTTTTGCATGGCTGGTTCTTTCTCACCCCTGAGGGCTCAGTTAAATGTCATCTTCTTGGCAAGACCTTCTCTGACCGCCTTATCCAAAACCGCCTTCCCCCACCAATGATTCTCTACCCTTGCATCCTGCTTATTTCCTGCATAATATTTTCCAACACATGTGAAATTTGCTTATTCATTTGTGGGTTTACTGTTTGCCTCCTCTAATAGGAAAGAAAATTCCACTGGGGCAGGGAATAGATCAGGCTTCTTCACAATAAATGACACATAAAAGAATGTCATCGAATATCTGTAAGATACATGAATGATTGTGCCTGAAATCCCACTGGCAAATTCTACACCTATGAAAGGGGTAAGGACTCTTCTTCCTGTTATTTTTTCACTTTCTCAGTTTCTTGGCAGACAGAATTCTCCTAAGATGGTTCAAACGTAGAAACGTTAATAAAGGGTTATTTACTGCATTGCGGGTAGGCTTAAGAGGCCCGACACAGACTATTGAGATACCGGGAGACTAGTAAGAACAGGAAACTCTTAGATCCCCAAACCTGGGGGCGGGGTCAAGGGGAGGGACTGGTGTTCCTAGAACCCAGTTAGAGCTGGCGCTGTGGGGGAGGGGCCGGCAGTGTGAACTTGGAGGAGAGCAGCAGTTTCTAGACTGCTGGCAATTAGGCAAGACAGAGCAGAAGAAACACCCCACTCCCTCTCTTCTCCCACTAGGCTCTCTGGCCCATGCCTCTCTCTCGATGAAGCCAATCGAAAGCTAGCCAGCATGGGAGCCCAGGCAAATAAATCAGTTTGTCGGCCAGCCCTTTCCAGTCCAGCGCAGGTGGTCAATGAGGAGAATCCAGCACAGGTGTTCACTCCCAGCTGCTGCAATTCAGGCTGATCTTGCTCCCGCGACTTAAAGATTAATTGGATTTGGGGTTTATGCATGGAATTTATATGCCATTGGGTTTGTGGAGAAACCCACTCTGGTTTCTAAACAATCAACTCACTAATAAACTACTTCCTGGGGCACTGGAGCCTGCCTTTATAGTGCGTGTGAGTGGGTGAAGTGTTTTTGTTATTAATAAGCACAGCACGGCCTGCTCAAGGAAGACAAAACTCCTGTAATCTTATTTGGCCACCTCATAAATTGAATTATTATAGAGCATTTTGATGATATATATAATTATCCTCACAAACTACATGGGGCCAGTGTTTGGCGAATTTTTTTTTTTTTTTCCTGAGTTAAAAATGCTGTATGTCTTTGCATTCCAGTTTTTCACAAAGCTCTCAACAGTTGCTGTGTGACAATGTCCATTTCTGACTCATTTTACTTTTCAAATACAGATTTGTACCCCAGTTTATTGTAGGGATGCAGATCACTTGGGAGTTTTCATAAGGTTTTATAGATATACACAGGGCAAACAATAAGTCAAACGCGAGTTTTCCTAAAGACTGACAATGCAGCTTGGGGAAAGAATTATCTTTTAAACTTTAGCTGCACGGGCTGGGACTGCGTGGCTTAGCTAAAAGCAATCAGAATCAGAATTTCAATATACAGCACCTTTCTAAAAATCATTGTTTTAGTTTGTTTCTTGAAGGCTCAGACAGCTATATTGAATATTTAAATAAGAGCAGGGGGTCTCTAGGAGAGGCAGGTGTCCAATTTATTGTAACTTTGTTAATTAAATGCTAGATCTGTGAATGGAGCTCTTAGTAACAAGTAGCAACCTCATTTCTAATTCATTTTTCTCTTTGCTTAAAATGTTCTAAACACTGGAAGCAAAAACTCCCAATATTTAACTAGAATTTACCCCCTTTGCTCTCTGGATTATCTAATAAGAAAGCATACAATATATTTATTGTGTTTAGGTTTATTTATGTTTAGAAAATAATTGAACACTGGTTTCGGAGAGGCTGGATTTTATCCTCCCATTCTATAAAAGAGGCAAATTGCTCTAAGCCTTCAATGGTTTGAAACATGAGGCTTGTGAGGAAAATTCAAAATCTGCCTCTGTATTCCCTGTATTCTGAAATTCCAGACAGAAAATTCTCTCCTAAAAGAATTATATATCACCTGGCACATATCCCAAGAGAAGTAGGATGGATTGAAAAGTGAAGCATACGCTCAGTGGGAAAATACCTGGAAAGCCTTTTCGTAGCAGTCAAGATCATAATTAATTAACCCAGGGCCTTAGGCCATAATGATACGTACCAGGTGCTTCTGCTTCCACTTAATTAGCTCAGCGTTATTCCTCTTTTAGAAAAGACGCATGCTGATGGGGTGTGTCCAGTTGAAACACACATCAGCATCAAGTGCAATGTTTTAAAAGCATAATTTTCTTAATGTATGGGTTACAATGGCCTCATTTCTTTCACTACTTGTGGACCAACCTTAATGGGTCACTCAGGTTAAAGGGTGTGGTAGAAATGAGGTACTTCCACATTTATAGACAAAACAACCACCACCACCACAATAATTGTAGTTTCCTCAAAACTAAACTTAAAAAAATGCAAGGCATTTTCTGGTTTCTCTTGGAAACCTCTTGATATGTGAGATTTGGGCTTTCATTTGTCCAAATATGAGGAATTTGCCTGCTAGAGTCAACCTACCGATACTGGATGGAAAGGATTAGCGCAGGGACTCTTTTGGCAGGCATCTCAGTGGAAACCCATGTGCTCTCTGACATTGATTCTAATTATTTTTCCATCATTCCCAGGTTATGATCCTAGCAGGAATCTGGGCCAACTTTCTCCCTAGGAAGACTCCTGCCGTGAAACCATCTTTGGCAATGAATCTTTAACAAAAGATCAGGAACTTGACATCTATTTTTAACCAGGACAAGAAAATGTGTGCAACCCTGGGAGCAAATACTGAGAGTAGAAGAGCTTCTAAAAGGTTGCAGTGAGGAGCAGTGAAACAGGAAAAAATGTTATGTGACATGCTGGTGGCTTTATTTTTGTGAAATAGCAACTAATGGCTAGCTATGGAACATCTAGATTATATAATTTTAAGCTGCATGTGTGTGCATGTGTTTTAAGTAGAAGGGTAGGGGCGATGTGTTTAATTGTTATTTTGAACCTGGTGGGTCTTTATGATTTTATCTCCAACTGATCACCAGGGAGGTTGTTAAATAGTACTTGAAATGGAAATTCAGATGTTATTCTAAGAAAAAAGACAGGCAATCATTTGTATTTTGATTGTCTAGACCAGTAACAATTTTTTTTTTCCAGAAAGAGCAGATACATTCAGACTCATGAATTAATTGATCTGAATTGGGAAGTCCTTGGTGGAAAGGTTAAACAAAATATTTTGGGTGCTTCAATGGATTAAACATTTTTCATCCTCAAACTGTCTACCTACTGTAAGGAAATTTCATAAAAATTAATTTTAAAAGCAGCGGATGCAGAAAGTGACATGGCTGTCAGAAAATTACCAAATTAAACATAAAAGAATGTCACCTTCTCTCCTGAAGGATGGTTATTTCTATCTCATGGCTTAGTGCACTGTAATGATTGGTTTCTCCATTAACATCATACGCAAGGAGGCATGCAACTAGGTGAATGAACTTTAAGGACTGTATGTCAAATGAAATGTCAAAAACAAAAAGACAAATATTATCATGCCTCCATCATATGGACTAACTATAATATAAAAACTTGGTGAACTGGGCGGGCCGCGGTGGCTCAGCGGGCAAAGTGCTTGCCTGCTATGCCGGAGGACCTCGGTTCGATTCCCGGCCCCAGCCCATGTAACAAAAACGGAGAAACAGAATACAATAAAACAAGAAAATGTTTAAAAATGTTTCCCTTTCTTCCTTCCTTCCTTCCTTCTATCCTTCCTTCCTTCTCTCTGTCTTTCCTTTAAAAAAAAAAAAAAAACTTGGTGAACTGAAGTCAAGAGCATGGGTTATCAGGTTGGGCTCTATTGTAAAGCGTCCTAGACTGTAAACTCTTACAGCAGTCACATATATTCAGGAGATGTAACTGTTAATTATAAATTCTAAGATGCTGAGCTGTTTGTATATTACTTTGTGTATTTATGTGACACCTGAGACTCAGAGTTAGAGCTCTGAAGCTATGAAAGTCAGCAGTTCCCCATACAAGAACTATTTAAAAAGCTGAAAAAATGAAAAATGGTCAGATTTTAACTAGAGATATGAAAGAGGCTGATATGGATAGGACTGGGGTAATCAGAATACAGGGTAAAGACTGATATTGCCCATATTTTAAAACTTCAACTTCTGCGTGAGACCAAAGGGAGAGATGTTTATTTGGTGCAAAATTTATGTTTTGGGCAGTGCATTTCCTAATTTAAACTTGTATGGTCAGTTTAGTTGAACACCGTAAGTATATGGCATCTTGAATAGGGCATGAGATCTTGTTCATTTGTCCAAGTTAGTGTGATGCCCCAATATATCCCAGAGTAATTTGGGCAGGGAATAAAGAAGTATTTGCAAAGTTCTTCTGGGGGACTGGGAAGAAAGGAGGAAATATTCATCTTCCTCATTTGGAGAATTTCTGATATTCTCGCAAGCAGTGGGGATCAATAGGCCGAGCCCTCGATCTTAGGGTTTGCCCTTACAAAACCTATTACTGCAAAGGAGAAGTTAAGCCTACTTATAATTGTGCCTAAGAGTCACCCTCAGAGAACCTCTTTTGTTGCTCAGATGTGGCTTCTCTCTCTAAGCCAACTCGGCAGGTGAACTCACTACCCTCCCTCCTATGTGGGACATGACTCCCAGGGGTGTAAATGTCCCTGGCAACATGGGACAGAACTCCTGGGATGAGTTGGGACCCAGCATCATGGAATTGAGATGGCTTCCTGACAAAAAGGGGGAAGAGAGAAATGAGACAAAATAAAGATTCAGTGGTTGAGAGATTTCAAACAGAGTCAAGGGGTTATCCTGGAGGTTATTCTTATGCATTATATAGATATCCCTTTTTAGTTTATGGTGTATTGGAGTGGCTGGTGGGAAGTACTTGAGATTGTTGAGCTGTGTTCTAGTAGCCTTGATTCTTAAAGCTGATTGTATGATGATAAAGCTTTAACGAAGTGACTGTGTGATTGTGAAAACTTTGTGTCTGATGCTCCTCTTATCCAGTGTATGGACAGATGAGTAAAAAAATATGGACAAATAAATAAATAGCAGGGGGGATAAGGTGTAAAATAAATTGGGTAGATTGAAATACTAGTGGTCAATGAGAGGGAGAGGTGATGGATATGGGATGTATGAGGTTTTTCTTTTTATTTCTTTTTCTGGAGTGAAGCAAATGTTCTAAAAATGATCATGGTGATGAGTTCACAACCATGATGATATCATGAGCCATTGATTGTACACTGTTCTAGTTTGTTAGCTGCCGGAATGCAATATACCAGAAACAGAATGACTTTTAAAAAGGGGAATTTAATAATTTGCTAGTTTACAGTTCTAAGGCCAAGAAAATGTCCCAGTTAAAATAAGTCTATAGAAATGTCCAATCAAAGGCATCCAGAGAAAGATACCTTGGTTCAAGAAGGCCAATGAAGTTCAGGGTTTCTTTCTCAAGTGAGAAGGCACATGGCAAACACAGTCAGGGCTTCTCTCTCAGCTGGAAGGGCACATGGTGAACACAGCGTCATCTGCTAGCTTTCTCTCCTGGCTTCCTGTTTCATGAAGCTCCCCAGGAGGTGTTTTCCTTCTTCATCTCCGAAGGTTGCTGGCTCATGGACTTGCTGCTTTGTGGTGCTGCAGAGCACCTGCTCTCTGCTCTGCTCTCTCCGAATCTCCTTCCTTCTCCAAAATGTTTCCTCTTTTATAGGACTCCAGAAATCTATCAAGACCCACCCAAATGGGTGGAGACATGCCGTCACCTAATCCAGTTTGACAACCACTCTTGAATAAATCACATCTCCAGGGAGATGATCTGATTACAATTTCAAACATACAGTATTGAATAGGGATTATTCTGCCTTTACAGAAAATCAAATGGAATTTTGATTTAAACATGGCTTTTCTAGGGTCCACACATCCTTTCAAACCAGCACATATTTTCTTAATAATCATATGCAAGAGGTAATTAAACCAACCCTCCAGGTTACGTGTCTTTTAAAATTCCCCTAGTTGAAGTACTCACCAGAGAAGTAATAGGCACTTTGGTAAATGTTTTGTACCATAAATTTAGTTCAGATGCGACTTAAAATCAGCATGAACTTCACCATAGGCAGTTTATTGTCACTGGACTGGTAAATATTTTGTGCTGAGCCAACCTCTTCTAACTTTCTTAATGGTTTTCCTTTTCTATTATCGTGAAAAGTTTAGCTGAATACCTGTACTTATATGAGGACAGGATTAAATGAAAAGTGCTGATTTAAAAAGGAAACCACAAATAAAGAATTCCTATACCACAAAAACAAAAAGACAAACAACTCAGTTAAAAAAATGGGCTAAGGATTCGAATAGGAATTCTCCAAAGGATATAAAAATGGTCAATAAACACTTGAAATGATGATCAACATCATTAATCCTTAGGGAAATGCAAATCAAAACCACAATGAGATACCACTTCACACCCAATAGAATGGATACTATGTAAAAAATGAAAAAATAACAAGTATTGGTGAGGATGCAGAGATATTGGAACCCTCGTATATTATTGGTTGGAATGTAAAATGGTTCAGCCACTTGGTAAACAGTTTGGCAGTTCTTCAGAGTGTTAAATGTAGGATTACCATATGATCCAGCAATATCCAAAGAATTAAAAACAGGGACTGGAACAAGTATCTGTAGACCAGTATTCATAGCAGCATTATTCACGATAGTCAAAAGGTGGAAGCAACCTAAGTGTCCATCCACAGATGAATGGATAAACAAATTGTGGTACATATGTACAATGGATTATTGTTTAGTCATAAAAACTAATAAAGTCCTAATACATGCTACAACCTGGATGAACCTCAAAAACATGATGTTGAGTGAAATAAACCAGACACAAAAGGACAAATATTACGTGTTTTTACTATTATGAAATACCTGGAAAAAACAAATTCACAGTGACAGAAAGTAGATTACAGGCTATCAGGGATGGTAATCTATATTCAAGTTTCTGACTCTATGAATTTGCAAGTTTTCATTATTTCACATCATACAATATTTGTCCGTTTATATCTGGCCAAGGTTTTTGGCCTAGCAACTGGAAGTAAAATTAGAGCAACTGGAAGTAAAATTCAGACTTAATATTGGAATATTAAGTCTGATTGCCTATTAGATATCCATAGGCAAGGTCCAGGGTAGAGATAGCCATTTGGTAGTCATCCCTGCATAGAAAGTATGCAAAGTCACGAGACCAGATAAACCCACCTAAATGTAAGTAGAGACAGAGAAGAGCTATGAGGGCCGGCCCCTGGGACACTCCCGTGTTTAGAGGTCAAGGAGATAAGGAAGAACCAGCAAAGGAGCCTGAGAAGGAATAACCATCAAGGTAGCTGCTGTCACATAAGCGAATTAAAGAAAGTGCTTCAAGGAGGGAATGATCAGCTGTGTAAAGATGTTGACTACTGGGACAAATAAAACGAGGACAGGAAATTTATTATTAGATTGAGCTATGTGGAGTTTTCAGTACATATTGCTATTTTACATATCATTCATTACATCTATATTTTGACCTACTTGTTTATTTTCTAACTCTTCCCTTGCAGATGTAAGCTCTGCCACACTCTGTGACACTCTGTTTTGTTCACTACTGCATCCCTGGTGCCTAGGACAGTGTTTGGTATACAGGAAGTGTTCAATACATCTTTTTCAATAAGTATTGCTTGAATCTTTTTTTAAATTGTGAATTGTGAAAATCTAGAAAAAGGAAATTGTGCTTCTTCTTTGTAATTTGCTTTTTGTATTTTGGCAGAAGTAATGTAATGGATTTTTGAATTAGGTTCAAACTTTGTCAAGGGATTGAACTCACTAAGCTTTGGTTTCCTCTTCCATAACAAAGATGGATAATAATAAGATGATATTTAAGAATGTTCCCAGAACCTACCCAGCACATACGAATGTGGACAGAAGAAACGGTGCCGTGTTAACTCACTTAAGGTTGTTGTTTCACTAAGAACAATTTTTACTCAAAGATTTATATGAAACATTTTTTAAACTTCTAGAAAAGAAAGTTATTATTCCTTATTTCACAAGCATCAATTTTCCCATTTAAGATCAGAAACATTTAAGAATGTTTTCCATTTCATCTTTTTTTTGCCCTGATTTTGTAGGCTGGCTCAAGATTCTGTGATTATTGCATCAAAACAATGAAATATTTCAAACTGCTCTTTCGTTTATAAAACAATCAGATTTATGGAAAAATAACCCATGTTTTCCTATTTGTGATATCACTTCAAATTTTCCTTTGGAAGCTTTCTAGTAGCATTTGATTTTCATAAATCTATTGTTTTAAAATAATTTTATTTAGATAAAAACAATAATTCTACAATTATTACTTTAAAATAAAGCCCCAGGTTGAAACTTATTTGGATACTTGTGACACACCAGGCTTCAAAAAGGATATACTATGGCAGAGGAATAGCTTGTAGAATGTGGACACATAGCATTTTCTACAAGAATGATTTATATTAGAATCTGTTATTATCCATAAAAATCTTAACTGAGTAGAGAATTATACATCTGTCGAAGGAAGTTTTGTGAAACAATTCATTTATTTTAGGAAAATAAGAACTCTTAAACAGGAAAGAATAATTTAGAAAAAAAAATCAGTGAAAGTCCACTAACTATTTGGGTTCAGGAAATTTATTGAAGGAAGCATTTTTGTTTTTACAGATAATTCATATTTATGAAATGGAGGCAAAAAGTTGGCAGTCTCCATTTTCAGTTGTTGGGTCATCTTTAGAATCATGGACCATTGCAGCAAAAAACAATGAATATTTGGGTCAAGGTTCTCAACCCTCATTGTACATCAGAATCACCAGTAGTTTTAAAAACTCCCCAGGGGATTCTGATGTGCCTGGGCTGAAAGCCACTCCCCGCACTCAGTCTCCTCCTTACTCCGATGAGAAGACAGGTTCAGAGAGGAAGAGATAGGCAGCTGTTGTCCGTTCAGTGAGCACTTACTATTGCCTTCCTCCCCTGTCCAGACCCTGTGCTGGGACAGGCTTACGCAAGGCCGGTAAACTGGAACTCAGATCTGATCTGAACTCATCGGAAAGCTTCACAGCCGTCCCTGTTAAAACGCATCCTTTTCCTTATGTTTGGAAACTGCAAATCAGAAGTGACACCATAGCTTTCTCTACTCTGGGACTGTTTTAGGAAATGACTTTTACTATGTTTTATTTAGACTTCTATGTAGTGTCACCTTATCTTCTCTAATTATAATCGAAGTAGAATATAGGAATCATGAATCAAGCCAAGTTATTAATTTAGTTGGGAGCAGCTGATTTACAGTATCCTTAAAATTACCCTCAATACCAAGAAATATCTGGTAAATAAAAATAGCAGAAAAGCCTTAAAATGCAATTTGTTTAAAAGACGGTTGCGGACCATCCAGTCTTCAATTTAAATTCATCTGTTTGTGGGGCAAATCCAAGGAATTTATGCTTAAGGCCATGAGATGATAGCCTTATTTGTACTACAAGATAAAATAGCAACACCTGTCATTGTCCGAAGGTAGTAATGTTGCTCTAAGAAATCACAGTTCGGGTCCATAGCCGTAGTGTGGAATTAGACTGCATCAGATGTTCAGGAGATAGAGAGGAATAGGAGAGTGTGGACTGTCCTGAAGGAGCTTACAGTCTAGTGGGGGAAACTCCTAATCGATCATTTCCATTAGTAAAACGATCTTACTAGCAGAGCATTTCAATATAAAGCGCTAAGTACATGCTGAGCTTTTGAATGAAGAACCGTGGAGCAATTGAAGGGTCCCTTGGGCCAGCCTGGGGGGTGGAGGAGCGGGTCAGAGGCCACGTACTCCAGGGTGAGACCCCGGAACAGTCTTGAACTTGTTTCCAGCAGGCAAAAACAGCACGGTATGATGCCAACTGACTTTAAATGTCTAAGCAAATAGTGGTGGGATATGAGCTGGGCGTATTTTACATTAGTTTACCTCTATGTTTCGCCAGCACCTCTGTCTCTCCTGTGCTCTACTTCCTTATCTTTTTTTACTCTCTTTTATGGAGTCTCTCCTTAGTTAACTCTTTCAGAGAAGTTTCTTTTAAACAAATTATATTTACCAATTCTTTGTTTAAAAAATTAATGTAATGAACAGTTCATTATTTCCATAAGGAAAAAAATAATGAAGCCATTTTACTCAAGTAAAAATGTACCTTTATTTTTGTAATGTGTGATACTGAAAAGTTTTCTAACTCCTTCATTTTTAATTATTCTGCATTTCTGGATTGCATGGCCCTTTCTCGGTCGAACAAAATGTTTAAATTCTTATTCTATTGCAAATACTCAACTTCTCTGATTCTAAAAGCAATATATTCTCACTGAAGATCTCCAATTCATGTAATCCATATTTGTCCAGGCTAAGAGGACTAGTGGGGTTACAGAGACAGTAATATCCTAAGTTTTACTAGCTCTTGTGTCCAACTGCAAATCTCTATCCTGCTCTGCCCTGTCCTTCATGAAGGCTCTGCAGGAGCTGCCGTCACCCGTATAATTGCGGGACAGCCACTAGAGGGCAGCAGCGCCCTCTCACCCCCTGGCCCCAGCCCTGGCTGGCTGGTGCTATCACACCAAGGGCATTTCTGAAGCAGCAAACCCTCAAAATCCTTCATGGCATTATACGAAACAGGCGGACAATCCTTCTTCCACACTTTGGATCCCTGGGCATTATAGAGTCCAAGACTAATAGCTGACTGAGAGAGTGAAAAAAAAAGAAAAAAGGCCCTTATAGCTGATTGCCAGCAACTAATAGCCAGGGTATGGAGTTCTCCATTGAAGGTAAAAAATTTTCACAGAATAACAACAATCATCAGACAAGGTCGCTCTGTGACCATGGTGGAGCAGGACAATAATCAGACCATGCCGTAATCACATCTGAACATGGACAGACACAAGGACATTAAACAACCATAAAAATAACCAAACATCTCCGTTCTTTTTTGTATGCTGTGTGGTGGGGGTCACATTTCATCCTTTTCCCTTGTAAGTATCCGTTACTGTACTACTATCTGCTGATTTTGGGGGGCGGGGGGGGGTAGTGCGCAGGCCGGAATCCCCCTGTTCTTTCGAGTGAGTGACTCTAAGTCCATTTCCTCCTGCCTCCTAGGTAAAAAGAAAAATTAAGATACCAAATCATCGAAACTCCTCCCTTCTTGTCAGAACTCAATCCAGAATAAATCTTGCCCCAAACCAACAAGTGCAATCCCAAATTCTGTAATAAGCCTGTCCCAATTCCTTCTTACCTAGATACCTCCAGTCTCTCTAGTGTGCATGCTTCCTTGCTGCAGCAACCTTGAACCCTGACTGTATTTGACAATAGCCTTTGGCATGGGTCTTTAAGGTGCTGGAGACACCATGCTGCCGCCCTCTCCTGGCCTCTCTATTCCTCATTGCCTTCATCCCCCTTTCTCTTAAAAACATTCTCATACAGACTGATGCCTGATGGCTGGATTTCAGATGACATTGACTTTTCTCTTTGTTTTTCCTGTATTTTCTAAAAATTTACAATGAACATGGATTGCATTTGTAACAAGGGAAAGAATTTTACCTTTAAAATAATAGTACATAAAAAGATACTTTTAACACACTGCTCCAGTGTCGGAAGTTTTGAATGCCCCTGAAAGCTGTTTCTCCTTGTTTTACACATCAAAATCTACTACTGTATGTCCCTGCTTCGGCCGCACATATACAGAAATTAGGACCACACAGAGAAGATTAGCATGTCCCCTGTACAAAGATGACACGCAGACTTGAAAATTAATCCTGTACCCTTTCTCTTTTTGTCAGTTTTCTATTCTTTCATTGCCTCTCACTCTTCCACTCTCAAAATGCTTCTTTTCTTGACTCATGCACACATATATATATATATTTTTTTTTTTAGATATGAGCAGGCGCTGGGAACTGAACCCAGGTCTCTGGCATGGCAGGTGAGAACTCTGCCTACTGAGCCACCGTGGCCTGCCCTCATGCACGCATTTTTCACTTCTTTTATTTCATTCTTCCATTCTTTCCGTTGTAAATTCAAATACAGGGCCTGGGAGCTCTTCAGCGGATACCACCTTAGGCAGAGACGGTGGAGCCAACTGCTCGTAGACCACTTTTTCCTGCCCAGCTAGGCTGAAATCCATTTAATCACCACTTTCCTTCCCACTAATCCCAAATTGGGACCTCAGGATGCTGCTCATCGCAGCACTTCTCACAGCTACAACCATCCCAGTGGGGCTGACCTTCTAAATGAAAATGGTTTGTCATCTTCTGGCACAGGTAACAATCTCAAAACTAAAGTTCTTCCCATTCGTAGTTTGTGTTCACTTCACCTACCAGGATATTACTTACTCCTGAGTAGTCTTTAAAAGAAAATAATGTTGAAAGGGTGATATTTAAACTATTTAGATTGGAACAAACATTCCTTTGGTTATTCTCTAAATTATTCACTATAATTAGTAGCATGAAAGGCTTGCTAATTACAAATAGATGTATCTTATATAATATAATGAGACCACTATATAATAATAAACTGATTTTTTCTTTAAAAATGTCTTTTTTGTTTGTTTTTGCATGGGCAGGAACCGGGAATCAAACCCGGGTCTCCAGCATGACAGGTGAGAATTCTGCCACTGAGCCACTGTGGCCTGCCCTAAAAATGTCTTCTAATTCAGAAATTTTACTTGTTCAGGGTACCCTTTCCATCAATTAATCTTAGACAATGAGATTTTTTAAAGAGCACTTATAATCACAATATTTCAGAGTCCTATTGCACAAATATACATAATTTTTTTCACGTTTCTCTAAATAAAGCTGAATTGAAGCTTTTGTAAGTTGTCAAAAAAATTAGTTCTGAAAAATACATTTCCCAGACTAGCTCAATAGAACACATAGAAACCATTTAAATTTTTGGCCCAGAACTCCCCTTCTTCCTCCATAAGATGTGATCCCCAGAGGTGTGCTGTTTTCTGTATCTTCACGCTCCTATTGGCATCAGATTTTGATCACTGAAAAGCTATTAGTTTTCTCAGCGTTAGGTGAAAACCTTTGCAAGGTCAAAGAAAGCAAAATTATTATAAATAAAAGATTGTGAATATAAATGGAAAAATATTTATATTTCCTATGGAAGATAAGTTCAGTGTTCCAAGGGTATAATTACAATTCCTGGGGCACATCCTTATTCTCATCAAAGGCCTAAAAGTTTTTTGATAGGTAGAAGAAGGAAAAAAAAAAACACACACAACACTTTTGCCTTTTCTTTTCATTGATAATTATATACCTCTTTGCAATTGTGTATATATAACATTTATTGCAGATTTTCTGTTGCCATTCCTCCTTTAAGAGTTTCATGTGTATTAACTCATTTATTTTTTAAACAACCCTAGGACATAAATATTATTCTTATCCCCATTTTCCAAATGTGGAAACCAAGTCGCAGAGAGATGACTAAATTATCCAAGCCCCCCAACTAAATAAGTGATAAAGCTAATATTGAACCCTGGAAGTCTTGCTCTCACAGCAGTTACCACCTCTCTACTGAGGACAGTCTCCTGAGATAGTAATTAGCACACAGTCTGCTTTCCTAGCCAAAAGGTGGGCACACGATCCAAGCTGGGCCAGTTGAACAGTCCTTCCCTGTAATTCGCGTCTTAAGTCATGGGGACAAAAAGACTGCAAATGTTTGGGGTTTGTGCATCCCATCCTCGTGGAGACAGTTCCTAACCAGACCACTCGTGCCACTGGCTTTTCCTGTAGCTCTTGCCCCCAACCCTCCAGATTTCACCTGTGGATAACTGGTGTCTAAACCTGCTTTTCCCGCATTCTTATGGATTCTATGAGCTCATGACAGCCTTCCAACAAATCCCCTTCTGCTTGAGATGCCAGAACCAGTTTCTGTTTCCTGCAACCTCAGAACCCTAATAGATCACGTTGGAAGTTAGGGGTGAAGCCTGCTATTTCTTCAATTTCTCTTCACCTGCTTAGTGCTGTCCACACGGGAAGTACTTAGCCTTGTTTACATAGGCTGGTGCTGAAGCTCAGCCGCCTGAGTTTCAAAACAGCTCTAACCCTGCTCTAATTGCATGGTGTCATGGTCAGGTTCATGTGTCAACTTGGCCAAGTGGTGGTTGGGCAAGTGCTGGCTTGTCTGTTGTGATGAGGACATTTCATAGAATTAAATCATGATCATATCAGCTGCATCCACAGCTGATTCCATTTGTAATCAGCCAAAGGGCCGTGCCTTCTGCAATGAATGATACTTAATCCAATCACTGAGAGTCTTATAAGGAGGATTCAGAAGAGACAGGCTCTTCCTGTTTCCGCTGGTGAGCCTCTCCTGTGGAGTTTGTCCAGACCCTCCATCGGATTTCACAGCCTACTCTGCGGATTTTGGACTCTGTGTTCCTGCGGTCACGTGAGACACTTTTATAAATTTTATGTTTGCGAGTGTTCCCTGTTGATTCTGTTTTTCTAGAGAACCCTAACTAATACACATGGGTATTTAAATACTGAGATCTTCCATGTTGAAGGTCATGTATCTATTTTTTTCTTTAAGATTTAAAAATTGCTATTTTGTTACAAAATAGAGACCTATTAATAGTTCGAGAGCTCTTGATGTGCCCTCAAGGAAAGAGCTCTCTGTGTGAGGGAAGTGTACAGAACAGCTTCAGCCCCTTCTCAGGGTCTGTTCATTTCAGAGTGAAATAAATAAAATGTCTTTGTAGCGTTGGGGAGCACTGGCCACGGCAAGAGGTACAATCCTAACTAAAGGAAACTAAGTCATTGTTATGCTACAAGCATCTTCACTTACTAGTTTCTTATTTGTTAAACAGGGATAGTAAAAGTACCTCCCTCAAAGGGTTGCATGAGGACTAAATGAGATAAGCGTATAAAGTGGTTGTAAGGGTACATGGCATACACTAACCACCCAATAAATAATAGCTGTTATTATTATTATCATTATTATTATTGGCATCTTTTCCCAATTATTCTAATAATAAATGCAATATATGGTAATAGTTTTAATTTAGCATTAAAATTTAATCCACCATATACAAGTCCTATTTGTTTAGGTAAAACGTTAATTTTATTTAAAAATCTTCCCCAGGGAGAAAATTTCCCTATAAACCTATATTTCAATAGGTTATGAAAAGTGCACTTTGGTTTCTATAAAGAGTGAAAGATCTTTTTTTATTTTAACTTCCTGAGAGGCAATACTATGACTACATTAATTTTTCAGGCAGTAGGAGAATGGATATGATACAATCTTGTAATAAATCTTCACTCACCCTGAAAAGATAATCTTGAAATCTGTATAATTAAAGCCACCTCAGTTTATTTGTATAGTTTATAAAATTTTAAATATGGGCTCTCATAATCTTTTTTTTTTTCCTCCGAGAAGAAGGTTGAATTCATCGTGGACTTTTTTGGTGTCACTTTAGTAAGTGGGAGTGATTGTCAGCTTTGTGAATTAGCTAAGTGAGAAACAAATTATTTTTTTCTACTGCCCTGATTTATCCTAATTGGCTCTGTCAAACTCACCAGCTAAATATTCAGCCCTCAAATTGGTTTCCTTGTTTAGAAATGCAAAGTATGTACTAATGCATGGTTTCTACTTAAAAGTATGATTCCATCTAAAACAAAGGCATTTGTCTCTTAAATAGCGCACCATCAAAATTAAGTTTCCTTGCATGCAATTGCTTGAAAATTAAAATCTTAAGTTCCAATATTTTCCTTTTTTCAGGGAAGGTAAAGGACCCTCCTCCATTTTTTAAAAGTATTTTACTGAGAGAAGATAAGTGGAAATGCCTAAAGTTTTAAAGGATAAAGGGAAAAACAGTAAGGAATCAAAATCTTTTTGCTTATTGTTAACAAACATCAATAAACCTACTAAACTTAAAATGTATTTTTATTTTTCAAAATGGAGGCGTTTCCCCTAGTTTGTGAACTCTCTCAGGGTAGAAGAGTCTCTTGTCTTTATATCTCCAGTGTTTCTAGAATTGTCCAGGAAACTAGGGTTGGCCCAAATGTTCTAGAATATATTGGAGTTTTTTTGGGAAATTTTTGGTTGGGAAGATAATAGTAGAATAAAAAGCCTTCTGTACAGCCTTAAAAGGATTATCATTTATAGACACACATTTATAATGTGCCTGTGTGTTGGTGTGTGTGTATATATATATATGTGTGTGTGTGTATGCATATGCATATGTATAGTGACATTTTAGAAATAAATCCAGAACAGCAGAGTTTTCTAGCCTTTTTCATGGCATGGCATGCAAAGAAAATTGCACACTGAGGTAAATGGACAAGGCTGCTCACTGCAGAAGGCAACAAACCAGGGTTCTAGGCACCCAATAACACTAAGGGCTTAAGTCTGCAGTGGTGGGCTGGAGCCAGCTCCTAGAGGCTCCTGAGAGACAACTGTATACATCTCTTCCCAACCCTGCTCTCAATGATGTCTTGTTGGTAGCTTAAATTTGCCCTTGGTGGGAGTATTTACACTACAAAAATTGGAAATCGGCAAATGCCATCAATCAGAGCCTCTTTTTTTTTTTTCTAGAGAGCTCGTTGTTAAACATTTACTGGCACCCCATTGACTGAAGGAAAATTTTAGATTTTCGTCCAATCACCTTACAAGTGAACCTCAGAGATTCACAAGCCCCATACTCTCAGACAGCGCTGCCAATTGCTTCTTAGTTCTGTACCCCTTAAACATGAATAGGTGAGAAAGAAAATTCACAGTGTGAACGATAGAGGCCAAAACAAATAAACAGAACAAAGAAATTCAGAGACAAAACAAAGAGCGAAAGAAAACATAAAACTGCATTAAAAATATTCTCAGAGATGTAAGGGAAGATATGCATTCATAAAATAATAAAGAGCCCTTGGAAAATGAAAATAAAGCAGGAAGAAAATTTTAATAAATGACTGAGAAGATGAAGTCGAGGAATCTTCCAGAAAGAAAAACAAAAAGAAGGATGGAAATTGGAGAGGAAAGAACGTTTTAAAAAGCGAGAACATTAGAGGATCACTGCAGGACTTGCAATGTCTATCTAAAATGTTATCTCCTCAGGGACAGGGATTTCTGTATGTTGTTTTATTTTTTTCATTGCCTGGAACAAAACCAGACACATAGTAGGTCTTCAAAAAATAGTGTTTTAATGAATGGCTTTGAAGAAATAAAAAACAATGAAAACAGAAAGCAAGTTAGCAAGCAAATAACCCAAGGAAATACCCCAGCACTGAAGGAAATTAATTTCCAGAATGAAAGGATCCACTCCAGCACAAATATCAGGTAATAGCCGATACTGAGGTGCATTATTTTGAAACTTCAGTACACCAGAGAGAAAGAGAAGATGTTTCTATCATCTAGAGAGAAGATACAAACAGGTCACATATAAAAGATCAAGACAGAGTAGCTTTAAACTTCCCAATAGCAAAGCTGGAAAGCTATTAGATACCAAATACAAGTCTTCATCATGTGATTTTAAGAAATACATTCTTTCAAATGCCCAAAGACAGAGAGTAATCTATTGTCATGCCAGGTTAGTCTCTGCTTAGTGGTACATATATGAACTCAATTATTTCAAAATATTGCCATCTCATTCAAGATGATTAGAAAATAAGTTTATGTCTAATATTCTGTGGCTTGACATAAACTCCCTAGGGCTAATGAAAATGAAACTCATTTATTATTCAGTCTATTTTGTGTGCCCTCATCGCATGCGATTGCAGCAAATAGAAATTGGAGGCAAAAAGTAGAAGTTTCTAGAGAACTGGATATCCACATGCAAAAGAATGAAAGAGGATCCATATCTCACACCCTATACAAAAATTAACTCAAAATGGATCAAAGACCTAAACAATAGATCTAAGGCCATAAAACTTTTAGAGGAAAATGCAGGGAAATATCTTATCAATCTTATAATAGGAGGTGGTTACCTAGACCTTACACCCAAAGCACGAGCATTGAAGAAAGAAAGAAATAAATGGGAACTCCTCAAAATTAAACACTTTTGTGCATCAAAGATCTTCATCAAGAAAGTAAAAAGACAGCCTACACAATGGGAGACAATATTTGGAAATGATATATCAGATAAAGGTCTAGTATCCAGAATATATAAAGAGATTGTTCAACTCAACAACAAAAAGACAGACAACTCAGTTACAAAATGGGCAAAAGACATGAACAGATACTTCAGCAGAGAAAATACAAATGGCCAAAAGGCACATGAAGATACTCAGCTTCCCTGGCTATTAGGGAAATGCAAATCAAAACCACAATGAGATATTATCTCATACCCACGAGAATGGCCATTATCAATAAAACAGAAAACACACGACAGGTGCTGGAAAGGATGTAGAGAAAGAGCCACACTTATCCTCTGTTGGTAGGAATGTCAAATGGTACAACCGCTGTGGAAGGTAGTGTGGTGGTTCCTCAGGAAGCTACGTATAGAACTGCCATATGTTTGGTAATACCATTGCTAGGTATCCGCTCAGAGGACATGAGGGCAAGGACACAAACGGACATTTGCACACCAATGTTTATAGCAGCATTATTTACAATTGCAAAGAGATGGAAACAGCCCAAATGTCCATCAACAGATGAGTGGCTAAGCAAGCTGTGGTATATACATATGATGGAATATTATGCAGCTGTAAGACAGAATAAAGTCATGAAGCATGTAACAACATGGATGGACCTTAAGGACATTATGCTGAGTGAGATTAGCCAGAAACAAAAGGACAAATACTGTATGGACTCACTGATATTGAACTGACATTAGAGAATGAACTTGGAGAATTTCAGTTGGTAACAGAGACCATCAGGAAATAGAAATAGGGTAGATATTGAGTAATTGGAGCTGAAGGGATACAGATTGTGCAACAGGACTGATTGTAAAAATTCAGAAATGGACAGCACAATACTACCTAACTGTGATACAATAATGTTAGTACACTGAATGAAGCTGAATGTGAGAATGATAGAGGGTGGAGATCTGGGGGCACAAATGAAATCAGAAGGAAAGATAGACAATAAAGACTGAGATGGTGTAATCTAGGAATACCTAGAGTGTATAATGATAGTGACTAAATGTGCAAATTTAAAAATGTTTCTGCATGAGGAAGAACAAAGGAATATCAATAATGCAGGTGCTGAAAATAGATGGTAGTTAATATTTTAAAATTTCAACTTATGTGTGAGACTAAAGCAAAAATGTTTATTTGGTACAAAATTTATATTTTGTCTAGTGTATTTCCTAATATAACTTATGTGGATGGATTAATCGAACACCATAGTACTTGGAACCTTGTGTAGGGCATGAGATTTTGTAGGTTTGTCCAGAGTGATGCCCAGATAAATCCCAGAGAGATTTAAATAGTGAATAGGGAATTATTTGCAGACTCCCTTAGGGGGAATGGTGAGAAAGGGGGAAAATTCAACTTCCCCAAGTAGAGAGTTCTTGATATTCTCACAGGCAGTGGGGACAGCGAAAGCAATAAGCTGAGCCTCCAATCTTGAGGTTTGTTCATATGAAACTTAATCTGGCAAAAGACAGGCTAAGCCTACTTAAAATTAGGCTTAAGAGTCATCCCCAAGAGAACCTTTTCTGTTACTCAGATGTGGCCTCTCTCGGCCAACACAGCAAGCAAAACTCACTGCCCTCCCCTTCCCTGTGTGGGACATGACTCCCAGGGATGTGGACCTTCCTGACAATGTGGGACAGAAATCCTAGAATGAGCTGGAACTCAGCATCAAGGGATTGAGAAAATCTTCTCAACCAAAAGGGGGAAGAGCGAAATGAGACAAAATAAAGTGTCAGTGGCTGAGAGATTCCAAACAGAGTTGAGAGGTTATCCTGTAGGTTATTCTTATACATTAAATAGATATCACCTTGTTAGTCAAGTTGTAACAGAGAGGCTGGAGGGAACTGCCTGAAAATGTGGAGCTGTGTTCTGGTCGCCATGTTTCTTGAACATAATTGTATGATGGTTGTTGCAGTGTGACTGTGTGGTTGTGAGAGCCTTGTGTCTGATGCTCCTTTGTCTACCTTATTGACAGACAAGTAAAACATATGGATTAAAAATAAATAAATAATAGGGGGAACAAATGTTAAAATAAATTTAGTAGAAGGAAATGCTGGTGATCGGTGAAGGGGAGGGATAAGGGGTATGATATGTATGATTTTTTCTGTCTTCTTTTTATTACTTTTTCTGAATTGATGCAGATGTTCTAGGAAATGTTCATGATGATGAATATACAACTATGTGATGATAGTGTGAGTTATTGATTATATAACAAGAATGGAATGATCATATGATAGGAATGTTTGTGTTTGTATGTGGTTATGTATCATAAATAAATTTAAAAAAAAGAAAGGGAGGGGCAAGGGGTATGGTATGTGTGAAAAAAAGTAGAAATTACATAATACAAAATTGATATTCAAATGTCCCTCCAACAGCCTAAAAAACTAATAATGCTTACTTTTGGTTACTATTCATATGGTCACCAGGGTTAGTGGTAGTGCTACACGAGTCCACGTGGCTGGATTGCTGATTTTTGAATGTCTAGACTCTTTTAGTTGTGAGTGACAGAAACTCAATGTAATCTAGTTTAAGAAACAAAAGGAATACATAGGCTCCCAGAAATGGGATGTTCAACAGACGGGCCCTACTTCAAGCAAGCTGTACCTAAGAATGGAAATCAAATCATTAGATTTTCTCTTCTGCCTTTCTCTTTGTCACTCTTGCTCTTGGTTCTGCCTTTCTCTGTGTGACTTCATTTTCAGGCAGGCTGTTTTCATATGGGAGCAAAGATGGCCACAGAACAGTCCGAGGCTTGTATTATCCTCACAGCTAACTATTCCAGAGAAAAGAGTGCAACTCTGGCTGCTGCAGCATTTGCATCAATCTTTGAAAAGGACGTAGGTTATTCCACTTGCTGCCTCTTGGACCAGTCATGTGCATAGGGGAACTAGGTACTCTGGCTGGGTAGCCTGGTTTGTAAACCCACCCCTGTGTCAGAGAAAGGAGGGCTATGTAATTGACAGGCCTACCAGAATTCCTTAGAGCGAGAGTGAGATAGCTTTCAAAAAGAAAGGACCAAAGGGTGGGCTGCGGTGGCTCAGCAGGCAAAAACACTTGCCTTCCATGCCAGAGGACCTGGGTTTGATTCCCGGTGCCTGCCCATGTTATTAAAAAAAAAAAAAGAAAGGATCAAAGAAGACTCTCCCATAGAATAACAGATGAACACTTACATCAGACTCCCTAGGTGTCAAAATTCTTCATACTACAGGAGACTAAATAAAATTTAATGAGAAAATTGTTACCTTGAAGTGATGGATTGCTTAATTAGAATTTAAAAAACCAACCAACCCACAACATTATCCAAATTACTTGAGGTATAACATGCAAACTCCTTGGTTTCTAGGAGATATGCAAATGATGTGCTCTTATTTTTAATTTGTTAGTAAATGGTGCCAGATTTCCAGCTTAAAACCGAAGCTGCATCTTTATCCACAGAACAACCTCACAGTGAGAGGTGCACCGTAGAGATGAATACATATCTTCTCCAATTTTCTTACTGAAATAAACCCCAGCTTTCTACCTAATTTGCTGGTCATGATATTCCCACAGCCGTGGGTGCGTCAAAAACTGATGTGTAATCCCTCTTCCTTTTTAAAAAAACATTTCCCTTGTTGGACTTCAGAATAGTTCTGGGATTTGATGTGATTAAAACAAATTCTATTTAATGTGCATGCTGTTATATTTCCTTGTGTCTGTCAGAATCTGCCTCATTCCCAACTTCTGCATCCCATATCTCCCCCACAAATACCCTCTGGAGATGAATTCCTATTCTGGCCCCTAAAGCAAATCTTAGCCTCTGGAAGGCACTCAGACCCATCACTCAGAGACTTGGTGCACAAAAAAATTATACTTACTGCTAGATCAGCTCTGACCTCTTGTTCCAAGAACAGGCTTCTGGCTTGTCTCTAAGACCATACTTCCTGGTAATCTGTTCTCATAACTACTTCTCTGTCTGACCCCTGTGCCTGAATCCTTGACTTAGCAACCTGATCAGAACTACACTCGATCTTTTCTACACACGGGGCCAACTTCGGGACCATGCAACCTGTGTAGTCACCACAGAGCTCCAAGCTCAGAAGAGTCCTGGACTTGGTTCAATGCTCTGCTATTATCATCTCAAGAACTCTTAATAATTTTTGAACAAGGGGTGACACATTTTCATATTTTACTGGGCCCCCAAATTGTGTCTAGATGTCAACAGTTGTTCATGCACACACAGCTACTGAGAAATATACATTAAGATAGTACCATTCATACAGTTTTATATCCTACTTTTCCACCTAATATTTAATTTGTAAGCATTTTTCTGGGTCATTAAGATATTTTGTACATGTCATTTTTAATCTTTTTTTAAACCTTTTTTATCTGTTAGAGAAGTTGTGGGTTTTACAGAACAATCATGCATAGAATAAAAATATGGAATGCATCACAAATTTGTGTGTCATCCTCGCACAGGGGCCAAGCTAATCTTCTCTGTAGCATTCCAATTTTAGTATGTGTGCTGCTGAAGTGATCATGTAGATGCTATTTTTAATACTTGAAAATTATTTAATCGTATGGAGACATGACTACTTATTTAATTGTGTCCCTATTTTTGGCATCTAGATTGTTTCCAATTTTGTACTGTAATAATGGTGAGGAAAATAGTTTTACATTATTTTTAAGTGTATTTCTGATTATTCCTTTAAAGTAACATCTCAGAAGTAAAATTGGAGGGTTAAAGCAAATAGGAACATTGTTGAAATTGCATTTAAATTGCCAAATAGCTTTCTAAAAAGATTACTATAACTAGTAAAGTCTAAGAAACTTCCTCTTTATACCCTTAACCGCAAAGACCATTATGATTTAAAAATATTTGGTAACTGGATAAGTCAAAGTCTTATCCAATTTAATTTCCATTTATTTGACTACTAGTAAAGAGGCTATTTTTGAGATATTTATGAGCTATTTTTACTTCTTCCGGTAATTGTCCTCAGAATCCAAACTTTTCAACATGGTTTTAAAATTCAGGCTCTGGAGAAAAAAAAATCAGGCTCTGTGAGGTGAAGGATTGGGTATCTCTCACCATTGCATCCCCAGTTCTTACAATGCTCACAGTGAACAGTTGCTGTATATACCTGCATATAAGGCAGGATTTTTCTTTAAAGAATCTCTCAAAAAAGAGAGAACTGTGTTACATTTAAGTTCTTACACAATCTCTTATATTGTGGTGCCGTCTCTCAATCATTTTACTTTGAACATTTAAGTCCTGCCGGAGGAACGCACATCGGCCTGAAATGGCGTTATTGAATGCTTGGGTCCTTGTTGAGATCACCTTTTGGAATCAGGGAAAAGGGGAGACAAATACATTTAAAACATATAGTCATCTGCGTACTTGAGGATGTGACCTCACAGTCCTAAGGGCTGGATGTAGATGGAGAGAATAAAAAGGAGATGGAGACTAAAGGACAAAGGCTTCTTATAAAGTTTACTTTAAAAAGCAATTCAGCTATTCAGGAAAAAAAGTGATGCACTTCCTTGGTCAAAGCTACTGTCATCTCTTGCCTGGATCAATTGTAATAGCCTCCTATTTGTGTCTCTCAATCCTTTCTTATCCTCTGCAACTTATTCTCCACCAAGAAGATCCAGAGTGATCTGTTCAAAATCCACATCTCCTAGTTAAAAACCTGCTATAGTTTACTAATTAATCTTCAAATAAAGATCAAAATTCCTAACGACCCACAGAGTTTTGACTGCTAGCTCTCTTGCCTACCTTTCTAGTCTCATCCCAAGAGGTCTACCTTTACAGATCGCATCCCAAGCCTCACTTCCATGGCCACTTATATCCTCCGAGGGCTTTACTTAGTAGCTCTTGTTGGAATTAGAGTTATAGCTACAAATTCCATAAGGGCAGGACCCATTCCAATTTTTGCACCCCTTTGTATCTTCAGCATCTAGCAAAGTACTTAGCACATTGTAATTATTTGAATAAATGAGTGAATGAGCTCCTTCGTGGTGAGTGAATCCTCTGCCCAGTGGTCTATCATACCTTTAGTAATTGTACTTTGGGGCTTCTAGGCACCCAAGCTTTACTATGAGTCCTGACCATCCAACTTGATGAAGACCAGTCATTCTGCTGTTCTGAGATCAATTGTCTGCCCAGCTAAAGGGATATTCTACATCTTGTTAGACATCAATAACTGATATTCTCCTTGAATCTCTGAAAAATCCTTTTTCTCCACCTAATTTCGACCTGGTATTTACCATATGAAAATTGTTCCTCAGCTTTTTGAGCTACCAATGACGTTAGCTCTTTCTTTAGCCTTTTCAAGTTTTTCCTATAACTAATGGCATTTCAGGTACTCTGCTTGGAAAAGAAGGCTGTTTCCAGTATTTGTATCTCACATAGGGAAAGAACATAAAAACTCCTTGCAGCACATACTTCATGAAATCTACTGATTGAATGAAGTGTTGCTTCGTGCTATCTCATCCAGTTCTGTAACATGTGTACCTCATCTTGTAAGCATGAACAGTGTCATTCATAACCATCAACTTTGTAGTGTATACTTCGTGTAAGCTGCTTGTGGAGTAAAGCCGGTTTAAAAGCAACCGTATCTCCCAGGGATACAGTGCTCTGTGACATGTATCCTGCATGTGCTGGTCTGAAGCTGTTACATACCCCCCAGAAAAGGCCATGTTCTTTCACTCCATTTCTGTGGAGGCAGACTTATTGTGGTTGGAAACTTTTGATTAGGTTGTTTCAACTGAGATGTGATCCAGCTAATTCAAGGTGGGTTTAATTCTTTATTTTTATTTTATTTTTATATTATTCTTTTTTTTTTTACTGGAGACCTTTATGTGGATAAACAAGAGAAACACCCGGAGAGTTTGAAAAGAAAGGCCCTGGAGGTGCTAACAGAAGACACCCAGAAGCTTTGAGAGGAGGCCACTGGAACCAGAAGCTGGAAGCAGCAAGTCCCAGGAATGAAGGATGCTGCCCATGTGCCTTCCCACGTGACAGAAGAATGTACCCACGATGCCATCGACCTTTCTTCAGAGAAAGTATCATCCTGTTGATGCCTTAATTGTGGCATTTTCATGACCTTACAGCTGTAAGTTTGTAAACTAATAAATCTCCATTGTAAAAGCCAACCCATTAAAAAAAAAAAAAAGCCAGCCCATTTCTGGTATATTGCATTCTGTCAGCTTTAACAAACGGAAACAGTGCAGGTAACTCACTTGGAGAAAGCTGTTATCCAAAGCTGTGTTTTGAACATCACACCTGATGTTCTCATTCTGGTCTAACCCAGAGTTAGACCAGACACATGGGGGCAGCCTAGACACAGCCACAGGTCTAACCCAGAGGTCCAGTCCTACAGAGCACATTCATTTTCTAGATGCCTCATTCACATCTTCTTCTTCCATCTCCCTGAAAGTTGCCATAGTTTTTAAGTTCAAAAGATCATTCAGTTACAAGGAAAAACTGCCCTTTTAAATTTTTCTCCATAATGTCACGGGACAAAGGTGGTGGATTCCTTTGCCCATTGTGTTCAAATGACCAATTCCTGAGACACCTGGATGCAAAGAGAGAAAAAGTTTATTGCTGGGTGCAAAGCAGGAGATCCAATGGCTTATTGGCCCCAAAATCTCTCTCTCCAAACTGCAGTAATTCTGATCATTTTATAGTATCAAAAGATGGGCAGGTTTTAAGATAATGATCACAGTGGTTCTAGATAATGTAATTAGGGGTGTGATCTAATTATTGAGCGTGCACAGGTTGATTACATGCTTAGTCACAGAATGTATGCAAGAAAATGGCAGCCTTAATATGATGATGGGCATGAGTTTTAGTATTGTAATGAGGTATAAGTCACTTATCAATTTAAATTTAAGCCACTGTGTGTGCCAGGCAGGTCCATTTTGGTTAGATCAAATTTCACTTATCAAGATAAACTGGACTTGGGGTGGGTTAGTTCTGGGCTGACCCAAGACCCTTCATAATAAGCATTAGGGGCTGTCTTTAGTGTTCACAAGACTCTAAATTTGAAAAGCTGGATAAATGGATACTAGTGAAGCTTAATTACAAGTTATTTACAGTCACAAGGGGAAAAGATAAAGGCTCCATAATCATTATCAGAGATCAGGGTAGCTGGATTACAGTTCAAAGATTTCAGGTATTTTCCTCTATCTACTCTAATATACCAAAAAGCAAAAAGGAATATCTACATAGTAATTCAGTAATCATTATCATCCCTTAAATCCTAACTTCTCAGTTACAATAACACTTATCATCATATGTTAAGTGTTCATGTTATTTATGGTCTGTTTCCTTTCACTAAAATGAATGCTCTATGCCCATAGAAATTTTTGTGTTTTGTTCCTTGTTGTAGTCCTAGTCTTTAGAACAGTGCCTAATACATAGTAGGTGCTCAGTAAATATTTATTGAATGAATGAAAAGTGCCCAATCTATAGCATAAAGAATATTCAAGAGTAACTGTCATGCACAGGATTTTTTCTTCATTTCAAATTTCTGAACAAAATCCTCAAAGTTAAAAAAACCAATACTTTGGAAAAGAATGTAGTGGAACAGAAGAAATGAGGTACAGAGTTAGAGAATTTAGACTAGAAATATGATTAAGGAGTGGGCACATGGGGACAGACTAGACATAGCCACATGTGAGACGTGGTAGATGGAGCTGGTGCTTTGCTTACTAGAAGTAATCACCCTGAATAGTTTCTGGGAGGGAGTGTGTTTATGCCATCTCCAATCTGCTTGACTCTACCTGTCCCCTGGAGCCTAGCCACTGGCTTGCTTCTTTTCCAGAGAAGCATTTGGAGATAAAATCACAGTGCAGGGCTTTAAAAGCATGGAAATGGGGTAAGCCCTCACTTGGCTCGGTGATAGCAGCAGTTTCAGGACACGATTCCCTCTGACTAGACCCATGCAGGCTCTGGCTTCCCCTAGGGGCTGCTTGGAGAAGCCGGTGAAACAGCCCGGAAATGTGTGGAAATGCTGTCCCCCGCCCCAACAGATTGTTCTGAGACCCATACAGCCCTTCAAGAGATGTTCCACTGAGCAAGCCACCAGCTGTGTCTTCTTGAGGAGATATGGCCCTTTCCCCTTACATTTCTTTCCTTGGGATTGCACTCTCTCTGCCTTTCTTTTTTTTTTTTTTTTTTTTAAAGGAAAGACAGAGAGAAGGAAGGAAGGATAGAAGGAAGGAAGAGAGGAAGAAAGGGAAACATCTTTTTAAACATTTTCTTGTTTTTATTGTATTTTGTTTCTCCGTTTTCGTTACATGGGCTGGGGCCGGGAATCGAACCGAGGTCCTCCGGCATAGCAGGCAAGCGCTTTGCCCGCTGAGCCACCGCGGCCCGCCCTCTCTCTGCCTTTCTAAATATGAGCTTTATAAGTTTGTCTCAGGGTATGTTTTCTAGGGAACCTAAGATAAGATATCGACTTCCTGGAAGATGGCGGCTTAGTAGACTTCCTGGAAGATGGTGGCTTAGTAAGACGCGCGGATCTTAGTTTCTTCTCCAGGACAGCTACTAGGGGTGTAGAAACGATACAGAAAGTGCCCAAAGCCACAACAGAGATAAAAAAGACAGCGTACCCCATCCTGGAACGGCTGGCTGGCTGAGAGAAGCAGCTCGGGTGAGATCGCCGAGGCGCGCAGGCCTCACCGGGCGGGGTGGCAAGCGGCCGGAGTTACTCCCTTCCCCCTTCCCGGGCCGGCTGGGAGAATTGGAGAGGCGGTCCCCTGAAACCAAGGTGGCTGGCGCCCACACCACGCGCAGCCCCCCGGACCAACTGAGAGAATTGGATCGGAAACCCCCAGGCCGCGGAGAACGGTGACGGGTGGGGGAGGCCCCTTCCAAACCCGTGACTCCCGGGGAACGTGCACTCTCTCGGGCGGGCCGCTGCCGCTGGTGCCCTCCCGCCACGCTTGTCGCCCAGGGCCGACTAGGAAATTCGGACGGGCTCTTTCCCGGGCTGCGGCGACCAGCAACCCCCCCTGCGTTCGGACCCCGGGCCGGCTCAAGCCGCTTTGGCTAGCGAACCCCCCGGACGGCGAGAGTTTTCCAAAGTTTAAGGTCCCACAGCACCTTTTACTGGTGGGACCCGCAGACAAACGTGTGCCACGAGCGCCACCTACTGGGCAGGATAAGAAAAACAGAACCCAGAGATTTCACAGAAAAATCTTCCAAACTTTTGGATCCAATACCCAGGGAAATCTGTCTAAATGCGCAGACGCCAACAGAAGATAACGGATCACGCTCAAATAATTGAAAATATGGCCCAGTCAAAGGAACAAACCAATAGTTCAAATGAGATACAGGAGCTGAGACAACTAATGCAAAATATATGAACAGAAATGGAAAACCTCTTCAAAAACGAAATCGATAAATTGAGGGAGGACATGAAGAAGACATGGGCTGAACATAAAGAAGAAATAGAAAAACTGAAAAAACAAATCACAGAACTTATGGAAGTGAAGGATAAAGTAGAAAAGATAGAAAAAACAATGGATACCTACAATGATAGATTCAAAGAGACAGAAGATAGAATTAGTGATTTGGAGGATGGAACATCTGAATTCCAAAAAGAAACAGAAAATATCGGGAAAAGAATGGAAAAATTTGAACAGGGTATCAGGGAACTCAAGGACAATATGAATTGCACAAATATACGTGTTGTGGGTGTCCCAGAAGGAGAAGAGAAGGGAAAAGGAGGAGAAAAACTAATGGAAGAAATTATCACTGAAAATTTCCCAACTCTTATGAAAGACCTAAAATTACAGATCCAAGAAGTGCAGCGCACCCCAAAGAGATTAGACCCAAATAGGCGTTCTCCAAGACACTTACTAGTTAGAATGTCAGAGGTCAAAGAGAAAGAGAGGATCTTGAAAGCAGCATGAGAAAAACAATCCATCACATACAAGGGAAACCCAATAAGACTATGTGTAGATTTCTCAGCAGAAACCATGGAGGCTAGAAGACAGTGGGATGATATATTTAAATTACTAAAAGAGAAAAACTGCCAACCAAGACTCCCATATCCAGCAAAATTGTCCTTCAAAAATGAGGGAGAAATTAAAACATTCTCAGACAAAAAGTCACTGAGAGAATTTGTGACCAAGAGACCAGCTCTGCAAGAAATACTAAAGGGAGCACTAGAGTCAGAACCGAAAAGACAGAAGAGAGAGGTATGGAGAAAAGTGTAGAAAGAAGGAAAGTCAGATATGATATATATAATACAAAAGGCAAAATGGCAGAGGAAAATATTATCCAAACAGTAATAACACTAAATGTTAATGGACTGAATTCCCCAATCAAAAGACATAGATTGGCAGAATGGATTAAAAAACAGGATCCTTCTATATGCTGTCTACAGGAAACACATCTTAGACCCAAAGATAAACATAGGTTGAAAGTGAAAGGTTGGGAAAAGATATTTCATGCAAATAACAACCAGAAAAGAGCAGGAGTGGCTACACTAATATCCAACAAGTTAGACTTCAAATGTAAAACAGTTAAAAGAGACAAAGAAGGACACTATATACTAATAAAAGGAACAATTAAACAAGAAGACATAACAATCATAAATATTTATGCACCGAACCAGAATGCCCCAAAATACGTGAGGAATACACTGCAAACACTGAAAAGGGAAATAGACTCATATACCATAATAGTTGGAGACTTCAATTCCCCACTCTCATCAATGGACAGAACATCTAGACAGAGGATCAATAAAGAAATAGCGAATCTGAATATTACTATAAAGGAGCTAGACTTAACAGACATTTATAGGACATTGCATCCCACAACAGCAGGATACACCTTTTTCTCAAGTGCTCATGGATCATTCTCAAAGATAAGATATCAAGAAAAGGACGTGTTCAGGTGCACAGTGGTTCAAGGCTCGCCTTTCATGTGGGAGACCCGGTTCAATTCCCCCCAAACTATGCAACCCCCCCCCCTCCAAAAAAGGGGGGATGTGTTGTCAATTCAGTTCCAGAAAGATTACTCTGAATCTTAGGCATACTTTGAAGTTCAAATCCTTCCTTCATGTGCCTTGCTTTAAAAAGAGATGTTGCTACTTCAAAATAGTTAAAATATTAATTTCTAGCTGAAGTTAAATATTCATAAATTGAAAAACTGGTAGATGTTTGAGTGAAGGCTGAAAGAAAGACTTAGAGACGAGTTATTATAGTCAGAAAGGCCCTTGTAAATTTCATTCATTTGTTCATTCAACAAAGAGTGCTAAATATTAATCTAGATGCTGGGGACACACCAATGAACAAGACATGATTTCTTTCCTCTAGGAGCTTAAATACCAATGGGGAAGACAAATGATAAATAAACAAGGAAATAATATAATATTGGATGATGATAAATGATATGAAGAAAAATAAAGGTGAAGGGGATAGATAGAGAATGATGAGATACTCTTTTAGATAGCAAGGTCAGGGAAGGTTTCTCTGGGAAAGAAATCTAGGCAGAGACCTGAATGAAGAAACAGTGAGATTTGTGTGAAAGCTGGAGGAATAGCATCCTAGCATGCATACTGATAGGTTTGTTAGATCAGCTTTAAACTGAGAATGAATAAATAGGGCAAGGGAAGGTAGGTGCATGCTTTTGTCTTTCTTTTTATCCTGAAGTCTTCTAAGTAAGATTTTCAAAGCCTGAAGCGTTTCTCAATTTTTCTTAGTGGCTTAGTTGTGTTTTTCAAGTTAATCAATTGAGCCAAAGTTGAAAGTGCTTCCTCCTTCATTGTAAAATTATTTTTCATCTTATTCTAACCCCACACTTTGCCTGGTTTACTGACATTTATTTATGCATCTCATATCCCACTTAATATAGGTATATACTTTGAAAGCAAAATTTGTGTATTCTCAGCATTGTATTCCCTGTAGTACCTGTCACAGAGTAAGCAAATAATTATTTGCTGAATTGAAACTTCAGTTTTTATTACCCTAGGCTCTTTTTTGGATAAAATAATCAGACACCTCAAAATTCCTAAATCACAAATAAGTGTTTTAGTTTAGCCTCTTTGGAACTATATTTATGTATGGACTAATTTTTAAAAATAAACGTATCTGCTCTTGGACAAGTTGCCTAACTCCTCTGAAGCCTCATTCTCTCCATCTCTAAGACAGCAACAGCAATTGTAATTCAGCAGTACTCGAAGCAAGAATTTTAAAAAGAACATAAATCATCTAGCATAGATGATTATAACTACAGACACCTGGTAGTTATTTAATAAATTGTTGGATTAGTCAAACAAGGAATTAGGAATTTTCAAGGTTGATCTAAAACCAGGTTATTTGATAAAGACTGTACTAGTTATTTGTTTATGACATTTGTTATTAGTTATTTCCTACACGGAAACGATATCATAAGATCCTTTCTCTAATAAGCTTTAATGAGGTATACTTCACATGCAACAACATCCATGAATTTTAAGTGTACTAATTAATTAGTTTTGACAAGTGCATACAGTGTGTGACCACCATCATAATTAACGTGGAAGATTTCCATCACCCTAAAAGTTCCCTGGTACCGTTTGTAGGCAATCCCTTCCATATACCTTTGGCTTTTGGCATCCACTGATTTGCTTTCTGCAGAAGACTCTTTTAATGTATTAAGCAAACATTTATGACAGCCTTTATTTGGAAGACCTTGAGTTAGGTATTTCACAGAATGCAAAGAGCAGTATGATTCTTTCTTAAATAGCTTAAAATCTAGCCTAGTTTTATATAATTTGGGGATTACAAATAATTTCAATTTGTAATTTCAACATTAATTATGCCTACTAAAGAGCATAAGGAAGAGAAAAATTTGCAGTTGCTTCCTGAACCAACTTTTAGAGTACCCCCAAAAAATCATTTTGCTTCACAAATTCCACTATGATTTCTTTACAAAGGCATAAATTTATGATTGCGTGGTGTTTCAGACAATTTTTAAAGTAAGCTGTTCTTAAAATTAGATAACATGCATTTAGAAAAAGATGCAAAAAACATAAGCATATGGTTTTCTCATACCAGGTTATTTAATGTCAACCTAGATGAGCGCTCTGACCAATAAAGTAAAAGGCAACATCCTAAAGCCTTTTGGTTTAGATAGAATAATTACATCACTGGAAAAAAATAGAGAGATAAGAGAACAATGTTCTGCCAAGGCTCCCAAAGAATAAGTAGTGGGGATAAGTCGTGAGAAAATGGATGGCACATTAAAATTCATGAGGAAATGCCGTTTAAGTTCCATGAATAATAAAGCGATTATTATGCAGGATCAGGTTTTTCTTTCATCATTATAGAAAGACACAAAATCATTATCGTGATCTGCCATGTGTTTTTCCTTTGTTATTAGAAGCTGGGAGAGGCCTATTAAATGTTCCTTGTTATCCGGAATAGTCACGGCGGTGAGTAACGCTGCACGCGGCTCTCTATGGCCCTAATTGTAAGTGCATTTAGACCAGAGAAAAGGAACACATTAAAAAGAAGGGCAAAACGGCTGGGTGAATATTTCTTGTGATTACAAAGGACTGACTCTATTCCTAACCTCGTTGCCCCTTTCTTCGTGCTTTACACCTGCCATTTCCAGAATAGACAAAGCTGGTGTTGAATTTGGAGCCTCCTTGGTCACACAGTGGGAACTACGGTTAATTTAAAAGGGGTAATAATACATGCAGGTTGAGGAAGGGTATTAACATCAGGGGAGAAAACCTAATCTAGAAAAATAATCCCATAAAAACTTGTAGAGTAAAAAACAAAACAACCACACTCTAATTCCAGTATGCAAAGAGACTATTGTTCTTTATTTTCTATGATGGATCCGATTTTCTTTGGAAGCTTCTGCCTTGCTCCATAGTGTGCGGGGACTAATACCCCAAACTTTTCACTTGTCAGTTTAAGGTAAAAACCTCTTTCTATTTAAATAAATAGTTCCTTTTAAATAATACATTTTCCTTTGGGTAGGTGCAAAATCTTTCACATTTCCACCCCTTTCTCCCGGCTCTTTAAAATAGAGGCTGGCTGTATGGAAGGATTTGTGACCTCATGCGTCAAGAAGAGGAGGGACCTCAGGTCCCCATGGGGTCTCAGGATGCTTGGTTGCCTTTGCAGCAGAGTGGTATCTTTGAGGACTAGTTGGCACTGAGGGCCCCGCTGAGTTCTGGCAAGTCTAACTCGGCCTGTTGGGCAATATGCTGGCATCATAATTGGAGTCTGCAGTTTTGGTCGTTTGCTCAGCACACTGCAGTCTTTTCATTTACACTAGACCCTTCTACATTGTGCTCCCTCACCCGGGGGCCCTGCAGGGTACGCAAGTCTGTGGGGAGCCAGGGTCGCTCCTTCAGGGTCCACCCACTTCTCTGTCACTGCTGAACAGTCGCTATATTGGATGTTGCACCATATCAAGTAGAAGCAGGACTTGAACCTTTTTTCAGCTTTCTCTTCATGCTATCGAACACATCCTTTTCTAGAAAGTTGCCCTGGAGAAGGGTGCCTTAAGATTCAAGTGTCTAACTCTTCTTTCCTCTTTCAGTGCTACCCTCCACCTGTGATGGAAAGGATTTCCACTTCTTTTCCCATTTGGATGGATTTTCTCTATATCCTTCTGTTTTACTGGAAAGAGGTGGACCCTATACCATTCAATCTTAATGGCTGGCAAGGCATCTTTTCTGCTGTATGAAAGAGTGCAAGGGTAGTTCAGTGGTAGAATTCTCGCCTGCCATGCCTGAGACACGGGTTCGATTCCTGACCTACATACTTCACAAACAAACAAAAAACCCGAACAAACAAAAATTCAGCAAATGGTGCTGCAATAAGGGGATACTCACCTGGAAAAAGAGTGAAATGTGACCCCTGCCATACAGCATACAAAAAACAAAGTAAGAGTCCATCAAAAGAGTGGCTCCTTGATAGCATAGCTGCAAGACAACTGGAAACTGGAGTGTGCAAAATATTTGTTTACCCTCCCCAAATATTGTCCCAGTTTCTTCCTTGGGAGTGTGGTAGAATCCTAATTATAAAGGATATGATGTTAAAAAATTATGACCGTGGAGGATAGAAAATTGAAATTTGTGATTTCATATTTGGCTTATTTTTTAGAATTTTTATGAAAATAAAAGATAAGCATTCTGATTCTTATTTGAAGGAATTTAATTTCACACACCCCCCATTTTTTTTTTTTTTTTTTTTTGGTTTGGCCCCTTCTTCTCTGCCTTCTTCAGAATCAGAAACAGATTCATCTAATTCCCCTAAAGATGAGATAAAACACCCACATTGCCTTGAGCCTAAGGACAATTGGAAAAACAAAAACATGAGAACACCAAAGCTCCTGCAGGGAAGTATGCACCCTTCTTCTGCTTTATTTATTTATTTTTTGCATGGGCAGGCACCGGGAATCGAATCTGGCATGGCAGGCAAGAACCCTACCTGCTGAGCCACCATGGCCCACCCTGTGCTTTATGTCTTTCCTTCTTTTATTAAAAAAAAAAATGTCAAACACTGGTGAAAGGAGTATATGGAAATAGTCTTTGTTCTCAAGGAGCTTCTGTTTTCAAATTCTCTGCAGTAGCTAGGAGGGTCCAGGAGAACCAGGAACAAAGTTGGTGTAGGACATTGCCTTTCCTATAAACTGTGTTTACATCTGATGTGGAAAAGTCAATTTCATAATCTCTTTCAATGTCCTCAGAACCTGGAAAAAGGAGTTTATATAATGTCAAATTATTTATTGGCACATATAGGCTATTTATTGTGACTTTTCTGTGAAGTAATATTTTTGGTGTTTTTAATATAGGGTCAAACCATGAAATTCTTACTGTTCTTAACTTTTTAAAAAAGCATGAAATATTTCAGATATGCAGAAAAATATATATACTGACATAATAAACACTTACGTGCCTAGTAGCAAACCTTAAAATATTGACATACTTGTCTCAGATTGTTTTTAAGAAATAAAAATTATAGATATAGTGAAGTAATCTCCCTATAATATTCCTCTCCCTATTCAACAGGTAACCAGTGTCCAGAAGTTTTTACAGTTTTTTTACTCAGGTATGTGTCCATAAATAGTGCTAGTTTTTGTTTTAAAATTTTATTTAAATGGTATCATTCTGTAAGAACACTTTTACAAATTTACTGACATAAGAGAATTAATTTTTACTATCTTATTTTGTGATTTCTATTTACTATGTTTTTTCATTGTTTCATTTTTATACTTTCCTGCCTTTTATTAACTTGGTAAAGTTATTTCCCCTCACCTCTATTGGGTTAGAAGTTATACGTTAAAAAATCAACTGTTATTTTTTTATGAAAAAAAAAGCTTTCTGGTAAACAAAGTGAGATTTCAGGCTTAATGTATAAAGCCTTATATGATATAGAAAAAGTATCAGTAAACAAAGTTTGCTGCTTTCTTAACAGGCTTACAATTTAGAAATCACCTTTCCTCATTGTAATCACATATACGTTTTTTTGGTTTGTCATTTTACATATTTTTCTTCTGATACTTTCTCTTTGGTGGAAAGTCCATGGTTGTCAAACTTTTTTTTCACAGAGGTAAAATTAAAAATAACTTATTTTTGCTTTTCTTTTCCATTCTATAAAACACTATACATATTTTCTTTTTATTCTTTTCATGTTTACGCTTACATTTTTGAAATGTACACTCAACCAGGTCTGAGGTTTCTTCAGCCTCTTTTGAACAAAACACAACTTTAGAAGGTTTACCTCTCCCATCCTTCATGTTAGTATAATATTTTGCTTTCACCTGTTTAAAAGGCACTGCAATTTAGATTTTTGTTGTTGTTGCTTTTTTAATTTTTTTTAATTTATTTTTATTTTTTTATTAACGGAAAGAAAAAAAAAAGAAATTAACACAACATTTAGAAATCATATCGTTCTACATATGCACTCAGTAATTCTTAACATCATCACATAGATGCATGATCATTGTTTCTTAGTACATTTGCATCGGTTTAGAGGAACTAGCAACACGACAGAAAAAGATATAAAATGTTAATATAAAGAAAAGAAATAAAAGTAGTAATAATAATAATAAACAACAACAACAAACAAACAAACAAGCAAACAAAAACAAAAAAACCCCTATAGCTCAGATGCAGCTTCATTCAGTGTTTTAACATGATTACTTTACAATTAGGTATTATTGTGCTGTCCATTTTTGAGTTTTTGTATCTAGTCCTGTTGCACAGTCTGTATCCCTTCAGCTTCAATTACCAATTGTCTTACCCTGTTTCTAACTCCTGCTGAACTCTGTTACCAATGACATATTTCAAGTTTATTCTCGAATGTCCGTTCACATCAGTGGGACCATACAGTATTTGTCCTTTAGTTTTTGGCTGGATTCACTCAGCATAATATTCTCTAGGTCCATCCATGTTATTACATGGTTCATAAGTTTATCTTGTCTTAAAGCTGCATAATATTCCATCGTATGTATATACCACAGTTTGTTTAGCCACTCTTCTGTTGATGGAGATTTTGGCTGTTTCCATCTCTTTGCAATTGTAAATAACGCTGCTATAAACATTGGTGTGCAAATGTCCGTTTGTGTCTTTGCCCTTAAGTCCTTTGAGTAGATACCTAGCAATGGTATTGCTGGGTCGTATGGCAATTCTATATTCAGCTTTTTGAGGAACCGCCCAACTGCCTTCCACAGTGGTTGCACCATTTGACATTCCCACCAACAGTGGATAAGTGTGCCTCTTTCTCCGCATCCTCTCCAGCACTTGTCATTTTCTGTTTTGTTGATAATGGCCATTCTGGTGGGTGTGAGATGATATCTCATTGTGGTTTTGATTTGCATTTCTCTAATGGCCAGGGACATTGAGCATCTCTTCATGTGCCTCTTGGCCATCCGTATTTCTTCTTCTGGTAGGTGTCTGTTCAAGTCTTTTTCCCATTTTGTAATTGGGTTGGCTGTCTTTTTGTTGTTGAGTTGAACAATCTCTTTATAAATTCTGGATACTAGACCTTTATCTGATATGTCATTTCCAAATATTGTCTCCCATTGTGTAGGCTGTCTTTCTACTTTCTTGATGAAGTTCTTTGATGCACAAAAGTGTTTAATTTTGAGGAGCTCCCATTTATTTATTTCTTTCTTCAGTGCTCTTGCTTTAGGTTTAAGGTCCATAAAACCGCCTTATGGTAAGATCCATAAGATATCTCCCAACATTTTCCTCTAACTGTTTTATGGTCTTAGACCTAATGTTTAGATCTTTGATCCATTTTGAGTTAATTTTTGTATAAGGTGTGAGATACGGGTCTTCTTTCATTCTTTTACTTATGGATATCCAGTTCTCTAGGCACCATTTATTGAAGAGACTGTTCTGTCCCAGGTGAGTTGGCTTGACTGCCTTATCAAAGATCAGATGTCCATAGATGAGAGGGTCTATATCTGAGCACTCTATTCGATTCCATTGGTCAATATATCTATCTTTATGCCAATACCATGCTGTTTTGACCACTGTGGCTTCATAATATGCCTTAAAGTCTGGCATCGCTAGACCTCCAGCTTCGTTTTTTTTCCTCAAGATGTTTTTAGCAATTCGGGGCAACCTGCCCTTCCAGATAAATTTGCTTATTGGTTTTTCTAATTCTGAAAAATAAGTTGTTGGGATTTTGATTGGTATTGCATTGAATCTGTAGATGAGTTTAGGTAGGATTGACATCTTAATTATATTTAGTCTTCCAATCCATGAACACGGTATGCCCTTCCATCTATTTAGGTCTTCTGTGATTTCTTTTAGCAGTTTTTTGTAGTTTTCTTTATATAGGTTTTTTGTCTCTTTGGTTAAATTTATTCCTAGGTATTTTATTCTTTTAGTTGCAATTGTAAATGGGATTCGTTTCTTGATTTCCGCCTCAGCTTGTTCATTACTAGTGTATAGAAAAGCTACAGATTTTTGAATGTTGATCTTGTAGCCTGCTACTTTGCTGTACTCATTTATTAGCTCTAGTAATTTTATTGTGGATTTTTCTGGGTTTTCTACGTATAGTATCATATCGTCTGCAAACATGTTGTTGTTGCTTTTTAACAGCTAATGTCAATTTAGATTTACCAGTATCTTTACTAACTTCTCTGTTCACAATTACTAATAGCCCATCCTTTTTCTTGGGTTCAAATTCCTTTATCTTGACATATATACTTGAATATTCTTTATTAGCAACAATTTGTTACTAGTAACCCATTTCAATATTTAATTATTTCAATATTTATCTGAAAAATACATTAATCTCAGGGTCCACTTTGATTGATAGTTTGAATATACACTTCTTGGTTACTTTTCCTTAGCAATGTGAAGATGCCTGTTATTCTAATGTGTTTTCTCTTCTATTTTTATTGATGGAAAATTTGCTGCTGCTGCATATTTGTCCTTTGAAGGAGATCTTTTTTTTTATCCTGTTGCTTTAAAGACTTTTCTCTCTTTCAATTGTGTTCTGTGTTTCACTTTGTTTAGGAATATTTAATTTTTTGCTTTTGACTGTTTGGGGCTTAGTAATCAGTCAAATACTATTTCTTTCCCTTTCTCTCTACACTTATCACACTGGAACTCCTCATAGAAATAGAAGGGCCTTTTCATTCTATCCTCCATGTCTTTACATATATATATATGTATATTACATATATGTGTATATATATATATATACATAAATATTTTTATTGAGAAATCTTCACACACATACAGTCCATACATGGTATACAATCAGAAGGCTCACAGTACCATCACATAGTTGTGTATTCATCACCATGGGCATTATCAGAACATCTGCATCACTCTAGGAAAAAAAAAACCTCATACTTTCATACCCTTCCTCTTATTGACCACTAGTATTTCAATCTACCTGATTTTTTACCCTTTATCTCCCTATTATTATTTATTTTTATCCTTATTTTTCACTCATTTGTCCATATCCTGGATAAAAGGAGCATCATGCACATGTTTTTCACAATCAGGCAGTCACAATGGAAAAACTATGTAGTTATACAATTGTTTTCAAGAATCAAGGCTACTGGAACACAGCTTGTTTTAGGTACTTCCCTCCAGCCACTCCCATACACCATAAATTAAAATGGGATATCTATATAATGCATACGAATAACTTCCAGGATAACCTCTCGACTCTGTTTGAAATCTCTCAGTCACTGAAACTTTATCTTATTTCTCTCTTCCCCCTTTTGGTCAAGAAGGCTTTCTCAATCCCATGATGCTGGGTCCTGGCTCATCCCAGGACTCCTGTCCCACATAGGGACAGGACAGAATGCCCTGTATTCTCATTTACCTTAGTCCTATCCAGATCGGCTTCATTCATATCTCTCCTTGAAGTCTGATCACTTAAAAAATTTTTTTTAACAGTTGTTGTATGGGGTAATACTGACTTTCATAGCTTCGGAGCTCTAACTCAAGAGTCTCAGGTGTCACATACATACCCAGAGTTTCAGGGAACGACCAGGTTATACACAAAGTTTATCTCAGAGTTTAGAAATAACAGTTACAAGTACTGAATAAATGTGACTGCTGTAAGAGCTTACCATCTAGGACCCTATACAATAGGCCTCAACCTGATAACCCATGCTCTCGACTTCAATTCTCCAAATTTATGCATTATAGTTAGTCCGTATGAGTGAGGTGTGATAATATTTCTCATTTTGTTTCTGTCATTTCATGCAGCATACTGTCCTTAAGTTTCATTCACCTAACTGCATTCCTCAGAACTTCATTTCTTCTTGCAGCTGCTCAGTAGTCTGTTGTATGTAAATACCACAGTTCTCCCTTCTTTCCCTTAGTCTTTGTATCCTTAGGACATATCCACCCTTTTCGAATCACGAATCATGAACACAGCCACAACAAACAGCAGTATGCAAATGTCCATTCAAGTCCCAGTTCTCAGTTCCTCCAAGAACTAGCAACGACGTTGCAGGATCATATAGCAACCCCACCCTTTGCCTCCTGTGGAACCACCACACTGCTCTTTGGAGGGGCTGCATTTCTCAGCTTTCCTACCAACAGTGAATAGATACATCTCTTTCTCCACATTTTCTCTAGCACTTTTTTCTCTCCGTTTCATTTTTAAATAGTTTTATGCGCACATCATACAATCCATCCTAAGGAAATAGACATGCCTTTGCCACCATAATCTATATGAAGATATTTCCTTTTCTTCTGCAACTAATCCATATCCCTCCCCCATATTCCTTACGTGTTGACATTTTGTTTTGGCATAATGCCTTTGTTACCTGCAGTGGAAGCATATTACAATGATACTGTTGACTATAGACCCTAGCTTGCATTGATTGTGGTTTTTCCTGTATACCATCCCATTTGCAACACCTTGCCATGTTGACATTCATTTGTTCTCCCTCATGCAAAAACATTTTTATATTTGTACATTAAAATCACCATCATTGACTACTCTAGGCATTCCTAAATTAAACCATCACAGTCTTTATCCTCTAATTTCCCTTCTGGTTTCATTTGTGACCTTAGCCCTTCTCCCTCAACCATACTCACATTCAGATTCACTCAATGTACTTATATTATTGTACTACCATCAAGTAGTATTGTGCTATCCATTTCTGAATTTTTATAATTAGTCCTATTGCACAATCGGTATTCCTTCAGCACCAGATGCCCAATCTTTACCTTATTTCTATCTCCTGATAACCTGTGTTCTTAACTTCAACTCTCAAAGTTCACTCATTAATATTAGTTCGTATTAGTGAGACTGTACAGTATTTGTCTTTTTGTTTCTGACTAATTTCACTCAGCATAATGTCCTCAAGTTTCATCCATGTTGTTACATGCTTCATGACTTTATTCTGTCTTACAGCTGTGTAAAATTCCAAACTATGTATATACCACAGATTGTTTAGCCATTCATCCACTGATGGACATTTGGACTATTTCCATCTCTTGGCAATCATAAATAATGCTGCTATAGACATTGGAGTGCAAATGTCTCTTCATGTCCTTGGCTTCAAATTCCTCTGAATATATACCTAGCAATGGAATTGCTGGATTATATGGCAATTCTATACTTAGCTTCCTGATGAACCACCAAACTACCTTCCAGAGCAGTTTTACCATTTTACATTCCCACCGACATAGATAAGTGTGCCTCTTTCTCCACATCCTCTCCAGGATGTGTTGTTTTCTGTTTTTGTTTTTTGTTTTTTTTTTATAATGGCCATTCTAGTGAGTGTGAAATGTTATCTCTTTGTGGTTTTGATTTGCATTTGCCTAATAGCCAGTGAAGTTAAGCATCTTTTCATGTGCCTTTTAGCCATTTGTATTTCCTCTTCTGAAAAATGTTTTCTCATGTCTTTTTTTTGGTAACAGTTTTATTCTTAACTTTTTTATCGTATAGTATAACATACATTCAAAGCAATAAATAAAAATTATTTATTTTTGTAGACAGCATATAGAAGGATCCTGTTTTTTAATCCATTCTGCCAGTCTATGTCTTTTGATTGGGGAATTCAGTCCATTAACATTTAGTGTTATTACTGTTTGGATAATATTTTCCTCTAACATTTTGCCTTTTGTATTATATATATCATATCTGACTTTCCTTCTTTCTACACTCTTCTCCATACCTCTCTCTTCTGTCTTTTCGGTTCTGACTCTAGTGCTCCCTTTAGTATTTCTTGCAGAGCTGGTCTCTTGGTCACAAATTCTCTCAGTGACTTTTTGTCTGAGAATGTTTTAATTTCGCCCTCATTTTTGAAGGACAATTTTGCTGGATATAGGAGTCTTGGTTGGCAGTTTTTCTCTTTTAGTAATTTAAATATATCGTCCCACTGTCTTCTAGCTTCCATGGTTTCTGCTGATAAATCTACACATAGTCTTATTGAGTTACCCTTGTATGTGATGGATTGTTTTTCTCTCGCTGCTTTCAAGATCCTCTCTTTCTCTTTGACTTCTGACATTCTAACTAGTAAGTGTCTTGGAGAACGCCTATTTGGGTCTAATCTCTTTGGGGTGCGCTGCACTTCTTGGATCTGTAATTTTAGGTCTTTCATAAGAGTTGGGAAATTTTCAGTGATAATTTCTTCCATTAGTTTTTCTCCTCCTTTTCCCTTCTCTTCTCCTTCTGGGACACCCACAACACGTATATTTGTGCGCTTCATATTGTCATTCAGTTCCCTGATACCCTGTTCAGATTTTTCCATTCTTTTTCGGATAGTTTCTGTTTCTTTTTGGAATTCAGATGTTCCATCCTCCAAATCACTAATTCTATCTTCTGTCTCTTTAAATCTATCATTGTAGGTATCCATTGTTTTTTCCATCTTTTCTACTTTATCCTTCACTTCCATAAGCTCTGTGATTTGTTTTTTCAGTTTTTCTATTTCTTCTTTATGTTCAGCCCATGTCTTCTTCATGTCCTCCCTCAATTTATCGATTTCGTTTTTGAAGAGGTTTTCCATTTCTGTTCATATATTCAGCATTAGTTGTCTCAGCTCCTGTATCTCATTTGAACTATTGGTTTGTTCCTTTGACTGGGCCATATTTTCAATTTTCTGAGCGTGATCCGTTATCTTCTGCTGGCGTCTGGGCATTTAGTCAGATTTTCCTGGGTGTTGGACCCAACAGGTTGAAAGATTTTTCTGTGAAATCTCTGGGTTCTGTTTTTCTTATCCTGCCCAGTACGTGGCACTCGTGGCACACGTTTGTCTGCGGATCCCACCAGTAAAAGGTGCTGTGGGTCCTTTAACTTTGGAAAACTCTCACCGTGGGGGAAGTTCACCAGCTGAAGCGGCTTGGAAGAGTGCCAGCTGGCCCGGGGGTCCGAACGTGGGGAGGGTTGCCGGCCGCTGCAGTCCGGGAGAGCACCCGTCCGAATTTCCTAGTCGGCCCGGGGCGCCAAGCGTGGCGGGAGGGCGCCAGCCGCCGCAGCCCGGGAGAGTGCACCGTTCCCAGCCGGACCGGGGAGTCACGTGTTTGGAAGGGACCCCCCCGGTCACCGTTCTCCGCGGCCTGGGGATTTCCGATCCAATTCTCTCAGTTGGTCCGGGGGGCCTTGCGTGGTGGGGGCGCCAGCCACCGCGGCTTGAGGGGACTGCCTGCCAAATTCTGCCAGCTGACCCGGGAAGGAGGAAGGGAGGGACTCCGGCCGCCTGCTGCCCTGCCCGGGAAAGCCCGCGCCCCGCGGCGATCTCACCGGAGCTGGTTCTCCCAGACAGTCAGCCATTCCAGGATGGGGTACGCTGTCTTTTTGATCTCTGTCGTGGCTCTGGGAGCTGTTCTGTATCGTTTCTACTCCCCTAGTAGCTGTTCCTGGAGTGTTTAGGCGAAAGGGTGAGAAAGAAGGACAGCAGACCAGGAAATTTAAAGTGAGTGGGCTTAGTTTCACGCTCCCGGGGTGAGCTCACCGAAGCCAAGATGCAGGGAGGCGAGTCCAAATTATTTATTTTTAAAATAATAAATAATAAAAAGAAATAAAAAAGCAATGGTTTTCATAGCACTGTTCAACAAGTAGTTACAGGAGATCCCAGAGTTTGTCATGGGCTACCATACGATCCTCTCATATTTTACCTTCTAGCTGCTCCAGAATATAGGAGATTAGAGGGCTTAAATATTTTTTTATCATCCTAATCGAATTTTTCCTTCTTTTTTGGTGAAAAATAATATATGTACAAAAAAGCTATAAATTTCAAAGCACAGCACCACAATTAGTTGTAGAACATACTTCAGAATTTGACATGGGTTACAGTTTCACACTTTTAGGTTTTTACTTCTAGCTGTTCTAAAATACTGGAGACTAAAAGAGATGTCAATGTGATGATTCAGCATTCATATTCATTTGTTAAATCCTACCTTCTCTGTATAACTCCACCATCACCTTTGATCTTTCCATCCCTCTCTTTAGGGGTGTTTGGGTTATGGCAATTCTAAATTTTTCATATTGGAAGGGTCTGTCACTAGTATGGGGTAGGGAGATGGAACTCACAGCATGCAATAGCAGTTTCCCCCTGTACCCTGGACTTAAACACACTTTGTTCAAGAATCATTTTTTTTTTTTTTTTAATATTTCAGGTGCAGCTTCATTCAGTGTTCCAACATAGTTACATTACACTTAGGTATTATTGTGCTGTCCATTTTTGAGTTTTTGTATCTAGTCCTATTGCACAGTCTGTATCCCTTCAGCTCCAATTACCCATTATCTTACCCTGTTTCTAACTCCTGCTGGTCTCTGTTACCAGTGATATATTCCAAGCTGATTCTCGAATGTCGGTTCACATCAGTGGGACCATACAGTATTTGTCCTTTAGTTTTTGGCTAGACTCACTCAGCATAATGTTCTCTAGGTCCATCCATGTTATTACATGCTTCATAAGTTTAGTCTGTCTTAAAGCTGCATAATATTCCATCGTAGGTATACGCCACAGTTTGTTTAGCCACTCATCTGTTAATGGACACTTTGGCTGTTTCCATCTCTTTGCAATTGTAGATAATGCTGCTATAAACACTGGTGTGCAAATGTCCGTCTGTGTCTTTGCCCTTAAGTCCTTTGAGTAGATACCTAGTAGTGGTATTGCTGGGTCATAATCCATTCTGCCATTCTATGTCTTTTGATTGGGAAATTCAGTCCATTACCTTTTAGTGTTATTACTGTTTGGATAATATTTTCCTCTACCATTTTGGCTTTTGTATTATATATATCATATCTGATTTTCCTTCTTACTACACTTTACTCCATACCTCTCTCTTCTGTCTTTTCGTATCTGACTCTAGTGCTCCCTTTAGTATTTCTTGCAGAGCTGGTCTCTTGGTCACAAATTCTCTCAGTGACTTTTTGTCTATAAATGTTTTAATTTCTCCTTCATTTTTGAAGGACAATTTTGCTGGATATAGAAGTCTTGGTTGGCAGTTTTTCTCTTTTAGTAATTTAAATATATCGTCCCACTGTCTTCTAGCTTCCATGGTTTCTGCTGAGAAATCTACACATAGTCTTATTGGGTTTCCCTTGTATGTGACAGATTGTTTTTCTCTTGCTGCTTTCAAGATTCTCTCTTTCTCTTTGACCTCTGACATTCTAACTAGTAAGTGTCTTGGAGAATGCCTATTTGGGTCTATTCTCTTTGGGGTGCGCTGCACTTCTTGGATCTGCAAATTTAGGTCTTTCATAAGAGTTGGGAAATTTTCAGTGATAATTTCTTCCATTAGTTTTTCTCCTCCTTTTCCCTTCTCTTCTCCTTCTGGGACGCCCACAACATGTATATTTGTGCGCTTCATATTGTCATTCAGTTCCCTGATCCCCTGTTCAAATTTTTCCATTCTTTTCCCTATAGTTTCTGTTTCTTTTTGGAATTCAGATGTTCCATCCTCCAGTTCACTAATTGTAGCTTCTGTCTCTTTAGATCTACCATTGTAGGTATCCATTGTTTTTTCCATTTTTTCTTCTTTGTCCTTCACTCCCATAAGTTCTGTGATTTGTTTTTTCAGATTTTCTATTTCTTCTTTATGTTCAGCCCATGTCTTCTTCATGTCCTCCCTCAATTTATTGATTTGGTTTTTGAAGAATTTTTCCATTTCTGTTCGTATATTCAGCATTAGTTGTCTCAGCTCCTGTATCTCATTTGAACTATTGGTTTGTTCCTTTGACTGGGCCATATCTTCAATTTTCCGAGCGTCATCCATTATTGTCTGCTGGTGTCTGGGCATTTGATCAGATTTCCCTGGGTGTGGGACCCGGCTGGTTGAAAGGTTTTTCTGTGAAATCTCTGGGCTCTGTTTTTCTTTTCCTGCCCAGTAGGTGGCGCTCGTGGTGCTCGTCTGTCTGCTGTGGCTCCTTTAACTTGCCAATCCGAATCTCGCAGTCAGCCTGAGAAAGCGCGCATGGAGGGGGGCGTCGCCGGCTGCCGCGGCTTGGGGGAGTGCCGGTCCAAATTGCCCAGCTGGCCCGAGACGCCAAGCGTGGCGGGAGGGCCCCGCTATCCAACATTCCCAGTCAGACCGGGGAGCCACATGCGTGGAGGGGACCCCAGTCGCCAGCTGCCCCAGCCAGGAAAACGCACGCCCCTCGGGTATCTCACTGCAGCGGATTCTCCCTGCCCGTTCAGCCGTTCCAGAATGGGGTACGCTGTCTTTTTGGTCTCTGTCATGGCTCCGGGAGCTGTTTTGTATTGTTTCTATTTCTTTAGTTGCTTTTCTGGAGGAGGAACTAAGACCCGCGCATCTTACTAAGCCACCCTCTTCTCCGGAAGTCCCAAGAATCATATTTTTGAGGTAGTTCTTGTGAGAACTAATTCGTATTTCTAGTGTTAATTGGTGGGACCCATAGGTCTATACAACCCCTTTCAATCTTGTCCATTTTTTAATTGGGTTGTTTGTCTTTTTGTTTTGAGGTGAAAAATCTCCTTATATATGTTGGATACTAAACCCTTATCTGATATGTGGTTTCCAAATATTGTCTTCCATCGCATAGGCTGCTTTTTTACTTTCCTGACAAAGTTAGTGTACAAAGTGTTTAATTTTGAGGCGATCCCATTCATCTATCTTTTTTTTCTCATGCTTTGGGTAAGGTCTAGGAAATCACCTCCTATTACAAGATTTATAAGATATTTCTTTACATTTTCTTCTAAAAGTTTTATGGTCTTAACTTTAATGTTTAGGTCTTTGATCTATTTTAAGTTAAATTTTGAATAGGGTTTGAGATATGGATCCTTTTCCACTTTTTTTTTTATTAATTAAAAAAATTAACTAACACAACATTTAAAAATCATTCCATTCTACATATGCAATCAGTAATTCTTTATATCATCACATAGATGTATGATCATCATTTCTTAGTACATACGCATCAATTTAGAAAAAGAAATAGCAAGACAACAGAAAAAGAAATAAAATGATAATATAGAGAAAAAATAAAAATAAAAATAAAAAATACAAAAATATGTAAGAAAAAAACAACTATAGCTCAGATGCAGCTTCATTCAGTGTTTTAACATAATTACATTACAATTAGGTAGTATTGTGCTGCCCATTTTTTTTTTTTTTTAGAAATCATACCATTCTACATATGCAATCAGTAATTCTTAACATCATCACATAGATGCATGATCATCGTTTCTTAGTACATTTGCATCGGTTTAGAAGAACTAGCAATATAACCGAAAAAGATACAGAATGCTAATATAGAGAAAAAAAATAAAAGTAATAATAGTAAGAACAAAACAAAACAAAACAAAACAAAACAAAAACCTATAGCTCGGATGCAGCTTCATTCAGTGTTTTAACATGATTACTTTACAATTAGGTATTATTGTTCTGTCCATTTTTGAGTTTTTGTATCTAGTCCTATTGCACAGTCTGTATCCCATCAGCTCCAATTACCCATTATCTTACCCTGTTTCTAACTCCTGCTGAACTCTGTTACCAATGACATATTCCAAGTTATTCTCGAGTGTCGATTCACATCATTGGGACCATACAGTATTTGTCTTTTAGTTTTTCGCTAGACTCACTCAGCATAATGTTCTCTAGGTCCATCCATGTTATTACATGCTTCATAAGTTTATCCTGTCTTAAAGCTGCATAATATTCTATCGTATGTATATACCACAGTTTGTTTAGCCACTCGTCTGTTGATGGACATTTTGGCTGTTTCCATCTCTTTGCAATTGTAAATAATGCTGCTATAAACATTGGTGTGCAAATGTCCGTTTGTGTCTTTACCCTTAAGTCCTTTGAGTAGATTCCCAGCAATGGTATTGCTGGGTCGTATGGCAATTCTATATTCAGCTTTTTGAGGAACCGCCAAACTGCCTTCCACAGTGGTTGCACCATTTGACATTCCCACCAACAGTGGATAAGTGTGCCTCTTTCACCGCATCCTCTCCAGCACTCATCATTTTCTGTTTTGTTGATAATGGCCATTCTGGTGGGTGTGAGATGATATCTCATTGTGGTTTTTTTTTTTTTTTTTAAAGACAGAGAAGGAAGGAAGGATGGAAGGAAGGAAGGGAGGAAGAAAGGGAAACATTTTTAAACATTTTCTTGTTTTATTATATTTTGTTTGTTTGTTTGTTTTTTACATGGGCTGGGGCCGGGAATCGAACCGGGGTCCTCCGGCACGGCAGGCAAGCACTCTTGCCCGCTGAGCCACCGCGGCCCGCCCCTCATTGTGGTTTTGATTTGCATTTCTCTAATGGCCAGGGACATTGAACATCTCTTCATGTGCCTTTTGGCCATTTGTATTTCCTCCTCTGAGAGGTGTCTGTTCAAGTCTTTTTCCCATTTTGTAATTGGGTTGGCTGTCTTTTTGTTGTTGAGTTGAACAATCTCATTATAAATTCTGGATACTAGACCTTTATCTGATATGTCGTTTCCAAATATTGATTCCCATTGTGTAGGCTGTCTTTCTACTTTCTTGATGAAGTTCTTTGATGCACAAAAGTGTTTAATTTTGAGGAGTTCCCATTTATTTATTTCCTTCTTCAGTGTTCTTGCTTTAGGTTTAAGGTCCATAAAACTGCCTCCAATTGTAAGATTCATAAGATATCTCCCTATATTTTCCTCTAACTGTTTTATGGTCTTAGACCTAATGTTTAGATCTTTGATCCATTTTGAGTTAACTTTTGTGTAGGGTGTGAGAGATGGGTCTTCTTTCATTCTTTTGCATATGGATATCCAGTTCTCTAGGCACCATTTGTTGAAGAGACTGTTCTGTCCCAGGTGAGTTGGGTTGACTGCCTTATCAAAGATCAAATGTCCATAGATGAGAGGGTCTATATCTGAGCACTCTATTCGATTCCATTGGTCGATATATCTATCTTTATGCCAATACCATGCTGTTTTGACCACTTTGGCTTCATAATATGCCTTAAAGTCAGGCAGTGCAAGACCTCCAGCTTCGTTTTTTTTCCTCAAGATGTTTTTAGCAATTCGGGGCACCCTGCCCTTCCAGATAAATTTGCTTATTGGTTTTTCTATTTCTGAAAAATAAGTTGTTGGGATTTTGATTGGTATTGCATTGAATCTATAAATCAATTTAGGTAGGATTGACATCTTAACTATATTTAGTCTTCCAATCCATGAACACGGTATGCCCTTCCATCTATTTAGGTCTTCTGTGATTTCTTTTAGCAGTTTTTTGTAGTTTTCTTTATATAGGTTTTTTGTCTCTTTAGTTAAATTTATTCCTAGGTATTTTATTCTTTTAGTTGCAATTGTAAATGGGATTTGTTTCTTGATTTCCCCCTCAGCTTGTTCATTACTAGTGTATAGAAATGCTACAGATTTTTGAATGTTGATCTTGTAACCTGCTACTTTGCTGACTCATTTATTAGCTCTAGTAGTTTTGTTGTGGATTTTTCCGGGTTTTCGAGGTATAGTATCATATCATCTGCAAACAGTGATAGTTTTACTTCTTCCTTTCCTATTTTGATGCCTTGTATTTCTTTTTCTTGTCTAATTGCTCTGGCTAGAACCTCCAACACAATGTTGAATAATAGTGGTGATAGTGGACATCCTTGTCTTGTTCCTGATCTTAGGGGGAAAGTTTTCAATTTTTCCCCATTGAGGATGATATTAGCTGTGGGTTTTTCATATATTCCCTCTATCATTTTAAGGAAGTTCCCTTGTATTCCTATCCTTTGAAGTGTTTTCAACAGGAAAGGATGTTGAATCTTGTCAAATGCCTTCTCTGCATCAATTGAGAGGATCATGTGATTTTTCTGCTTTGATTTGTTGATATGGTGTATTACATTAATTGATTTTCTTATGTTGAACCATCCTTGCATACCTGGGATGAATCCTACTTGGTCATGATGTATAATTCTTTTAATGTGTTGTTGGATACGATTTGCTAGAATTTTATTGAGGATTTTTGCATCTATATTCATTAGAGAGATTGGTCTGTAGTTTTCTTTTTTTGTAATATCTTTGCCTGGTTTTGGTATGAGGGTGATGTTGGCTTCATAGAATGAATTAGGTAGTTTTCCCTCCGCTTCGTTTTTTTTGAAGAGTTTGAGGAGAGTTGGTACTAATTCTTTCTGGAATGTTTGATAGAATTCACATGTGAAGCCGTCTGGTCCTGGACTTTTCTTTTTAGGAAGCTTTTGAATGACTGATTCAATTTCTTTACTTGTGATTGGTTTGTTGAGGTCATCTATGTCTTCTTGAGTCAAAGTTGGTTGTTCATGTCTTTCCAGGAACCCGTCCATTTCATCTAAATTGTTGTATTTATTAGCGTAAAGTTGTTCATAGTATCCTGTTATTACCTCCTTTATTTCTGTGAGGTCAGTAGTTATGTGTCCTCTTCCATTTCTGATCTTATTTATTTGCATCCTCTCTCTTCTTTTTGTCAATCTTGCTAAGGGCCCATCAATCTTACTGATTTTCTCATAGAACCAACTTCTGGCCTTATTGATTTTCTGTATTGTTTTCATGTTTTCAATTTCATTTATTTCTGCTCTAATCTTTGTTATTTCTTTCCTTTTGCTTGCTTTGGGATTAGTTTGCTGTTCTTTCTCCAGTTCTTCCAAATGGATAGTTAATTCCTGAATTTTTGCCTTTTCTTCTTTTCTGATATAGGCATTTAGGGGAATAAATTTCCCTCTTAGCACTGCCTTTGCTGCGTCCCATAAACTTTGATATGTTGTGTTTTCATTTTCATTTGCCTCGAGGTATTTGCTAATTTCTCTAGCAATTTCTTCTTTGACCCAGTCGTTGTTTAGGAGTGTGTTGTTGAGCCTCCACGTATTTGTGAATTTTCTGGCACTCCGCCTATTATTGATTTCCAACTTCATTCCTTTATGATCTGAGAAAGTGTTGTGTATGATTTCAATCTTTTTAAATTTGTTATGACTTGCTTTGTGACCCAGCATATGGTCTATCTTTGAGAATGATCCATGAGCACTTGAGAAAAAGGTGTATCCTGCTGTTGTGGGATGCAATGTCCTATAAATGTCTGTTAAGTCTAGCTCATTTATAGTAATATTCAGATTCTCTATTTCTTTATTGATCCTCTGTCTAGATGTTCTGTCCATTGATGAGAGTGGTGAATTGAAGTCTCCAACTATTATGGTATATGAGTCTATTTCCCTTTTCAGTGTTTGCAGTGTATTCCTCACGTATTTTGGGGCATTCTGGTTCGGTGTGTAAATATTTATGATTGTTATGTCTTCTTGTTTAATTGTTCCTTTTATTAGTATATAGTGTCCTTCTTTGTCTCTTTTAACTGCTTTACATTTGAAGTCTAATTTCTTGGATATTAGTGTAGCCACTCCTGGTCTTTTCTGGTTGTTATTTGCATGAAATATCTTTTCCCAACCTTTCACTTTCAATCTATGTTTATCTATGGGTCTAAGATGTGTTTCCTGTAGACAGCATATAGAAGAATCCTGTTTTTTAATCCATTCTGCCAATCTATGTCTTTTGATTGGGGAATTCAGTCCATTGACATTTAGTGTTATTACTGTTTGGATAATATTTTCCTCTAACATTTTGCCTCTTGTATTATATATATCATATCTGATTTTCCTTCTTTCTACACTCTTCTCCATACCTCTCTCTTCTGTCTTTTTGTATCTGACTCTAGTGCTCCCTTTAGTATTTCTTGCAGAGCTGGTCTCTTGGACACAAATTCTCTCAGTGACTTTTTGTCTGAGAATGTTTTAATTTCTCCCTCATTTTTGAAGGATAATTTTGCTGGATATAGGAGTTTTGGTTGGCAGTTTTTCTCTTTTAGTAATTTAAATATATCGTCCCACTGTCTTCTAGCTTCCATGGTTTCTGCTGAGAAATCTACACATAGTTTTATTGGGTTTCCCTTGTATGTGATGGATTGTTTTTCTCTTGCTGCTTTCAAGATCCTCTCTTTCTCTTTGACCTCTGACATTCTAACTAGTAAGTGTCTTGGAGAACGCCTATTTGGGTCTAATCTCTTTGGGGTGCACTGCACTTCTTGGATCTGTAATTTTAGGTCTTTCATAAGAGTTGGGAAATTTTCAGTGATAATTTCTTCCATTAGTTTTTCTCCTCCTTTGCCCTTCTCTTCTCCTTCTGGGACACCCACAACACGTATATTTGTGCGGTTCATATTGTCCTTGAGTTCCCTGATCCCCTGTTCAAATTTTTCCATTCTTTTCCCGATATTTTCTGTTTCTTTTTGGAATTCAGATGTTCCATCCTCCAAATCACTAATTCTATCTTCTGTCTCTTTAAATCTATCATTGTAGGTATCCATTGTTTTTTCCATCTTTTCTACTTTATCCTTCACTTCCATAAGTTCTGTGATTTGTTTTTTCAGTTTTTCTATTTCTTCTTTATGTTCAGCCCATGTCCTCTTCATGTCCTCCCTCAATTTATCGATTTCATTTTTGAAGAGGTTTTCCATTTCTGTTCGTATATTCAGCATTAGTTGTCTCAGCTCTTGTATCTCATTTGAACTATTGGTTTGTTCCTTTGACTGGGCCATATTCTCAATCTTCTGAGCATGGACTGTTATATTCTGCTGCTGGCGTCTGGGCATTTAGTCAGATTTCCCTGGGTGTCGGACCCAACAAGGTTGTAAGATTTTTCTGTGAAATCTCTGGGTTCTGTTTTTCTTATCCTGCCCAGTACGTGGCACTCGTGGCACATGTTTGTCTGCAGTCCCACCAGTAAAAGGTGCTGTGGGTCCTTTAACTTTGGAAAACTCTCGCCGTCCGGGAGGTTCGCTAGCCGAAGCGGCTTGGAAGAGTGCCAGCCGGCCCGGGGTCCGAACGCAGGGAGGGTCGCTGGCCGCCGCAGCCCGGGAAAGCGCCCGTCCGAATTTCCTAGTCGGCCCGGGACGCCAAGCTTGGCGGGAGGGCGCCAGCCACAGCGGCCCGCCCGAGAGAGTGCACATTCCCGGGGAGTCACGGGTTTGGAAGGGGCCCCCCCGTCGCCGTTTTCCGCGGCCTGGGGATTTCCCATCCAATTCTCTCAGTTGGTCCGGGGGGCCGCGCTTGGTGTGGGTGCCAGCTGCCGCGGTTTGAGGGGACCGCCTGTCCAATTCTCCCAGCCGGCCTGGGGAGGGGGAAGGGAGTGACTCCGGCCGCTTGCCGCCCCGCCTGGTGAAGTCCGCGCCCCTCGGCGATCTCACCAGAGCGGGTTCTCTCAGCCAGTCAGCCGTTCCAGGATGGGGTACGCTGTCTTTTTTATCTCTGTCGTGGCTTTGGGAGCTGTTCTGTATCGTTTCTACTCCCCTAGTAGCTGTCCTGGAGGAGAAACTAAGATCCACGCATCTTACTAAGCCGCCATCTTCTCTGGCCTTTTTCACTTTTTGAAGAGGCTGCTCTGTCCCATGTGGGTTGGCTTGACCACCTTATCAAAGATCAATTGTTCATAGATGAGGGTCTATTTCTGAACACTCAAATCAATTTCACTGGGGTCTTCATGCCTTTACCATGCCGTTTTGACCACTATAGCTTCGAAATATGCTTTAAAGTCAGGTAGTGTGAGACCTTCCACTTCATTTTTCTTTCTCAAGATATTTTTAGCTACTCGGGTACCCTGTCCTTCTAAATAAATTTGGTTATTGTTTTTTTCTATTTATGCAAAATAAGTTTGGGGGGTTTTAATTGGTATTGCATTGAATATATAAATCAATTTGTGTAGAATTGACATCTTAACTATATTTAGTCTTCCGATCTATGAACATGGATATCCTTCCATTTATTTAGGTCTTCTATGATTTCCTTTAGCTATTTTTACAAATTTCTAAGTCTTTTGTACCCTTAATTTTATTCCCAAATATTCGATTCTTTTGGTTGTTATTGTAAATAGAATTTTTTTTTCAATTTCCTCCTCAGGTTGCTCATCATTAGTGTATTGAAACACTACTGATTTTTGGGTGTTGATCTTCTACCCTGCCCCTTTGCTGTACTCATGTATTAGCTCTAGTAGCATTGCTGTAGATTTTATGGGATTTTCGACATATAGTATCAAGTCATCTGCAAACAGATTTATTTCTTCCTTTCCAATTGGATGCCTTTTATTTCTTTTTCTTTTCTATTTGCTCTGGCTAGAACTTCCAGCACAATGTTGAATGACATTGGGCATTCTTGCCTTGTTCCTGATCTTAGGGGGAAAGCTTTCAGTCTTTTCCCATTGAGAATGATGTTAGCTGTCAGTTTTCATATATTCCTTTCATCATGTTGAAGAAGCTACCTGTTATTACTATTCTTTGAAGTGTTTTCATCAATAAAGGATATTGAATTTTGCCAAATGCCTTTTCTGCATCAATTGAGGTGATTGATTGTTTTTCCGCTTTGACTTATTGATATGGTGATTACATTAATTTATTTTCTTGTGTTGAACCAGCCTTACATACCTGGAATAAATCCCACCTGGTCATGGTGTATAATTCTTTTAATGTGCGCCTGAAATTGATTTTCAAATATTTGTTGAGGATTTTTGCATCTTTATTTATTAAAGAGATTGGTCTGTAATTTTCTTTTCTTGTAGTATCTTTATCTGGCTTTGTTATCAGAGAGGTGTTGGCTTCATAGAATGAATTAGGTAGCTTTCCATCCTCTTCAATTTTTTTGAAGAATTTGAGCAGGATCAGTACTAAATCTTTCTTGAATACTTGGTAGAATCCACATGTGAAGCCAGCTGGTCCTGGACTTTTCTATTTTGAAAGCTTCTTGATGACAGATTCAATCTCTTGTGATTGGTTTTTTGAAGTTGTCTACTTCTTCTCGAGTCTATATCAGTTGTTCATGCTTTTCTAGGAAGTTGTCCATTTCATCTATATTGTCTAGTTTATTAGCATATAGTTGCTCATAGTATCCTCTCATTACCTTTATTTCTGTGGGGTCAGTGGTTATGACCCCTTTTCCATTTCTGATTTTATTTCTTTACATCCTCTCTCTCTCTCTCTCTCTCTCTCTCTTTTTTTTTTTTGTCAGCCTACCTAAGGGTCCATAGATTTTATTGATTTTCTCAAATAACCAACTTCTGGTTTTGTTTATTTTCTCAATTGTTTTCATATGCTCAATTTCATTTATTTCTGCTCTGATTTTCATTATTTCTTTGCTTTTGTTTTATTTACTCTTTGTACCCCCTTCCTTTCTTCCTTCCTCTCTTCCTTCCTTCCTTTCTTTACTCATCTGTCCTTACCCTGGAAAAAAGTAACATCAAACACACAGTTTTCAAAAACACACAGTCACATTGTGAAAGTTATAACTTTATACAATTGTCTTCAAGAATCAAGGCTACTGGAACACAGTTTGACAGTTTCAGGTAGTTCCCTCTAGCCACTCCAATACACTATAAACTGAAAAAGGATAGCTATATAATGTATAAGAGTAACTTCCAGGATAACCTTTCAACTCTTTGAAATTTCTCAACCACTGAAATTTTATTTTGTCTCATTTCTCTCTTCTTGAGAAAGTCAAGAAGACTTTCTCAATCCCTTGATGCCAGGTCCTGACTCATACAGGGACTTCTGTTCCATGTTGCCAGGGAGGTTTACACCCCTGGGAGTCATGTCCTATGTATGAGGGAGGGCTGTGAGTTCACCTGCCAAGTTGACTTAGAGAAAGAGGCCATATCTGAGCAACAAAAGAGTTCGCTGGGTGTGACTCTTAGGCATAATTATAAGTAGGCTTAGCTTCTCCTTTGCAGCAATAAGATTCATAGGGGTAAGCCCTAAGACTGAGGACTCAGCCTATTGAATTGGCTGTCCCCACTGCTTAAGAGAATAACAGGAATTATCTAGAGAGGAAAGTTGAATATTTCCTCCTTTCTCCCCAGGCCACTGAATATTGTGAATTTTTTTATTCTCTGCCCAAATTACTCTGGGATATATTGGGGCATCACACTAACCTGCACCAGGATCTCATGCCCTATTCAAGATTCCACGTAATTACGGCATTCAACTAAACTGACCATACAAGTTAAGTTAGGAAATGTACTACCCAAAACACAAATTTTGCATCAAATAAACATCTCTCCCTTTGGTCTCACATGGGCGCTGAAGTTTTAAAATAGGGACCATATCATCCTTTACCCTGTATTCTGATTTACCTTAGTCCTCTCCAGATCAACTTCATTCATATCTCTACTTGAGGTCTGATCACTTTTTCAGCTTTTAAACAGTTCCTGTATGGGGTACTGCTGACTTTCATAGCTTCAGAGCTCTAACTCTGAGCCTCAGGTGTCATAGAAATACCCAAAGTTTCTGGAAATGATCAAGTTATAAAAAGACAGCTTTAGAAATAACAGTTACACCTCCTGAATATGAATGACTGCTGAAAGAGTTTATCATCTAGGACCCTTAACAATAGGCTTCAACCTGATAACCCATGTTCTTGACTTCAGTTCACCAAGTTTTTATACTATAGTTAGTCAATATGATGGAGGCATGACAATATTTGTCTTTTTGTTCCTGACATTTCTTTCAACAGTCCTTAAGTTTCACACAACTCACAGTTCCCCCTTCCATTCCTCAGTCGTTGTACCCTTTGGCCACCTCATCCATTGTGGATCACAAATACTGCCGCCATAAACACCAGTGTGCAGATGTCCATTTGTGTCCCCACACTCAGCTCCTCCAGGTACATACTGAGCAACGGGGTTTCAGGATCATATGGCAACCCCACCCTTAGCCACCTGTGGAACCACCAAACCGCACCTCTCAATTTCCCTACCAACATCCCAATAAGTACATGTCTTTCTCCTCATTGTCTCTAGCACTTTTTTCCCTCTGTTCAATTTTAAACAGTTTTATTCACTGTTCGTGAGATTTCTTAATATTTCTCTGAGCCACCGTTGCACTTAGAGGTATTTTGTAAGAACTGGTTTTAATTTCGGTTAATTGAATTTCATGTATCAGATGGAAAAATAACTGAAAATGAAAACTTAGGTAAAAGTTTATTATTACAAATACAATTACATTTATTTCATAAGTAGAAATAAAGGTAGTGACACAGGCAATAAGGAATTAACATAGTACAGTTAGTCAAAAAGCACTGTTCTGGAGACTTGGAAAAATATACCCTGGATTTTTGCTCTGTTTCTATACATCTGTGTGACTTTGGACATGTCACTAAAGATATAAAAACCTCACTTTCCTTATCTTGAAAAAATGGTAGCTGCCACTCTTTACAGTTTAAAATTCTATAATTCTAATTTTAATGTCATTTGAAAATGTTTCAAATATCCTGATGCTGCTCAATGGAATAACACAAGAGATATAAGAACTAAGATAGAAGTCATTCTTTTAAAATAAGGTGTAGTATTTACACAATTAAGTGAAAAATCTAATAAAGAGAACCATTAAAAAAAACTCTTGAACAAGACTTACCACGGTTTTTAGCTGTCAAACTTTAAAATGTAATTCCTTTCCTCTGACGATTTTTTCCTCTTATTAAAAAATGGTTATCCAGAATATATAAAGAGATTGTTCAACTCAACAACAAAAAGACAGCCAACCCAATTACAAAATGGGAAAAAGACTTGAACAGACACCTACCAGAAGAGGAAATACGGATGGCCAAGAGGCACATGAAGAGATGCTCAATGTCCCTGGCCATTAGAGAAATGCAAATCAAAACCACAATGAGATATCATCTCACACCCACCAGAATGGCCATTATCAACAAAACAGAAAATGACAAGTGCTGGAGAGGATGCGGAGAAAGAGGCACACTTATCCACTGTTGGTGGGAATGTCAAATGATGCAACCACTGTGGAAGGCAGTTGGGTGGTTCCTCAAAAAGCTGAATATAGAATTGCCATACGACCCAGCAATACCATTGCTAGGTATCTACTCAAAGGACTTAAGGGCAAAGACACAAACGGACATTTGCACACCAATGTTTATAGCAGCATTATTTACAATTGCAAAGAGATGGAAACAGCCAAAATGTCCATCAACAGAAGAATGGCTAAATAAACTGTGGTATATACATACGATGGAATATTATGCAGCTTTAAGACAAGATAAACTTATGAAGCATGTAATAACATGGATGGACCTAGAGAATATTATGCTGAGTGAGTCTAGCCAAAAACTAAAGGATAAATACTGTATGGTTCCACTGATGTGAACGGACATTCGAGAATAAACTTGAAATATGTCATTGGTAACAGAGTCCAGCAGGAGTTAGAAACAGAGTAAGATAATGGGTAATTGGAGCGGAAGGGATACAGACTGTGCAACAGGACTAGATACAAAAACTCAAAAATGGACAGCACAATAATACCTAATTGTAAAGTAATCATGTTAAAACACTGAATGAAGCTGAAAAAAAAATGGTGCTGGAAAAATTGGAAATCCATATGCAAACAAACAAAACTTCTCACTATAAACACAAATCAACTCAAAATGGATTATAAACCTTACCTATAAAACCTGTAAAATAAAACATTTGAGAAAATCTTTGTGACCTTGGGCTAGGCAATGAATTTTCAAATACTATCCTAAAACATAATACATAAAAGAGAAAAAAGTAGTAAATTGGAAATTCATCAAAATTTAAATCCGCTGTTTGAAAGAAAGTTAAGAAAATTAAAAGACAAGCCACAGACTAGGTCAAAATATATGCAAAGCCCATATCTGATAAAGGATTTGTATTCAGAATATGTAAAGAACACCTAAACCTTAATAAGAAAATAAGCAACTCTCTCCAACACACACACAAGTGGGCAAAAGATTTGAACAGATTTTCACCAAAGAAGATATATGAACTACAGATAAGTACATGAAAATATATTCAACATCATTAGTCACAGGGATATGCAAATTAAAACCATCAGATACCACTATCACCTATTAGAGTGGCTAAAACAATCCAACCAACCAACCTAATACCAAGTGTTGATGAATATGTGGAGTAACTGAAATTCTTGGACATGACTGGCAGAAGTGCAAAATAGTCCTGTCACTGGAAACACAGGAGGTTTCTTACAAACATACACATCATTCAACCTAGCAATTTCACTCCTGGATATTTATCAAAGAGAAATGAAAACTTTTGGTCACTCAAAACCTGTATGTGAATGTTTATCGTGGCTTTATTTATAATCACCAAAAGCTGGAAACAACCCAAATGTCCCTCAACTAATGTATAGATAAACAAATTGTGGTACATCCATACAATGAAATACTACTGAATAATAAAAAGAATTAAACTATTGATACACAATACAACATGGATAAATCTTAAAGTAATTATGCTAAATGAAAAAGAAAGACCAATGATGAGTACATATGACAGGAGTTTATTCTATGACATTTTGAAAGATGCAAGACTATAGGGACACAGTAGTTGCCAGAACCTGGAGGTAAAGGAAGGGGTTGACCACAAAGGAGCTTCTGATAAATTGTTTAAATGGTGAAATTGTTTTATATCTTGATTGCAGTGGTATATGTACTTGTCAAAATTCACAAAATGCATATAACTATTTGCTTAAAAGGGTGAGTTTTATCATTTGGAAATTATGCCTCAATAAACCTGACCATCGCTCCAAAAAACTTTTGAACAAGACATCGCAGATTTTAATGGTAATATTAAAAGTGTAATCCCTTTTCTTTGTTAATTTTTTTCTCCTGTGAAAACATAACTAGGAAATCAATGAAAGTGATAAAACTTTCAGTGCAAAATCTATGTACCTTAAAATAAGCAATGCTTATTTGTATCTAAATGATTACTTATTTGTAATTTTCTATTTTTTTTACTTACTTTTTTTTACAGCTACTGATATTTATTTTGCACACAAAATTACTGGGGACCTCCTATATTCTGGAGTGGCTAGAAGGAAAAATCTGAGATGATGGTGTGGTAGCTATGACAAACTCTGGTATCTGTCCTCTACTTGTTGAAGAGTGCCTTGAAAACTATTGCTTTTTTCTTTCTTTTCTTTGTATATATGTTATATTATACAATAAAAAAGTTAAATAAATAGTCATTGCCATCATGAATAAAGTGTACTTACTATTTGAAAAAAAAAATCACTTGGGTCCTTCTAGTGAGACCTCAGGGATTGTACTATAAGTTATACATGGTCCTAACACTCGGTAGAAAGCAAAGTATGAAAAAGGATGATTTGGGTCAATCACATGATTACAAAGCTATGGCTTCCAACAGGATTCCATGTGATTATGCTTGGCTTCTGCTGCAATTCTAATGAAGCAGTGAGAACATCATAGAATTGGGAAAGGAGGCCCCTCCAAGTACTGGTCTGAGTCTCCAGGTGTCCATGTTCATGTCAGGAGCTAGGTCTAATTAGCAATTGAGTGAAGGGTTCAGAGGCTCGCAGGTCCAAAGCTTACTTGGAAAGGGGATATCTGAACTCCTTGCTGACAAACTTTAGCCTGCTACCCAGTTCCTCTTCAATTCTGAGAAGCTTGTTGTAGTTGGCCAAGCAAGTGCTCAGACAAGCAAAGAGCATGGGTCTTGATCTACCCAATATAGAGCCCCGACCACCAGGTCAGCAATGAAAGTACCTTCAGTTTTCCCAGGGTGATGAGACACATGTCTCTCTAGCCATTGGACTGGGCCAGCTTACACACCTAAAGAGATTTAGTCATGGAGCCCACCTGGTTCACTTTAAGAAGGAGGCAGTTGAACGATTTCTCACTCATGCCCTTGGCAATTCACTTTGGGTTTGTCACCATGAGATCATTCCCCACTACCTGGATTCCTGCATGAGTGGTGAAATTCTTCTGAGCTTCCCAATCATCCTGATCAAAGGGGGTTTCGGCAGACATCACTGGGTAGTCCTTATGAAAGACTGGCATGGGTCTGCCAGCTTGTCAGCTGTGATGTACCTGCTGGGGTCATCAGAGGTAGTGATATCATGCCAATTACAACTTTGCCAGTGTAGCCAGCTTTCCTAATTGCATTCTTAAGCAGCACCCAGGCTTCTATATTCTTCTGTATACTAGAAGCAAATCCACCTTCATCCTCCACGTTGGTGGCATCTTTCCCATATTTCTCCTTGATGACATTCTTACGGTTGTGGTAAACCTCATCTCTGATGCATGTGGCTTTCTGAAATTTGCCGCGTCAATGGGGAGGATCTCTTGCAAGGCCCCCTTATTGACAACATGAGAGCCTTCTGTTGATCACATTATAAATGAGAACTGGCAGGATGCCTTCAGAATTGCCAGCCACATCCGCAACGTGATGGTATAGGGGAAGCCCCTTTTCAACAGCTCCAGCCTTGCAGACAGCAAGGAACACTCCCAGAATGGCGTTCGCAACAAGTTTAGATTTTTCACTTCCAACCATCTCTATCATCAGTTTGTCAGTTTTCTCCTGTTTGATGAAGTTCAGTTTCTTGCTAACCAGGGTAGATGAAAGTTTTACGTGCTCAACAGCTGTTGAAATGTCTTGACATTGTCCCAGAGCTCTTGGGCATCCTAGATACCACTTGGGCACTGCTGGGCACGACATTTCCAGAAATACTTTTTGAGCCGAAGAGATCAACCTCAATGGTGGGATTTTCACGAGCGTCCACGATCTTTCTAGCAATGATCTTGAGATAAGATAAACTTCCAGGTAAGAAGCAGAGTGTATCAGAGTCTTGCATGCATTCAGTGTAGTTCCTGCTTAGAGGCCGCACGACCTTGGTGACAATCTTGTCTGCACACCCCTTCGCTGGCTGCCCGGGGTGACCCCATTGCATCTGGACCTTGAGCAGCTGCATGGCGCGGGCTTGACCCCCATCTGGCGGGGGTGGGTGAGGGACTAGGGGGTGGAGTCCTGCAGAGCTGCATGCCTGGGGCCGTGTGCACCCGTCTGCCTCACTTAGCTGTTTTTCTGAGTTAAATGTCATTGAAAGTTTATTTTCAGAAAAATAGTACTGTTTTATTTTTCTTTCAAATAATGTTGATGCTGAAGTTTCTCACATAAACCCAGCTTGCCACCTTCAGGGAACTGAAAGATTTACAGAAACCATCACTAGATATAGAACATCAATTGTGCAGATTTCTCTATAACACATAATTAATATCTTGATCACTCCATTAGTGCCTTTGGTGAGTTTCCCTGTATCCAGAATGTCTTTCCAGCTCTCAAAGCTCAGTTCAAATGCCACTAACTCCAAGAAACCTTCCCCTATACAGTATGAACACTCTCCTCCTCTATTTCCTTGACTACATGTAATCTCATTGAATGTAATAATCACATCTTACATATAGTTTTATGCCTCTGTATGGCTATTAAAAATAGTGCATATAAGGAGTACACATTCTAATATTTAATGAATGACTACATGAATAGATAGGAAGTTAGGGTAATCATTGAGCTTTCACTTGAAAGAGGTCCTATTTTATTGATAGCTTAATGGGAATTCCACAAATTTACTCCAGATTATATGCAAAAAATGTGCAAGTACACTGTAAGGCACCAATTTTCACTGACAATGACTAGAAGTTTCTCTATCTCTATTAACTTAGCAATTAGATAATATCATTAATGAATGATTAAATGACTGCTTGGTGACTGACTGTGTGATACTTACTTAAATCTTAATATCTGGACCCCTGAAACATATGACAAGAAAGAGTTAAGTGCAATGATGTCTTTTGCTTTTGTTCTGGAAAGTGAGTATTTCTCTAAACTCTGTGCTATGCAATCCACCACTGTCTCACCCATAGGACGATTCCCAACTATTTCTGTCTAGTTCCACCTGGTTAAGGGAATAAAGTTCTCCTTCATGCTTCCATTTTCTCTAGAATGTCCATGTTCCCCTCCATCTCTTTTGAGGCCTACATGTATCTAGGACTGTTAAATGACAAACTGGTCATAGGTTTTTAATTTTGCTTTATTTTATTTATTTATTTCTTGCATGGATAGGCATCAGGAATCGAACCCAGGTCTCTGGCATGGCAGGTGAGAACTTTGCCTGCTGAGCTACTGTGTCCTGCCCAACTTTGCTTTATTTTTTAGTAGTAGTGGTGGTGGTGGTGGTTCACATTTGAAGACGGTTGATTTCTCTGAATCCCTTCCTTGGATTTTCTAACAAAATATCCTCCTTCTTCTGCCTACTTTGAGGAGTCTTTATCTCTTCTGTCAATCCTTTCTTTTGTATTTTATTCTCCCTTCTCTCTATCCTCTCCCTAAGGCCAGTGTTATCTGTCTGAGGGAGGATGTAATCAGCTCTTCAAGCATGTACAGGAGGCTCTGGGTATGGTATTTAGGTCAGCAGTTTCCTTGGATCTTTGTGCTTTGGTGAGGGCTGGAGAGGTGAGATAGAAAAAAGGGAGGAAAATACAGAGAAATAACTAGATTCATACTTTGGGATACAAACCTACCACAAATGCATTATTATGATACCTACCTTGATATAAAAGTTTGCTCTCTGTCCTCCAAAACTTGATATTTCTCTCTCATCAATACTTCTGTGTTTCCACTTCCTAAACATATGTTTTAATTGTACCCCAATAATTCCATTGACAAGTCTTCTTTTAGACCTCATATACACATTATACCTGAGGCATCTTTTTTCTGGCTATTCTTTTTCTCTTCCTTTCACTTACTTTAGTTGATTTTAACCAGGACATCTCCAAATGCTTTCTAATTTGCTCTCTAATTCTATTCTCGCCCACTTGCAATCTGGCTTCTATCTGCATCTCTTGACCAAAACAACTCTTGTTTTGGACAAATCCATGAGTTAAAAAGTAAAATCCATGTATTTGACACCATTTCTCACTTTGTAGATTCCTGTTACTATTTGATTTCTGCATGTCACTAATTGTCTAGTGCTCTTTTACTTTCTGGTCATTACAGCATTAATATCTTTGAGAATTTTCCTTTTTGCTCCATCTATTCCTTTTAACCATTGTAACAGTGGTCCTACACTTTTCTTCTTCTCCAGGAGATGACATAAATTCTATTTAATTTTTGTAAATTTTTTTTTAATGGTTCCAGATTTTATTAAAAATGTTAAGCATTCAGATGTTTTTGTTATTCAGGTCCTATTTCTCCCATCTGTAGTTCTTTCACACATTTATTTGTAAAATTATTTTTTCTTATTGAATTATCTTATTGGTATCCTTTTATTGTGTTAGTTACTTGCTAAATTTTGCCACTTACTGAATATTATTATCTTTCCCTTTCTCTCTAACCTATGGCCAGAGTCAAAGTTTTGGTTACCTCTTGTTTAGATTTGGGTAGTTTTCATGTTTTAATTCCTCCAAGTTCAGTTTTGAAAGTTACGGCTGAGTTTATCTTCAATTCCTGCTCCTTTGAACCTGTGACTTACCTCTACACTGGTTTCCCTCATTGTGTTCCACCTATTTTATATCTCTCATTCTGTACTCTGATATCTAGCTCATCACCTTTAATTTTATTCATCTCTTTTCAGTCTCAGTGTGAAACCTTTCCCACCACACATCTATCTGAACAATGTTTGTAATCCTCATTACTTTCAAGTTACTTATTTTTTTAAACTTATTTTTAGTTATAGTAAAGCATACATAACATAAAAATAATTTTAACCATTTTAAGCAGACAGTTCTTTGACTTTGTACATTGTCACATTACCAGCTCTGTGCAGCTTTCACCATTGTCTATTTCTAGACTATTTTTGTCATCCCAAACTGAAACTCATACTCATTTAGCAGTAACTTCCATTCCCTCCTCTCCACTGCACCTTGTAACAACTATTCTGCTGTCTCTATGAATTTGCTTATTCTCACTATTTCATATAAGATAAATCATACAGTATTTGTCCTTTTGTGTCTGGCTTAGTTTACTCAACATGATGTCTTCAAATTCATCCCTCTTGTAGCATGTACCAGCTCTTCGTTTTTTACCACTGATATATTCCATTTTGTTTATCCATTCATCTCTTGATGGACACTTAAGTTGTTTCCACCTTTGGCTCTTGCCAAAGAATAATGCTGAAGTGAACATTGCCAGACTATATGGTAATTCTCTTCAACTTTCTCACAACGGCCAAACTGTTTCCACAGTGATTGCACCATTTCATATTGATACCAACAATGTACAAGGGTTCCTATTTCTCTACATCCTTACAACACTTGTTATTTTCAGTTTTGTAAATAATAGCCTTTATATTGGATGTGAAATGTTAACTCACTGTAGTTTTACTTTGCATTTCTCTAATGTCTAATGATGTTGAGCTAATTTGATATACTAATTGGCCATGTGTATATGTTCTTTGTAGAAACGTCTATTCAAATACTTGCCCCTTTTAAAAATTGGGTTGTTTGTGTTTTTGTGTTTGCATTGTAAAGTTCTTTATAATTTTTGTAAATTTTTAATACTGAGACTCCATACTGAGCATATGGAGCATATAATACTGAGCATCTGAGCATACTCAGATACTGAGATACTGAGCATCTCTTTTTGATGCTCAGAAACAGATTACCTCGACTCAAGAACAATTTTGAAAGACTTAGGAAACAATAGCAGCTCGGTATAATTCGTACATCTCACACTTCTTTAAATATCAATTCTTTCAGGTTTTTCTTGTGATCCAAAGATAATGGGAAATAGATTTGTTGTTGTTGGGAACACTGACCTTTCTTCCCATATTCAACCTATGGGTTTTCTGTTTTTACTCTGTCTCTGTGTTTTGTTTGCCACTGTAATTAGTAAATTCATTGGGCAGGAAATAATTGTTGATATGGCAATTTGGAATAGCCCTGAACACATGGTTATCAATGGTAACATGCTTTAAATGTTCTTGGTGTCAAAGTGATCAAGGTTAAACAACATTTTAGTTTTTAATTTTACTGATTCTTCACTTGTAGGGCTTTTTTCCGGATACGCTCACTAGGTGGTTCTCATGCATGAATAGAGTCAGTTATTTAACAGTTGATTTACAAACATTGGAAGAAAATATAGTGTTTAGGTACCAAGATCAAGATAATCCTATCTCCCCTTACAGTGTGCTGATTTTGAATACAGCTTTGAATCCTGGCCATGCTACCTCTTTGTCACCTTGGACAAGTTTCTGAGCCTTAATACTTAACATGTGAAAATTAGAGATAATAATAATCTACGTCTCATGCTTACTGTGAGGAGTAAATGAAATAATTTGTATTATATATTTTGACTAAGTGCTCAATAAACTGTAACTATCTTGGGTGTGAAAATTCTCATTTTTTAAATAAATTGACTTTATTAACACACTGATACAGATGCCCTATATTGAAATACAGCACTTACCATGGTCATCTATTCCTTGTCTACAAATGTTTTTTGTTTTGTTTCGCTTTTTAGTTGTTCTAATTTGTAATATTTTGGAACTCTATCCAGATGGTAGTGGGATTTCCTTGACTGACAGGAAAAAACCTACAATGCTTTCCTTTAATACCATCTATTCCTATAGCACTAAGGTTTTGAGACATAAAGCTGTTACAAAGTGGCACCTCATTTGGTGCCATGCAAAATCCTTACATTTTAGGAGTTGTTGATCAATTTCATTTTTTAAAAAAGGATTTGGTGCAAGTACTTTTTTTTTTTAGTTAGAAATTACAGATTTATTTTTATATTTTGATAAAAACACAACAGCCAAAAAAACAAAACAGACAGCATATCTGTAATTGTGACATTTTACACATATATAATACACTCATATAAACTAATATTGAAAATCACAAGAAGAAAAGCATAGTGAAATGTTTTGAAATGAAGGTTGGGCTTGAATAGATTTCTGATGAAATACAAGTGAAGGCTTTTCTTAAGTGTCTAGGTAACGTTCAAAATATCATGACCAATCTTCTATATCCTATTTGAAAAATCAACAAAGTAGGTTTCAAAACATGGTTCCTGATTGTTTTACAGAAATTTAAAAAATAATAATATTTCCTTATAGACAACTACTCAACATACTATGTTCTAGGTCTTAAGGAGTGCAGTGAACACAAGGATCAGTGAACCCCTATGAAACAGAGAATGCAACAGCATAAAAATACTGATGTACATATTTTAAACAGAACCCCAAGTCTGAAAATAAGGCAGGGTATATAGAATACTAGTACAAGTGAGTATGTCCTAAGGCAGTTGTTAATGTCAGTATACCAAACCCTATTAAACATATAACAGTCTTAGACTAGATAAAATATCTGATCATATGTGCCTTTTTCTTTGCTTTGTTCTACTTTTTTTTTTTTTTTTTAATTTTAAAGCTGCAAGTGGACATCCCAGGAATTGCTTAGTATATCTGGGGTCCCCAAGACGATATCTAGGTTTTAATTCATTAGGACTCACAGAACTCAGCATACAGTCATAGTCATATTTTTGATTTATCATAGTGAAAGAATACAAAGCAAAATTAACAAGGGGAAAAGACCCATGGCATAGGCTGGAAGAAATCAAGCACAAGTTTACGAAATTCTCTACCAGTGGAGTCACACAAGACATGCTTAATTCTCCCCAGCAACTGAATGGTGACAACACATAGGAAATGTCTAAACCAAGGATGCTCATTGGAGACTCAGTGCCCTGGGTTTTATTAGGCGGCTGGTTATGCTGATATACTCTGCCTATCACATGTCAAAATTCAGATTTCCAGAAGGAAAGCATGTGTTCAGCATAAACCACATTGTTTGTACAAACAGCTTAGACTCAGTGAGCCACTGTTAGGAGTTAGGGTGGTAGAAACCTTGCAGAAATCTAAATTCCCAGATGTCAGTCAAGGGCCAACCTTAAAAGCAGGTCTTTAAAAGGTTAGTAGTCAGGCCTGCTATGTTAACTCTTTTCTGTACATTTACTGACAACCCCACAGGAATAATCAATAAAGACAATTTCAGATTCAAGAATATTCTTACAATTCAGAAACATGCATTTTTTAAAAGACATTTTAATAGAGAATCTGTTGCGTAAGAATGGTTAATGTACCCGCGTCAAAAAACTGCCATGCAGATGAGTAAAACATATGGATTAAAAATAAATAAATAATAGGGGGAACAAATATTAAAATAAATTTAGTAGGTTGAAATGGTAGTGATCAATGAAAGGGAGGGGTAAGGGGTATGGCATGTACAATTTTTTTTTCTGTTTTCTTTTTATTTCTTTTTCTGAATTGATGCAAATGTTCTGAGAAATGATCATGATGATGAATATACAACTAAGTGATAAAAAATGCTCATATTATATGTTGGTTGGTTTTATTAATAAAAATTAAAAAAAAACTGTCATATCTATTTTTGATCCTCACTAGTTTTACAGTCAAGTGGAATGAAAATATATGAAAAACAAAGAAGAACTCAGTTTGGTCTTAATGAACCTAGAACCCTGGTTGTTCTCTAAATAGATTCCTCAGTATTGCTAGCAGCAAAGCCTATGACTACCCATGTCACAATCAATTAGAAATGGACTTAATGACAACATATAATTAAGCAAAAATAAACAGCTGATGGTTACTTGCCATTAATAGTTTGGGCATGAACTTTAGAATTAAAGGTAAAGGAGGCATCGTAATATATTTATGAAGATAATTTTCTTCAGCTAATATTTTGGGAATACAAAAGGAAACTTCCTTTTGTTGTTCTCGCCACTTGAATATATTCTCTGCCAGTTCTTCTGTCTCCATCACCAAAATATCCATTTTTGCTAAAGCCTTGCTCATGTTCTTTAGATTTGCATCTAAATGAGGGATATTTCTAATTGTTTCAAGATGGGTTTCTAATCTCTCAATGAAAGTCACTGCCAACTCCAGCAAACATACCATGTATCGGGTAGATTTCAGCTTGCATATTTGTGATCTGATGTAGTCTTGAGAAGTTCACCAAGCAAGAAGCTGATTTCTTAGATATATTTAACATCCCCTGAGTAACCAGACCCGAAGCTAGGAAACGGCCCAGCAGTAGTCCCGCAGCGTTTGGCGTCGATGCGGGGCCCCAAGGGTTCGTGGAAGCCATGGCACCAACGGATTTCACTTGGTGGCGCCGAGAGCGAGCAACACGCAAGGTGAATGCGCCGCAAGTACATTTTTAATGCACACAGAAAAATCTTGGGGACCAATGTCCCCCCAGCATTTCTTTTGAAGCCTGGTCAGAGAGGAAAGTAAGGACCTTTAGTTGATGATGAATTGACAGCTTTGAGTCATCTTCGGTCCTAAGTGTTGGCTTTTTCTAATAACAGGAATGGTTGAAAAAGACCAAGAAACAACCTTCTTCAGGTTGCACTGGTTTTGTCAAAGCTAACAGTATTTACAAAATTGGCAGGTTCTAGAACGTAATGACCTGACCTCCAAAGTACCTTTTCTCAAAAAGTCACACTACCTGTGATTGTTGTATTTTTCGTTTAACTTTTCAGCTGTTGTAGTTCCCAAGGAATCTACATCTCATTAAAACTGGGCTTACTTCCTCTGAAGATCAATCATTCATTCATCCATCCAGCAAATTCAACCAATATCCAGTGAGGGCCCATTCAGAATCACTGTGCTGGGCGCTGGGTGTACACTACTGTTCCAAAGTTCCTCCCTGGTGGGGCTTCATCGTCTAGTTTAGGTGGGAGGGGAATAAAACAAACATGTGAATAAACTAAAGTGTAGGGTGCTATGAAGGAAACGAACAACGTGGGGACCTGCGTTTTACACATCACAGAAGTAGAGGTTCCGCAGTCAATAATTGTACGGCTTGGACAGGTTATGTGAGGAACGCAAAATGAGAATGAGGTGTGGGACACTCCTAGGATGGTTGCAGCTCCTGGCAAAGGATCCTATCAGCCAGTTGTGGGAGGGTAGAATAGGCTGCAGTGACATCTGTGGCTGAGAAAAGGGGTGTCACTGCGCCCTTCTGCGCACGAGAGGAGAAACGGGTGAAGGTGTTCAAACCCTAAGGTATGGTGTCACGACCCAAAGTTGCTCGCGCACAAGCAGTTGGCGGGAAACCCTCGGGGTGGAGCCTCGGCCGCAGACCGGGGTTGAGGGTGGGGAGTTTTCGGCCACTGCGTGTCACGTCACCGAGGGCCTCCCCCTCCCTTCTCTTCGAGTCGCACGCGCGGAAGTAAACACTTCAACGTCATCAGGGCGCGTCTTCGCCTTTCCCCTCCCATCTCCCCGACCGGTGGACGTGCTTACCTCCGCTCCGGTCCAGGTCTATGTCCCGGTTTCCTGCTGTCGCGGGCAGGGCGCCAAGGCGGCAGGACGAGGGTGAGCGGTCACGAGACCCGCAGGAGGAGCGGCCCTCGGCTGTTTCCGTCGTTGATAGAGGTGCGGTCCGCGGGACTCTAGGAAGGCCAGTGGGAGTTAGGGCATGGGGGTTTGGGGGGTTAAAAGTCTGCCTTTGTCAGGCAGAAAGAGCAGGGAGGTGGTTGCAGCATTCTCCTTGCCCCCCAAGCCTGAGGTTAACTTTGCGTCTAATGAATACTTTGACTTAGAGGGGGGCGGTCCCACATTCAAGTTGGATGAAAACCCTGTAGGGGGCCAAAAAAAGTCAATCCCACACCGAGACATATTCTGTCCTTAAACAGGCTCATGAAGCCTTTGTTCTCTACCCACCAATACCCACCTCCCTCGTCGGGCCGTCAGCTTGCCTTTGGGTATGGTATGAAAGGAGCCAGTTTCCAGGAGCCAGTTTCCATGGTTACCCACCACTTGGCCTTCTGGGATATCAGTCACTCTGAACAGGGACCTAACTTGAACCATGAATCAGAGACAAACACACAAGTGGCTTCCAATTCAGCTGAAAGTTTTCTGCTGGTTCTGTTACCAGTCCCCCCCACCCCCCTATTGTTAAATTGTGTGGGTTTTATACTTCTTTGTAAGTATGTGTGGATGTAAGTTGCATTATGCTAGCCTTGTATTGTCTAGTACATTGAGATGTATGTTAGCAAATGCTCAAGTTGTTGATTTCACCAAAAAGTTATTCTGGGCTTATAAACCCTTACTTGGGAATTAGACATAGGTTATTTAAATAAGAGATCATGGATTGATCCCTTCTAGCCCTAAAATTCTATAGTCTTTCTCTTTTCAGTTCTGGGAGATTGTCAACTATCTTTACAGGTCTTTTAATTGCACAATTGTTTCTTGTTAATTACAGAAGAGAAAGGATGCACATCACAGGAAGGAGGAACTACTCCAACTTTTCCTATTCAGAAACAAAGAAAAAAGCTTATTCAAGCTGTGAGGGAGAATTCTTTCCTTATTGTTACTGGAAATACAGGAAGTGGTAAAACAACTCAGCTCCCAAAATATCTTTATGAAGCAGGTAATTTTATTCTGGGATAATACTGGTAGTACTAAAAAAATTCCTCTTTTAAAGCTAAGGAGACTGCTGTACCCCCACTAATCCCCACTCTTTGTTTTACAAAAAAGATACAAAAACATCTCCACTTAATTGTATTCACCTGAAAGTAGTGTGTGAAAAATAAATATGATTTTTAAAAATTACCTTAGCAGCCACTGCCACTGTCATACTTTACTTTTTACTGTTCTTTCTGTCCCAGTTCTTCTCCTGGCACACATCTATTTCCCTCTTGATTCTTGATGATCTTATTTCAAGTACAGGGATTAATTGAGATGGAGAATTTTTCCATTTTTAACTATCACAATTATCCCAAATAGGAGAATTATAGGTAGATATTAATTCTTTGCTTTAGAATGAGATTGTCTTGCCATTGCATATTGAAATGATATTGGGGGCAGGGAGAAAGGGCTATGTTGATGACTGTTTCTGACATTAGTATTTCTTGGTTCCTTCTCCAGAGTATTATGAGATATATATCTATTTCCTGACTCTGCTATTTCCCAAGTCAGTAACAAATTAGACTTTAAGTGCCTTTCTCTTCATTGTGGCAAAACTTTCTATCATAAGGTTGGTGAAAAGCAAAATTATGTTGGATATGATTCAGATAAAGAAATAAAATAAACATTTCTAATTTTAATGCATCAAATCAAATTTGTCATGTATCAAGATGCATCGCTATTTTGTACGCCATTAAGAAAGAAAAAATGCCATCACTTGTAAGTTCCTGCTCCATTTCAGAGATATTAAGTAGGAAAAAATGCCTATAAAATTATGAACGATAATATATTTAAATCCAATTTTACTTCTGTAATTGAGGTAAATTTATGAAGTATGTGGAATTTTTAAAGGATTCTTAGGGATTAGAAGCTTGTGGCTTATACCTTAGTATAAGCCTTTAGACTGGAATTGCAAGACAAGTGAAACAAACAAAAAACCAAAACCAAACCTGACTAAAATATACATATTTTGAATGGTTATTAATATGTAATTTATTTTAATTAATACTTATATTCCTAGGGTGCAAATATAACACAGTATGAATTTTCAGGGTTTTCTTTTAGAAACGTTTGAATAGTTTGTTTTGGTTGACCAGAAACAATTTAGCTCTAGTAGTAAAAAACAATTGCTAACATTTTTGTGTTTTTTGCTTCTGGTTTTGATAGGGTTTTCACAACACGGTATGATTGGTGTGACTCAACCACGAAAAGTAGCTGCCATATCAGTTGCTCAGAGGGTTGCAGAGGAAATGAAATGCACTTTGGGATCCAAAGTAGGATACCAAGTTCGTTTTGATGACTGCAGCTCTAAGGTAGAAGAATTTTATTGGTATTAGTTTAAGTACTGTAAGCTTACAGAAAAGGTGGAGAAAGTTATGAAAGATTTTAATGTAAAAATTCCATATATGCTTTAAGGAAAAAAAGCCTCAGATTAGATTTAATAATTATTGCTTAGTGCTTTAGCTCTTAAGAGTCTAATATTTAATCCATATTTCCCTCCCCCTCATTAGTCTATAAGTGACAGTTAGTTTATTTGTCTTAGGATTCTCTTGTCTTATGTTTTTTACCTGTAAGAACCCTTGGCATATAGGTTATGTTTGTATATAAAGTCAATGGAAAACTGACAACTTAATTAACAAAGTCAGTAAGCAGATACTGAGATTGAGCATCTTTTATGTTCATGACACTAATGAGTTTAAAGTCATTTTCTTTTTAATAGTTAATAGATACAGTTTGCATCCCATCAAGATTCTTTATCCTGTACTAGATACAAAACAATCCCTAATTTTGAAGTGATTCCTAGTAGGAATGGCCATCAAATGTGGCGCAGAACGACTTTCCCCAAAATAGTATTTTTGCCTTCCTAGTTACCCATTTTCTCTTCTCTTTTCTTCCCTTGTTTTATGGATTGTTTTGTATCAGTTTCCTCTACCTTTAACTCTGCTTCTCTTTTCCCCTGAATTCTCTAAAATAGTGACTGAGACAGGAGGTCGAATCCCTATTCATTGTTGTTCCCCACAACTCTTGCATATCTTACCACTTTTCATTGACTTCATTGTATCTCCTTGTTGCCGCCTCTTGGTTTCTTGCCCCAGAACACCTACCTCATCTCCTTCTGCATCACATTTTTCATAATTTACCATCTTTGTTGGACTATTTTATGCACTCTTTTATTCAGTCAGATTAGTGTGATAATTGTATATTTTGTGTCTGTATTTTAGGGAAAATTTAGTTGGGGAAGTAATGGTGAAATTCTGTGATACTATAAATTGACATACTCTGCTGTTTGAACATTAGGAAACAGCAATCAAATATATGACTGATGGATGTTTACTGAAACATATTCTGGCAGATCCAAATCTTACCAAATTTAGTGTCATTATTTTGGATGAAGCCCATGAGAGAACTCTAACTACAGTGAGTATTTTAATATATATATTTTTTATTAGCAAATAGGCAGTTCACTTTTGGAGGGCAGCTTTTTACTGTATCGAGAATTTTAATCTACTGAAATAAGAATTCTTGATTTAGGATAACAGCGTACTTAACTTAAAATAAGTTGGCTGTTAGGTATAATTATGACTTCTTAGATGTTTACTTTTCTTTCAGGACATCTTATTTGGTTTATTGAAGAAACTATTTCAAGAGAAGTCTCCTAACAGGAAAGAGCATTTGAAGGTGGTGGTGATGTCAGCAACTATGGAGTTAGCAAAGCTTTCGGCATTCTTTGGAAATTGTCCCATATTTGATATACCAGGAAGGCTTTATCCAGTCAGAGAGAAATTCTGCAATTTGATTGGCCCACGAGACAGAGAAAATACTGCATATATTCAAGCGGTATTACTTGGCATCCCATTTATATATTTTTTATATCTATGATTCTAGTTATTTGGGTAGTTTGTTAATTCGGTTGTTTCCTCTGCTGTTTTAATGACAGCCTTCATGGATCCTAGGACTTTTAAAACTGAAATTTAATTTTTCTGTTGAACAAGTGGATGTGGGGCAGGTGGGAGGGATGACAACTGTATTTCTACTGACATATTAAATTTGTATTTCTTGCTTTAGATTGTGAAAGTAGCTATGGATATCCATTTGAATGAAATGGCTGGAGACATCCTGGTTTTTCTGACTGGTGAGTATTCAGTCTCGGTTTTAAAAGTGTTTACTGTTTGTAAGAAATATATGGCCATAGGGTGGAATGCTTCCTTTGCCTTGGGAAATCTGGGCTCTAATCAACTGTTGCACTAGCTTTTAATGATTATCTGAACAGTTTTAGATATAAGATATATGAGATAATTCTACACTGCCATAAAAAAATGTCAGGCTTATAAGTAAATATGTGTAAAATATACTGATCTTTTAATTGAAGGATGTTGAATGGTAAATGATTTTTTTTAATCAGTCTGTCTTATTATATATTTAGAGCTGTTACCAGAGTAAAATAGGCCTAAGTTCGAGTTATTAATTCTGTTGTTTACAGAAGACATCCTATCAGCTTCTATCTTCCTTGAATGTTGGGATGGTGCTCTGCTCTATGAGAGCAGTACATAAAGTGTGGAATCCGTGGATCACAGACAAGCCTGTGTCATTTATTTGAGGGTCAAAAATAGAACAGTTAATCTCAGCCTAGTGTGACTCTTCAGTAGCAGAATCCTACTAATAGGAATGTGTCATTTCATTGTCTCACCTCCTACTCTGCCTTGTACTGATATCAGAAGTGAGACATTGTAATAATCTCTGCCTTTTTCAGGTTACTTAAATATGCTTAAATGCATTTTCTCCTGTACTAGCTTCCCCTATGTTAACAGTTAACTTTAGCGAGTCTTTCTTAACTACTGTATTAACAAGATGAAAAGGTTAAAATTATAAACATTTTTATTCCTTTAGAGATTTAAATTCTTTGGCATCTGGTGTTTCTGCTACTAGAATTTTATTATTGATATTTGGTACATATGTATGGTAAAACTTGTTGGTGTTGATCTCCTATAGATCAAATGAGAGAGTTCAAATAGCTATTATGCAAAACCAATTTTAATCTACATTTTTTTTCTCATTTTTAAATTAATTTTGCTGTTAAATTGCTGAAGTTCTTTTCCCCCCATTTCAGGCCAATTTGAAATCGAAAAAAGTTGTGAGTTACTTTTTCAGATGGCAGAGTCTGTTGATTATGATTATGATGTTCAAGATACCACCCTAGATGGCTTACTGATATTGCCATGTTATGGATCTATGACAACAGGTAATTCCTTACTAGAATAGAAAAATTGACTGATTTTTAAAAATCTTTTAATCGAATAATCACATATATACAAAAAAGTACATGTAAATACATAAGGGTTTAGGTCAGTGATTTTCACAAACTGAATTCACCTTTGTAACCAGCACCACATCATGAAAAAGCAAATTAGTAGAACCAGCATCCCTTAATAGGAGTGATTTTATACTTGAAGTCTTTTCACATTTATTCTTTTTTTCAAGAGTTGTGGAGAGCCCCCTTAATATTGTTTTCTCCCACAGAACAGAAATACTGATCGAATGCTCTGATATGAGGACTTATAATAATTTCTTGATAGTAATGCCATAAGTCATATCTCATGGCTTTTTCCCATTCATTTATATATATATTTTTTTTTTTTTTTTTTTTTTTTTTTTTTTTTAAGGAAAGACAGAGAGAAGGAAGGAAGGATAGAAGGAAGGAAGGAAGGAAGGAAGAAAGGGAAACATCTTTAAACATTTTCTTGTTTTATTGTATTTTGTTTTTCCGTTTTTTGTTACATGGGCTGGGGCCGGGAATCGAACCGAGGTCCTCCGGCATAGCAGGCAAGCACTTTGCCCGCTGAGCCACCGCGGCCCGCCCCTATTCATTTATATTTTGATTTTCTTTTTTTTTGGCATGAGCAGGTTCTGGGAATCGAACCAATGTCTCCGGCATATATTGTAATTTTGTGATACTAATCATTGTCTCCTTTTTGAAATGCTGTCCTCTGGTAGAATCACATTTAATTATCTGTTTCTCCTGATCACTGTTTCTTGGAGGCTGCTTCTCTAGTTTGTTCCTCTCTAAATATAGCTATTTCCTAAGATTTCGTCCTTAACTTGCTGGGTTTTTTTACTATTTTCTGTTTTGGGAAGGTTGGCACCTATGAATCACCTGTTACTTCTCTGTGCATGACTCCTGAGAACTCTCTCTAATTCAGATCTCACTCTTGTGTGCTAGACCTCCTGGACTGCCTCACTTCATTTTGTGGTTGGTGCATTATACCACCCCAAATCACCGTCCAAACATGTGGCCACTCAAACACGTTTTCTTTTACTTTCATCTTGTCCCAATCATTCATCTTTTTCTATTTTATTGCTGTCACTAGAGTTGGGATCCTCAATATACTTTCCTGACTTGTTATCATGGCCTGCTAACTTGTTTTCCATGATTTAATTCACCATCTTATAAGCACAACTTTGATTGTGTCGGTCCTCTGTTAGGTGCCTTCAAAAGTTCCCAATTGTCAGTTGCAGTAAAATGCCACCTTGGCATTCATTATCCTTTCAGCATGACTTCAGATTGCTTTCAGTCTTAATTCCCAATGTATTTGATTCTTTGTCTTGGTATATATGTGTAATGTTAAATATGTTTGGAAGGTTGTGGGTAGAGCCATTACCGAAGAGTTTATGTATTTATTTTAGTTTCCCTTCTGATTTCAAGGGCACTATCAAGGGTGATCTACTGATGAACCATTATGAACATAATATTTATTGCAGCAGTCTATAATAGTGTGAAGCGACATTTAGATGGAGCTGATGAGGTACTACTGAGTAATGGGTGAGGTGAAGTTGGATGAGATAGAGAGAGAGTGGTGGGTACCTAGAACTTAGGATTTCCCTTATAGCCTGGTTGAAATACCACAGTATTTATTTTCTTTATTGTTGCTGCTTTGGGTGGTAGGCAGAGATGCTATTATAATGTTATTTCCTGTTATGCTTTAGGGACAAAAAACTTACACTTGGGAATGAGGAGAGGGAAGAAGAGTTTCTTGTTTATTTTCTGTAGTGAAGGGGGTTAAAAAAATGACCCATACTTCTGTCTAATGAATAAGTAAAAATTATGAGGTGGATTTTTTATATTTGCTTCTATTTCTGGACTAGCCATGAGAGCAACTGCTGATTTTAAATGGACATCTTAAAATAGCTCCCTAATTGATGTCCAGAATTCTTTTTTTTTCATTTTAACATTTGTTCCCCCTATTATTTATTTTTATTCCATATGTTCTACTCGTCTGTTGACAAAGTAGGTAAAAGGAGCATCAGACACAAGATTTTCACAATCACACAGTCACATTATGAAAGCTATGTCATTATATAATCATCATCAAGAAATATGGCTACTGGAACACAGCTCTACATTTTCAGGCAGTTCCCTCCAGCCTCTCCATTACATCTTGGATAACAAGGTGATGTCTACTTAATGCGTAAGAATAACCTCCAGGATAACCTCTTGACTCTGTTTGGAATCTCTCAGCCATTGCCACTTTGTCTCATTTCATTCTTCCCCCTTTTGGCCCAAAAGGTTTTCTCAATCCCTTGATGCTAGGTCTCAGCTCATTCTAGAGTTTTTCTCAGTCCCTTAATGCTGAGTCTCAGCTCATTCTAGGATTTCTGTCCCATGTTGCCAGGAAGGTCCAGACCCCTGGGAGTCATGTCCCACGTAGACAGGGGGAGTGTGGTGAGTTTGCTTGTTGTGTTGGCTGGAGAGAGAGGCCACATCTGAGCAACAAAAGAGGTTTTCTTGGGGGTGACTCTTAGGCCTAATTTTAAGTAGGCTTGACTATCCTTTGTGGGTTTAAGTTTCATATGAACAAACCCCAAGACTAGGGGCTCAGACTATGGTTGTCCACACTGCTTTTGAGAATATCAAGAATTCAACTTTGGAAGGTTGAATTTTCTCCCGTTCTCACCATTCCCCAAAGGGGACTTTGCAAATACTTTTCCACTCACTGATCAAATCACTGGGGGATTCATTGGGGCATCACTCTTGATGTCTAGAATTCTTATCCGTAAAATGGCAGGAGGTGCTATAGAATCCCTCTATAACTTACATGATCCTACTACCTAGGCTGAACCATCCCTATCTCTCACTCTTTGTGAAGTAATTCTCTTAAGTTCGAAATATAGGACTCTTCCCTCTCCCTTATCCCCCAGATAAGATTTTTTTTGTATTTATTCCTTTTCCCTTTCATCTTTTTTTTTGTAATGCTGCATTTGTTATTTCTTTAACATGATCTGCTCCTTCCCTTTTTATTCTCCTCACTCACTGGCTGAAATCCTGCTGATACATCTCTCTAGTGCAACCAATTCCACAAAGACCTTTTCCATTTTTCTCCTCACAGCTGGCCTTGACTCCTTACTTGTTTGAATCTCACTGTACTCTGCTTGCTGTTTTTGGCAATTACACCTTCTACCTTGTGTTATGGTTGTCTTATCCCCTCCTTAAGACTGTGAACTGCTTGTGGACAAGTACTATATGTTGAAAAAATTCCAATTAAATATTTATTAAACTTGAGTTCTAGATTTTTTACTTTTTGCAGAACAGTCTGTTAACGTGTGACATCAATCTTCGTCTAGAATCTTATTCTTTTTTTCTTAAACCTTTTCCCTCTCATGAATTCCCTCTATTTGTTTACAGTATTGCAATTCTTACAGCTTGTCATGCATCTAGGGAAAGCTGAAACCCAGAGAGATTTATGAACATGAAATATACTAGTTCTTTTTTAAATGATAGATATGTGCATGGAATTAGAATTTTAGCACTGAAAGTAATCATCTAATTCAGTGCTTATTTTTTTTTGTGGGGCGGACTCAGAGTCCTTTAAAAAGGTAAAGAAGACTGTGGTTTCTTTTTGTAGAAAAATGCACATATAACCACATAAACATCTTTTCATAAACAGACTTTATTTTACAAATAGAAGTTACATGATATTTCTGAGATCACATGGTAAATCTACATTTGGTCTTTTGTTCAACAGTGGGGGATATAACATTATATGTGTTTCCAGAACATGGAGAAAAAGAAAAGAACTCAGCCTTGGATTAATGTACAACATTTTAAAAGAGGAAAAAATGCTCGTTTAGATTACTACATAAAACCAAAATAGTTTCAGTTTTTTCCTTCTGCCTGTAAAACAAAGACATTACTTAATATGGCAAGTAACTAGACTTTTCTCTCTGGCTGTCTCCTTAGGTGTTAAGATTAAATTAGATGTGGAGAAATAATCCTAGTGAGCTTCACAAAAATTTTTATGTTGGGTCTCCCCAAATGAGAATATTTTTTTTACCTTATAAAGAAATACCTACTTATCTTTTATAAAATGAACAAATTAAGGAAAATAATTAAAATCACCCAATAAGCCTTAGTGATAATCATAATTAATGTTTTGGGGTATACTGTTCTGGTTTTTTTCTTTGTATATATATACAAAGAATATATATATATTCTTTTTTTTAAAAATAAAATATATGTATTTTACTGTTGAATTTTTAGGGTTTTTTAAAATAAAAAGTGGGATCATATTACATATGCTTTTTAATAATGTTCTTCTTTACCTATTGCTGAAATTTTAAAATGTATAGAAAAATATGAAAAATCCATTTCCCAACAAACACAATTAGCACACTATTAGTATCTTTGCATATTTCCTTCTAATTTTATTGAAGAAAAAATTTCTGTTGAAGAAAAATTTCTCTATTGAGGATAAATGATACAGTTTAATTATAACAATTCAAACTGTACAACATTACAATGATGAAAATAATCACCTCAGATTTCTCTAGACAGAAATAACCACGTGTAACATTAGGTAAAACGTTATTCCAGACACCTTTGTGTGTGTGCATGCATACCCACATAGAAGAATAAATAAGTAGATTTGTAGAAACAGACTTATTGAAAGTGAGATACTAATTATTTTAAGAGAGGTTGTTTAATTTTATTTGAATTTACTTGAAGGAATTGTTAAACTTCAAGTGACCCTTTCTTTACCATATGAGATAGTATTTTCTAAAATATCACTTCAAGGATTAACAAGATGTAAAATATTAAGAAGTTGAAATTGATGTCTTTTTTTTATACTGTATTTGATTGTGGGCCTTATCTGTTGACTCCCTGATTTGTAAGATGAATGCATGATTACTTTTCCTATTCTGTACATCCCATTTTGATTTTTGTTAGTTTTTTTTTGGTTCATTTATATTCAGTATTCATTGTGAAATCTTATTACCGTATTTTCCATTCTTAAGTTCCTTTTTTTCTTTTTTGGCATGGGCGGGCTCCAGAATCGAACCTGGATCTCTGGCATGGCAGGCGAGAATTCTGCCCCTAAGTTACTTTTGATTAATTTTTAAATTGACTGAAGTTTACCTTTTTTGTTTTCTGAAGGGCTTATGAGTGCTATGAGTTTTTAAGTTCTTTTATGTTTGAGAATGTCTGGCTGTTGCCTTTATACTTGAATAATATCTTGGCTGGATTTTATGTTCTTGGGTCACATTTTCTTTTCCTTAGAGCTTGGTGTAGACATTGTCTGGTTGTCTTCTGGCATTGAATGTTGCTGCAGAGAAGTCTGAGGCCAGCCTGATCTTTTTCCCTTCCTTATAAGTGATTTCCTTTTTCTGTTTGATTACTTAAAAATTTCTGTCTTTGTCCTCAAAGTTCAATGATTTAATTTGGGTATTTCTTGGTTTTGAATGTTTTGTATTAAAATTTCCCAGAATTTAATGTGGTCTTATAAAATCAACTTAATTGAGGTATAACTTACATACAATAAAATAACCTGTTTTATGTGTATAGTTCAGTTAGTTTTGACAGATTTATATACCTTGTAATCATCTCTGCAAACATGATGATGAACATTTCTTATTTGCTCCTTTGATTTGCAGATTCAATTCTTTATTTCAGGGAAATTCTCTTTGTTATATCTTTGAATATAGCTTATGTCTCATTTCTTGGTTTTCCTACTTCAGGGATATAAATTATTTTTGGGCTGGACTATCTCTGTCTTCTATATTTTTTAGTTTCCTGATAGTTACTTTATCTTTTACAGCTGCATTTACTGATAATCTCTGTGTCAGGAGTTTAATTTTCAGTTTTGTTAGTGAGATTTCTCAATATTTTTTTGATTCACCTAAACAGCTTCTGGAATTGGGCAGATTTGAGCTGAATAGTATTGTACCTCTTTGTTCTGCTCCAGAATCATCTTCATGGTTCTCTCTTTGACAATTTTTGACGTTTAATGCATTCAGTTATGTTTCCTTAATGCACGTGCACACACCACATGAAGTTTTGTTTGGGGCTGTTGGGGGTTGGGGGAATTTGAGACTAAGAAATTTTATGAGGAACTTTCAACCAGCCTTAATGTATTAATGTATCATATGTATCTCTATTAGGAGTTTTATTTCATTAAGAGTATTTAATGGTCTCACCTCGTTATTCGTATTTCTTGGTATTCTTTGGAAAATCTTTCTGCCTCTGTGTCACTTTTCTCCATTTCTGTTAATTACTGATAAGTATTGGAACAGGTGGGGGAAGGCATGCCAGAATCTCTAATAGTTAGGAAAAATCAGGGAGTGGAGATAACCAGAAGAATTTCTGTATCTTAATGAAAATACTCAATTTCCCTTTCTTTTCTGGGAAGTGATAGCTTGCTTTAGGACCATAGGTATTTAGCTTCTTTTCAAGGCTTTGTAAACAAATATAAAGCTGGCATGGGTTCTTAACTGTGGAGTATGGTGTTAAAGTATATGGGTCAAAAGTAAAATGTGAAATGTTGACTTTTCAAAATGAAGGTTCAGGATTTTAATGGATTGTGATGAACAAATTGGTAATTGAAACTGAAATTTTGCTTGAACCAAACAAAAGTTAAAGTAAATTAGGGACATTTAAAAAATGGGTTCATTAGAAAATAGACTTGCCTATAGATAGATAATGTTCAGAAAAGTCATTTCTAGTTTATGTGAAATTTAATGGTAAAGAGAATTTTTTAATATGCAAAGATTTTCATTAATTATGTAATGCATTTTTATTCATCAATTCATTCAACAGCTATTTACTGAGCACTTACTATATAGGTCAGGCATTGTTTTAGGGTAATGTGCAATGAATAAGAGAGAGTGCTTGTCCTCATGAAGCTACATCCTAGTAGAGTAAATAGGTAATAAATAAATGTATATAAATATATAATTTGACCTATGAAGTGATCTATTACTCATTTGAACCAAATCTAAGAAAACATAAAAAAACAATTTTAACGTTTTTCTCTAGATTCTTCAACTCTGAAAGAAATAGGTCTTTTTGGAATTATTTTTGGATTTGTCTCAAAAATCTCTTTATCTATCTTTCTATAAATTACTTTTCTAGCACTTTTTTTTCACTTGTGAAATTAATTTAGGAATGATGTGGAGGAATACAGACATTACTGACCTTGGTATAAATTTGCCTATCTGTATGTAAATCTTGAGGAAGCCGTTTACTCCTCAGAGCTTCAGTTTTGTTGTCTAGAAAATGAGAGGGGTGGCCTAGTTCCATGATTTTAAAGCTGCTCATCCTTTTCTCCCTCACCTGTGTACCTGTTTCAATCAAAATAATTCAACTTTGGTCTGTTTTTTTTATATTTGGGATACAAAGATCTCTGTATGACTTTATTTGAGAAAAAGGTTTTTACTTTGTCCTCAAGATTTTCTTGGTTTCAGGTAAAAAAGCAACTTAGGGTTGGTGAAGTAGAAAAAGTGAATTTTCTAAATGAATGCTACCATATCATGGAAATTAAATGGCATCTAGTCATTTAAAAATATGTTTCTTTATAAAGTATATGTGTGTATAATAGTAAACACATATAAAGCAAAGTTACATGAAAAATATAAACAGAAATGCCAATAATTTCTTTTCATACTCCAGTGGATTGGCTTATGCCCTCTCTGGAATGATCACTCCTGAATCTGAGATCATTGACGTAGATGATCCACCCAGCTCCCTTGCTTTGCAGTTCGTTGACCTCTTTAAGCTTGGGATCTTTATTTCATTTCACCTCAGCCACCAATTCAGATGTTTATATCGTGGAACTTGCCATCAACTTTATTTTTTAAATCTTGGTTTTAAAAATGTACTCTGTTGATCACTTCTTATTTCTTCCAACATACTCACTCTACTATTCCTAATTCAGCAATTTTCAGAAAGTATTAAGATCTGTCCTTTACCAGCCTTTACTTATCATCTTCCCTCATGCTATAACCATTTCCTTGCAAACATTCTTAACTCTCTTACACAGTTCTCTCTTTAAACTGGCTGGAGAGCAAGTCAGGCGAAATCTGTGTTTCTTCTTATTTCACTGAAGATATCTTTTTTTTTTTTATTAATTAACGGAAAAAAAGAAATTAACCCAACATTTAGAAATCATACCATTCTACATATGCAATCAGTAATTCTTAACATCATCACATAGATGCATGATCATCGTTTCTTAGTACATTTGCATCGGTTTAGAGGAACTAGCAACACAACAGAAAAAGATATAAAATGTTAATATAGAGAAAAGAAATAAAAGTAGTAATAATAGTAAAAAACAACAACAAAAAAACCCTATAGCTCAGATGCAGCTTCATTCAGTGTTTTAACATGATTACTTTACAATTAGGTATTATTGTGCTGTCCATTTTTGAGTTTTTGTATCTAGTCCTGTTGCACAGTCTGTATCCCATCAGCTCCAATAACCCATTATCTTACCCTGTTTCTAACTCCTGCTGGACTCTGTTACCAATGACATATTTCAAGTTTATTCTCGAATGTCCGTTCACATCAGTGGGACCATACAGTATTTGTCCTTTAGTTTTTGGCTGGACTCACTCAGCATAATATTCTCTAGTACCATCCATGTTATTACATGCTTCATAAGTTTATCTTGTCTTAAAGCTGCATAATATTCCATCATATGTATATACCACAGTTTATTTGGCCATTCTTCTGTTGATGGACATTTTGGCTGTTTCCATCTCTTTGCAATTGTAAATAACGCTGCTATAAACATTGGTGTGCAAATGTCCGTTTGTGTCTTTGCCCTTAAGTCCTTTGAGTAGATACCTAGCAATGGTATTGCTGGGTCGTATGGCAATTCTATATTCAGCTTTTTGAGGAACCGCCCAACTGCCTTCCACAGTGGTTGCACCATTTGACATTCCCACCAACAGTGGATAAGTGTGCCTCTTTCTCCGCATCCTCTCCAGCACTTGTCATTTTCTGTTTTGTTGATAATGGCCATTCTGGTGGGTGTGAGATGATATCTCATTGTGGTTTTGATTTGCATTTCTCTAATGGCCAGGGAGATTGAGCATTTCTTCATGTGCCTCTTGGCCATCCGTATTTCCTCTTCTGGTAGGTAAAAGTGTTTAATTTTGAGGAGCTCCAATTTATTTATTTCCTTCTTCAGTGTTCTTGCTTTAGGTTTAAGGTCCATAAAACCGCCTCCAATTGTAAGTTTCATAAGATATCTCCCTACATTTTCCTCTAACTGTTTTATGGTCTTAGACCTAATGTTTAGATTTTTGATCCATTTTGAGTTAAATTTTGTATAGGGTGTGAGATATGGGTCTTCTTTCATTCTTTTGCATATGGATATTCAGTTCTCTAGGCACCATTTATTGAAGAGATTGTTCTGTCCCAGGTGAGTTGGCTTGACTGCCTTATCAAAGATCAAATGTCCATAGATGAGAGGGTCTTTATCTGAGCACTCTATTTGATTCCATTGATCGATATATCTATCTTTATGCCAATACCATGCTGTTTTGACCACTGTGGCTTCATAATATGCCTTAAAATCAGGCAGCGCGAGACCTCCAGCTTTGTTTTTTTTCCTCAAGATGTTTTTAGCAATTCGGGGCACCCTGCCCTTCCAGATAAATTTGCTTATTGGTTTTTCTATTTCTGAAAAATAAGTTGTTGGGATTTTGATTGGTATTGCATTGAATCTGTAAATCAATTTAGGTAGGATTGACATCTTAACTATATTTAGTCTTCCAATCCATGAACACGGTATGCCCTTCCATCTATTTAGGTCTTCTGTGATTTCTTTTAACAGTTTTTTGTAGTTTTCTTTATATATGTTTTTTGTCTCTTTAGTTAAATTTATTCCTAGGTATTTCATTCTTTTAGTTGCAATTGTAAATGGGATTCGTTTCTTGATTTCCCCCTCAGCTTGTTCATTACTAGTGTATAGAAATGCTACAGATTTTTGAATGTTGATCTTGTAACCTGCTACTTTGCTGTACTCATTTATTAGCTCTAGTAGTTTTGTTGTGGATTTTTCCGGGTTTTCGAGGTATAGTATCATATCGTCTGCAAACAGTGATAGTTTTACTTCTTCCTTTCCTATTTTGATGCCTTGTATTTCTTTCTCTTGTCTAATTGCTCTGACTAGAACCTCCAACACAATGTTGAATAATAGTGGTGATAGTGGACATCCTTGTCTTATTCCTGATCTTAGGGGGAAAGTTTTCAATTTTTCCCCATTGAGGATGATATTAGCTGTGGGTTTTTCATATATTCCCTCTATCATTTTAAGGAAGTTCCCTGGTATTCCTATCTTTTGAAGTGTTTTCAACAAAAAGGATGTTGAATCTTGTCAGATGCCTTCTCTGCATCAATTGAGAGGATCATGTGATTTTTCTGCTTTGATTTGTTGATATGGTGTATTACATTAATTGATTTTCTTATGTTGAACCATCCTTGCATACCTGGGATGAATCCTACTTGGTCATGATGTGTAATTCTTTTAATGTGTTGTTGGATACGATTTGCTAGAATTTTATTGAGGATTTTTGCATCTATATTCATTAGAGAGATTGGTCTGTAGTTTTCTTTTTTTGTAATATCTTTGCCTGGTTTTGGTATGAGGGTGATGTTGGCTTCATAGAATGAATTAGGTAGTTTTCCCTCCACTTCGATTTTTTTGAAGAGTTTGAGGAGAGTTGGTACTAATTCTTTCTGGAATGTTTGATAGAATTCACATGTGAAGCCGTCTGGTCCTGGACTTTTCTTTTTAGGAAGCTTTTGAATGACTAATTCAATTTCTTTGCTTGTGATTGGTTTGTTCAGGTCATCTATTTCTTCTTGAGTCAAAGTTGGTTGTTCATGTCTTTCCAGGAACCCGTCCATTTCATCTAAATTGTTGTATTTATTAGCGTAAAGTTGTTCATAGTATCCTGTTATTACCTCCTTTATTTCTGTGAGGTCAGTAGTTATGTCTCCTCTTCCATTTCTGATCTTATTTATTTGCATCCTCTCTCTTCTTCTTTTTGTCAATCTTGCTAAGGGCCCATCAATCTTATTGATTTTCTCATAGAACCAACTTCTGGCCTTATTGATTTTCTCTATTGTTTTCATGTTTTCAATTTCATTTATTTCTGCTCTAATCTTTGTTATCTCTTTCCTTTTGCTTGCTTTGGGATTAGTTTGCTGTTCTTTGTCCAGTTCTTCCAAGTGGACAGTTAATTCCTGCATTTTTGCCTTTTCTTCTTTTCTGATATAGGCATTTAGGGCAATAAATTTCCCTCTTAGCACTGCCTTTGCTGCATCCCATAAGTTTTGATATGTTGTGTTTTCATTTTCATTCGCCTCGAGGTATTTGCTAATTTCTCTTGCAATTTCTTCTTTGACCCACTTGTTGTTTAAGAGTGTGTTGTTGAGCCTCCACGTATTTGTGAATTTTCTGGCACTCCGCCTATTATTGATTTCCAACTTCATTCCTTTATGATCCGAGAAAGTGTTGTGTATGATTTCAATCTTTTTGAATTTGTTAAGACTTGCTTTGTGACCCAGCATATGGTCTATCTTTGAGAATGATCCATGAGCACTTGAGAAAATGGTGTATCCTGCTGTTGTGGGATGTAATGTCCTATAAATGTCTGTTAAGTCTAGCTCATTTATAGTAATATTCAGATTCTCTATTTCTTTATTGATCCTCTGTCTAGATGTTCTGTCCATTGATGAGAGTGGTGAATTAAAGTCTCCAACTATTATGGTATATGTGTCTATTTCCCTTTTCAGTGTTTGCAGTGTATTCCTCACGTATTTTGGGGCATTCTGGTTCGGTGCATAAATATTTATGATTGTTATGTCTTCTTGTTTAATTGTTCCTTTTATTAGTATATAGTGTCCTTCTTTGTCTCTTTTAACTGTTTTACATTTGAAGTCTGATTTGTTGGATATTAGTGTAGCTACTCCTGGTCTTTTCTGGTTGTTATTTGCATGAAATATCTTTTCCCAACCTTTCACTTTCAACCTATGTTTATCTTTGGGTCTGAGATGTGTTTCCTGTAGACAGCATATAGAAGGATCCTGTTTTTTAATCCATTCTACCAGTCTATGTCTTTTGATGGGGGAATTCAGTCCATTAACATTTAGTGTTATTACTGTTTGGATAATATTTTCCTCTACCATTTTGCCTTTTATATTATATATATCATATCTGACTTTCCTTCTTTCTACACTCTTCTCCATACCTCTCTCTTCTGTCTTTTTGGTTCTGACTCTAGTGCTCCCTTTAGTATTTCTTGCAGAGCTGGTCTCTTGGTCACAAATTCTCTCAGTGACTTTTTGTCTGAGAATGTTTTAATTTCTCCCTCATTTTTGAAGGACAATTTTGCTGGATATAGGAGTCTTGGTTGGCAGTTTTTCTCTTTTAGTAATTTAAATATATCATCCCACTGTCTTCTAGCTTCCATGGTTTCTGCTGAGAAATCTACACATAGTCTTATTGGGTTTCCCTTGTATGTGATGGATTGTTTTTCTCTCGCTGCTTTCAAGATCCTCTCTTTCTCTTTCACCTCTGACATTCTAACTAGTAAGTGTCTTGGAGAACGCCTATTTGGGTCTAATCTCTTTGGGGTGCGCTGCACTTCTTGGATCTGTAATTTTAGGTCTTTCATAAGAGTTGGGAAATTTTCAGTGATAATTTCTTCCATTAGTTTTTCTCCTCCTTTTCCCTTCTCTTCTCCTTCTGGGACACCTACAACACGTATATTTGTGCAGTTCATATTGTCCTTGAGTTCCCTGATACCCTGTTCAAATTTTTCCATTCTTTTCCCGATAGTTTCTGTTTCTTTTTGGAATTCAGATGTTCCATCCTCCAGATCACTATTTCTATCTTCCGTCTCTTTAAATCTATCGTTGTAGGTATCCATTGTTTTTTCCATCTTTTCTACTTTATCCTTCACTTCCATAAGCTCTGTGATTTGTGTTTTCAGTTTTTCTATTTCTTCAGCCCATGTCGTCTTCATGTCCTCCCTCAATTTATCGATTTCGTTTTTGAAGAGGTTTTCCATTTCTGTTCGTATATTCAGCATTAGTTGTCTCAGCTCCTGTATCTCATTTGAACTATTGGTTTTTTCCTTAGACTGGGCTATATTTTCAATTTTATGAGCAGATCTGTTATCTTCTGCTGGCGTCTGGGCATTTAGTCAGATTTGCCTGGGTGTTGGACCCAACAGGTTGAAAGATTTTTCTGTGAAATCTCTGGGTTCTGTTTTTCTTATCCTGCCCAGTAGATGGCACTCCTGGCACACGTTTGTCTGCGGGTCCCACCAGTAAAAGGTGCTGTGGGTCCTTTAACTTTGGAAAACTCTCACCGTGGGGGAGGTTCACCAGCCGAAGCGGGGCTTGGAAGAGTGCCAGCCGGCCTAGGGGTCTGAACGCGGGGAGAGTCGCTGGCCGCCGCAGCCCGGGAGAGCGCCTGTCCGGATTTCCTAGTCGGCCCGGGGCGCCAAGCGTGGCGGGAGGGTGCCAGCCGCCGCAGCCCGGGAGAGTGCACCGTTCCCAGCTGGACTGGGGAATCACATGTTTGGAAGAGACCCCCCCTGTCGCCGTTCTCCTCGGTCTGGGGATTTCCGATCCAATTCTCTCAGTTGGTCCGGGGAGCGTCGCGTGGTGGGGGCGCCAGTCGCCGCGGCTTGAGGGGACCGCCTGCCCAATTCTGCCAGCTGGCCCGGAAAGGAGGAAGGGAGGGACTCCGGCTGCTCCCGCCCCGCCCGGGAAAACCCGCGCCCCTTGGCGATCTCACCGCAGCTGGTTCTCCCCGACAGTCAGCTGTTACAGGATGGGGTACGCTGTCTTTTGTATATCTGTCGTGGCTCTGGGAGCTGTTCTGTATCGTTTCTACTCCCCCAGTAGCTGTTCTGGAGGAGGAAAGGTGAGGGTGGCAAGGCTTTTGAGGACGGTCGCGGAGGATCCGGTGAAGGCGGAAGAGGGCAGGGTGGTGGTTGGAGAGCCACTGGATTAGCAGGATAAAGGGAAGAATAACATGGCAGATGGAGCGCCACCGGAGCAGAAGGGGAAAGAGAAGGGCAAGATGGCAGCGGGAGTGCCGCCGGCAGAGAAAGAGGTAGAGGAGGGCTAAATGGCGGCGGGAGCGCTGGCGGAGAAAGAGGAAGAGGAGGGCTGGATGGTGGCGGGAGCGCCACTGGTGAAGAAAGAGGAAGAGGAGGGCTAGATGGTGGCGGGAGCGCCACTGGTGAAGAAAGAGGAAGAGGAGGGCTAGATGGTGGCGGGAGCGCCGGCGGAAAAAGGGGAAGAGGAGGGCTAGATGGTGGCGGGAGCGCTGGCGGAGAAAGAGGAAGAGGAGGGCTGGATGGTGGATGGAGCGCTGCCGGCGGAGAAAGAGGAAGAGGAGGGCTAGATGGCGGCGGGAGCGCTGGCGGAGAAAGGAAGAGGAGGGCTGGATGGCGGCGGGAGCGCCGCTGGCGGAGAAAGAGGAAGAGGAGGGCTAGATGGCGGCGGGAGTGCCGGTGGAGAAAGGGAAAGAGGAGGGCTAGATGGCGGCGGGAGCGCCGGCTGAGAAAGAGGAAGAGGAGGGCTAGATGGCGGCGGGAGCGCCGGCAGAGAAAGGGGAAGATGAGGGCTAGATGGCTGCGGGAGCGCTGGCGGAGAAAGAGGAAGAGGAGGGCTGGATGGCGGCAGGAGCGCCCCACTGAAGATATCTTAAGGCCTGGGATGCTTCCAGAAACTTAGAGATACTCTCTTACCATCACTCATGGCTCTTTCATTCTTTTTTTTTCCAACTAGCTTTTTCTTCTCTGTGTATATTAGTCACTTCCTTATGGTTCACAAGTTTAGTTTTCTTCTTTTTAGGAGATGAACCTAGTCAAATTGACTGTCTCCTGGATCTTATTCCAAATTCTCAGGAGAATATGATCACAACAGCCTGGAGGAGGCATGTTCATCCCTTGTGTCATAAACTGTCGCCAGAGGAGAATGGTACCATAGTCCAAGCCATACTGCTGGGGCCCATCCCTTAGAACATGTGGGTAATGGAAATGGGTATGGTGTTACTTCTTTAGAAAGATAGCCATGAATTGTGCAGACAGCCCCAAAAGTGTAAACTGCTGGGCTAATCAATCTTTAAGGCAGAATGAGGTCCTTAATCTGGAGTTTATGAAAGGGCTTCAGAGGGTCTCTGAATACCTTAAAATTGTATGAAAAATCTTTTTTTTGGTGTATGCATATGTAACTTTTAATGAAGAGGAATTCCACAGTTTTTACAAATCCTCAAAGGGATCTATGATCTAGATAAAGGACTCTGTTGTAAGGTTTCTTTCAGCAATAATACTCTGTGATTCCATGGGTCTATAAATCTTAACAGTGAAAGGTGAGGAAAAAGTTTTGTTATTATGTTTTGAACTTGAGATTATTAAATCAGTGAAGTAAACATCACTTAAGTCCTTCAAAACTTGAGTTTGTTCAATGCATGTTATAACATTAGCATTTTCTCTTTACATATATTTTAGATCAACAGAGGAGAATATTTTTGCCACCTCCACCTGGAATTAGAAAATGTGTCATATCCACCAATATTTCTGCAACATCTTTAACAATAGATGGAATCAGGTACAACTTTTGAAATTTTTCTTTAAGCCAGAGAAGCCACATTATTGAGTTTGCTTCTCTGTGTCTTCCACTAATCCCCTTCTCACCTACTTTTTTTAAAAGTTTTTATCCAATAATTATTTCTCATATTTTAAATTATAGATTGCTGTGAACAGGAAATAGAGGAACGAGGTGCAAACTCTATTCCTGTTCACACTTTTAAATTACATGGCTGCTTGAAGCTTTGTTTTCCCAAGTTTAAGATTATTATAATACTGCATGGGTTTCATTAAGTAGGAAGCCAAATCTGTTTTTCCATATCCTCAATACCAGAATGTATCTAAAATGATCCCCTATTCCATTCTTACCTTGTAATCCCACTTGATAGACTAAACTGTATTCATGCAAGTGATTTTCTGAGGGTATTGTAGCTCACTTTTCACCTTTATGTAAAGGTCAACTGCTATGCAGATCTCTTGTCTTTTTGGATGTGATCAATGAATGCCATCAAATTTTTTATTACAGTTCTAGAGAAACAGTTTAAATTTTAAGTCTGTACTGATAGCTAAGGTTCCTTTCTGTTGAACCACATCCTTTTTGTTTGTTTGTTAGTTTTGTTTTGCTTTTTATTGTTAAATATAACTTATATACAAAGAAAAGAAAGATAAAGCAATGATTTTCAAAATACACTTCAACAAGTAGATACAGAACAGATTTCAGAGTTTGTTATGGGTTACTATTCTATTATTTTAGGTTTTTCATTCTAGCTGCTCCAAAACACTGGAGGCTAGAATAAATTTTTTTTTCTTTTTTTGTGTGTAAAATAACATATATGCAGAAGCAATAAATTTCAAAGCACATTGCAACAATTAGTCGTAGGACAGATTTCAGAGTTTGGATTGGGTTATAATTCTACCAGTTTTGGTTTTTACTTCTAGCTGCTCTAAGATACTGGAGACTAAAAGAAATCTCAATATAATGAATGATTCAGCAATCATACTCATTTGAACCCTACCTTCTCTGTATAACTCCCATCATTATCTTTGATCTTTCTCCCGCTCTTGAGGGGTATTTGGGCTGTTCCCATTCCAACTTTTTCATGTTGGAAGGAGCTGTCGATAATATGGGGTGGGGGATGGAACTAGTTGATGTTCTGGAGAGGGTGGCTCCTCTGCATTTCAGAACTTAACTGGTCCAGGGACCCATCTCGAGGGTGTAGGTTTCTGGAATTGAAACACATCCCTTTCATACATTTATATTTTACCCAACATATTTTATGCCCTTAGTTAAGTCTGTCTCTGCTTCAGGAAGGCTAGAACTGAATCCCAAAGAATCTATGTATTTTTTCAGAGTAAAATGATCACCTAGATCCGAGAGTCATTTTATTTCCTCAGCTTTTCTCCTGTACTTTAAAAACAATGGTTTTACCAAAGACTTAGTTAGGAGAGCAGCTTTCTTGAGTAAACTGACTTGCAATTTTCTGTTTCTACCAAAGTCTAAATCATTAAATAAGATGTTTCAGATTGTTCCCCTTTTGAATGGTAGATTTATCTGTGTGTCCTAATTTAGTTCCCTCCCTGTCTTATTCTCCATTTGATTGCCTTAAAATGGTATGTTAAAGCAGGCTGAAGTTAGGTTCTGAACCTGTTTTAATTGTCTAGAGTTTTGTTATTAACATGAAAGGCTTTGGGTAGTTGTTAATGTGGTAGAAAAGGGGAACCCAAAATAATTGAAAAATAATGTCTTCCCTTATGTCCTAGAAACTTAACTTGTTTTCATTCTCCTTAGATATGTGGTAGATGGTGGCTTTGTGAAGCAGTTAAATCATAACCCCAGATTAGGATTGGACATTTTAGAGGTGGTTCCAATTTCAAAGTAAGTCTCTGTGTCAAGCCTTTTTGTGCAAGGAACTGTTAACTAAATATTTCCTAGCTGGTTGGGGATGGAAAGTAAATTACTTAGGGAACCCACAGAACATTTTCAGGACTTTTTTTTTTTCTCTAAAGGAGTGAGGCATTACAGCGAAGTGGCCGAGCTGGGAGGACTTCCTCAGGAAAGTGCTTCCGGATCTATAGTAAGGATTTTTGGAACCAGTGTATGCCTGACCATGTGATCCCTGAGATTAAGAGAACTAGTTTGACATCTGTAGTTCTGACCTTAAAGTGCCTTGCCATACACGATGTTATAAGGTATGTAGACAATTGGAGAAAAGGAAAAATTTGTTAGGGAACAGGTTTTTCCTGTTAATTCCTGTTAATTCCTCAAAAATTATTTTGAAGTATATGACTCCTACAACCCTTTCAGAGTTGAGGCTCACCTATCTTCAGGGTTCAGAAAACCAAAATTAAAGCCTTTCTTGAATTGTTTTCTGGATTTGATTTCTAACTGATGTTTTAACCTTGGTTTAATGGAGTGCTTTGTGCTGATATTTATTTGAATCAATTAGTGACCACTGTTTACCTGTAATGAAAGATGTATAATAAATACTTAAAGTTGGAAGTGGTTTTTGGTAGCATTTTTTCTATGGCCAGAATTGTACTACACACTGACAGAGACAAAGTTATATTCTATAGAAATTTTTTGCCTTTACCTAACTTAAATTATATTGGGGAAACAAGATTCATGCACATGAAGCAAAGACTAGAACAAGTATTAAATTAGTGAAATGTTAAACTATATAATTAATATCATCTCCCTGAAATGTTGTAGAAGCTTGACATTTCATGTCTCATACGGTTTCAGAAGTAATGAAGGCAGTTGCTGTCATGGTCTTAATTTTGGCCTTAATTGGTTGGGATTTGGCCTTATTTGGTTGGAAATGTGAAAGTTGACAGGAACCTTGGGAGAAGGTGACTGTGCATTCTTTGAATTCATAATATGTGGGGAAGTAATTACTAGGTATATCCAAATATGTATTTTATACTCTAGGAAAATCAATTAAAGATTTTTTTGGATTGTTGTGATCATAAGACTAGAGATTTTCTGAATGAGAATATAGATCCTAGAAAGAGAACAACATGTTCTCTTTCTGACTAATCATAAGTAAAATTCTGACTAATCATAAATGATACCGTTAAGAAAGAAAGGAAAGAGCCATTTAAAGAAACCAAAATGGCAAACGGAAATTTTGACTATTTCAGGTTAATCCAGATATAAAAATATTTGCAAAAGATAGCAGAGCAGCATATAACCAAAGATGAATATGTATTTAAAAATAGGAACAATAATTACTTAATGTCATTTGCACAGAATAATTTTTCCATCTTAAGTCTTAAGATTTAGAATGTACTGAATGTCCCCAAAATGCTAGAGACAGAAAAATAATTTCCTCTCTTTTTAAGTTTTATGTAGAATAGGAGAGGTAAACCCAATTACCTCTATTGGTATTTGGGAGAAATGGTATAATAATCATCCATGACAAAAAGAAAATGGAGCTTTTGGTTATTATTTTGCACTTCCCATTCCCATCCATCAGCTAGAATGATTTTGAAACTGAAAGCAAGAATAAGTCTGGATAGGAAGAAATCGATGACTAAGATTGATCAGGAGATAATGAGAGAAAACGTAAGCACCATAAATGAGTTTGTCCTGAGGTTTTAGACATTATTTCCATGGTATAAAGGAATTGGCAGATTTAATGTCAGAGTCCCTATGGGTCATCAATGAGAAATTATGTATAGAAGGTTACTAGTAAATTATAGGGAAGGTAAATATCTTTGTTTTTCTAACTAGAATAAAAGAACAGAAAGTGTGAACAACTGCCCCATAAGTTTGACATTGATTTCTGACAAATTCTAGCATGATTATTGAAAAATTATTTCAAGGAATTTAATGATGATTTGTAATAATTGGTAGGAATAAAAATGGTTCATAAAGAATACGTCTTTACAAAGCATTTCCTTTTCAGTTTGAGAACAGGACTGTCATATAATGAGTGCTCCATAAGAATTTATTGAATGATTATCTAGTGTCTATTGTTTTCAACACAATATTTAACAAGATTGTATTTCATCTTTGTAAATAAGGAGGTGATCTTCAGATGACAATAGTGCTTCTTAGAGGATAACTACCAAATGGCCAAATCCAGGAAATATCAATTAATTGTGTAGTATTAGCCTAGATGGAGGTTTTACTGGTAGTGTGCTGAACTTAGCTTTCTTGAGCTGTAAATGAAAACATAGCATTTTTAATGAAGGTACTAAATAAAGATACTAAAGCCATGATTATCAGATTTCTTGGGAGGGATATCTCATCTGGTAGATGATTAAAACCAAGATTTAGAAAGATCAGAACCTTAGGCTAAAATCAACAAGGTAAAAATCTGAAAGGATATATCTCATATCCTGTGTATTGGTTGTACAATAAGGAAATTCAAGTGGTAAACATCTGACATATAATCGCCACACAAACTTAGTATGAGCTTGCAGTTATGATTCTGTTTTTTATAAAAACACTATTAGAATATCCCTCTGTCATAGATTTCAGTTAAATTAATGGACTGCAATGTCCAGATGATAGGGAATTATAGCATTCCTGTTCTATGGTGATCGTTTTCCATTTGGAATTCAGTTTTGGATATCATACTTTATAAGGAGTGTGACAAGCTAGAGTGCTTTTACAAGAAGATAAGTAGGTATGGTAGGTCTCTTAGGAACCAAATAATTTAAGGAATGCTTGACGGAATTGGTAATTGGTGGAATCAAGGAAGAAAATAATAGTTTTTACAATCTGAAAGTTTTATTTAGTGTTTTTTTTTTACTATATAAAGCTTTAATTAAAAAGAATCACTTATTAAAAGCACAAAAAATATTGTCCTATTCAATGAGGAATTGAAATGTTGCATGCAAAATGTTAATTGGCTTTATGTATTTTTTCAAGAACCTAAAGAGTACCTGGCACATAGCATGCGCTGTGTTTGTTCAATCAAATTTTAAAATAATTACTTAATGTCATTTGCACAGGATTATTTTTCCATCTTAAGTCTTAAGATTTAGAATGTACTGAATGTTACAATTGTAAGAAGCAATTGAAAATTTGTGGCTAATTAATGTCCCCTTATCATCCCCTTTCCCTTTTCTTTCTATTTTTTTTTTACTTTTTTAAAAAACATTTTTAATTGTGAAATATAATCGACATACAAAAAGACAATAAATTTCAAAGTACATTGTAACAATTAGTTGTAGAACAGATTTCAGAGTTTGATCTGGGTTACAGTTTCACAATTTTAGGTTTCTCCTTCTAGCTGCTCCAAGACATGGAGACTGAAAGAATATCAATATAATGATTCAGTGGTCATACTCCTTTGTTAAATCCTATCTTCACTTTGTAACTCCTCCTTCACCTTTTTTTTTAAATTTATTTTTTATTTATGATACATAACCACATACAAACGTAAACATTCTTATCATGGGATCATTCCATTCTTGTTATATAATCAGTTAACTCACACTATCGTCACATAGTGGTATATTCATCATCATGATCATTTGTTCATCAGCATGATCATTTTTTAGAACAGCTGCATTAATTCAGAAAAAGCAATAAAAAAAAAAAAATTCATACATACCATACCCCTTACCCTCCTCCCTTTCACCGATTACAGGCATTTCAATCTATTAAATTTATTTTAACATTTGTTCCCCTTATTATTTATTTATTTTTAATCCATGTGTTTTACTTGTTCATCGATAAGGTAGACAAAAGGAGCATCAGACAGAAGCCTCTCACACCACACAATCACACTGCAACAGCCATATTATCATACAATTATCTTCAAGAAACATGGCCACTGGAGCACAACTCCAAATTTTCAGGCAGCTCCGTCTAGCCTCTCCATTACACCTTAACTAAACAGGTGATATCTATTTAATGCATAAGAATAACCTCCAGGATAACCTCTTGACTCTGTTTGGAATTTCTCAGTCACTGACACTTTATTTTGTCTCATTTCGCTCTTCCCCCTTTTGGTCAAGAAGATATTCTCAATCCCTTGATGCTAAGTTCCAGCTCATTCTAGGATTTCTATCCCATGTTGCCAGGAAGGTCAACACCCCTGGGAGTCATGTCCCACACAGAGAGGGGGAGGCCAGCGAGTTTGCTTGCTGTGTCGGTCGAGAGGGAGAGGCCACAATTGAGCAACAGAGGAGGCTCTCTTGGGAGTGATTCTCAGGCCTAATTTTAAGTAGGCTTAGCCTGTCTTTTGCAGGATTAAGTTTCATATGAACAAACCCCAAGATTGGAGGCTCGACCTATTACTTTGACTGTCCCCACTGTCTGTGAGAATATCAAGAATTCTCCACTATGGAAGTTGAATTCTCCTCCTTTCTCACCATTCCCCCTAAGAGACTCTGCAAATACTTCCCTATTCACTGTTCGAATCACTCTGGCCTTTATCTGGGCATCACTCTGGACAAACTTACAAAATCTCATGCCCTATGCAAGGTTCCAAGTACTATGATGTTCAATTAAGCTGTTCACATAAGTTATATTAGGAAATGCACTAGTCAGAATACAAATTTTGTACCAAATAAACATTTTTGGCTTCTCTCACACATACATTAAAGTTTTAAAATATTAATTACCATCTATTTTCAATACCCTGCATTATTGACATTCCTTTGTTCTTCTTCATGCCAAAACATTTTTAAATTTGCACATTTAGTCACTATCATTATACGCTGTAGGCATTCCTAGATTATACCATCTCAGTCTTTATTGTCTGTCTTTCCTTCTGATTGCATTTGTGCCCCCAGGCCTCCTCCCTCTCTCATTCCAACATTCAGCTTCATTCAGTGTTCTAACATTATTGTATTACAGTTAAGTAGTGTTGTGCTATCCATTTCTGAATTTTTACAATCAGTCCTGTTGCACAATCTGTATCCCTTCAGCTTCAATTACCCAATATCTACCCTATTTCTATTTCCTGATGGTCTCTGTTACCAACTGAAATTCTCCAAGTTCATTCTCTAATGTCAGTTCATATCAGCAAGACCATACAGTGTTTGTCCTTTTGTTTCTGGCTAATCTCACTCAGCATAATGTCCTTAAGGCCCATCCATGTTGTTACATGCTTCATGACTTTATTCTGTCTTACAGCTGCATAATATTCCATCGTATGTATATACCACAGCTTGCTTAGCCACTCATCTGTTGATGGACATTTTGGCTGTTTCCATCTCTTGGCAACTGTAAATAATGCTGCTGTAAACATTGGTGTGCAAATGTCCATTTGTTTCTTTGCCTGCATGTCCTCTGAATAGATACCTAGCAATGGTATTGCCAGACCATATGGCAGTTCTATACGTAGCTTCCTGAGGAACCGCCACACTACCTTCCACAGCGGTTGAACCATTTGACATTCCTACCAACAGTGAATAAGTGTGCCTCTTTCTCCGCATCCTCTCCAGCACTTGTCGTTTTCTGTTTTATTGATAATGGCCATTCTGGTGGGTGTGAGATGATATCTCATTGTGGTTTTGATTTGCATTTGACTAATAGCCAGGGAAGTTGAGCATCTTTTCATGTGCCTTTTGGCCATTTGTATTTCCTCTGCTGAAGTGTCTGTTCATGTCTTTTGCCCATTTTGTAATTGAGTTGTCTGTCTTTTTATTGTTAGCTGAACAATCTCTTTACATACTCTAGATGCTAGACCTTTATCTGATATATTGGTTCCAAATATTGTCTCCCATTGTGTAGGCTGTGCTTTTGCTTTCTTGGTGAAGATCTTTGATGCACAAAAGTGTTTAATTTTGAGGAGTTCCCATTTATTAATTTCTTTCTTCAGTACTCGTGCTTTGGGTCTAGGGTCTAGGAAACCGCCTCCTATATAAGATTGATAAGATATTTCCCTGTATTTTCTTCTAAAAATTTTATGGTCTTAGATCTAATGTTTAGGTCTTTGATTCCTTTTGAGTTAATTTTTGTATAGGGTGTGAGATATGGATCCTTTTTCATTCTTTTGCATTTTCCTAGTTCTCTAGGCACCATTTATTGAAGAAACTGTTCTGTCCTAGGTGAGTTGGCTTGACTGCCTTATCAAAGATCAATTGTTCATAGATGAGAGGATCTATATATGAACACTCTTCAATTCCATTGCTCAGTATATCTATCTTTATGCCAGTACCATGCTGTTTGACCACTGTAGCTTCATAATATGCCTTAAAATCAGGTAGCTTGAGGCTTCCAACTTCGTTTTTCTTTCTCAGGATATTTTTAGCTATTCGGGACACCCTGCCCTTCCAGATAAATTTGGTTATTGGTTTTTCTATTTCTGAAAAGTAAGTTTGGAGATTTTAATTGGTATTGCATTGACTCTGTAAATCAATTTAGGTAGAATTGACATCTTAACTATATTTAGTCTTGCAATCCATGAACACGGTATGCCCTTCCTTTTATTTAGGTCTTCTGTGATTTCTTCTAACAATTTCTTGTAGTTTTCTTTGTATAGGTCTTTTGTCTCTTTAGTTAAATTTTTTCCTAAATATTTTATTCTTTTTGTTGCAATTGTAAATGGAATTTTTTTATTTCCCCCTCAGATTGTTCATTACTAGTGTATAGAAACACTACAGATTTTTGAGTATTGGTCTTGTAACCTGCCACTTTGTTGTACTCATTTATTAGATCTAGTAGTTTTGCTGTGGATTTTTCAGGGTTTTTGACATATAGTATCGTATCATCTGCAAACAGTGAGAGTTTTACTTCTTCCTTTCCAATTTTGATGCCTTGTATTTCTTTTTCTTGTCTAATTGCTCTGGCTAGAACTTCCACCACAATGTTGAATAACAATGGTGATAGTGAACATCCTTGTCTTGTTCCTGATCTTAGGGGGAAGGATTTTGGTTTTTCCCCATTGAGGATGATGTTAGCTGTGGGTTTTTCATATATTCCCTTGATTATGTTGTGGAAGTTCCCTTCTATTCCTATCCTTTGAAGGTCACCTCAGGCTCACATGTTGCCACTTACTCACACCCATTCTTTCCCTGGGCCGTCGTGGCAGGTGCCACCCTCCCACCTGCCGCGAACCCTGAGCATCTGCCCTTTGATGTACATCCCGGAGGGGAAGTGTGTCCTTCTCCCTCTCAGTCTTGTAGGAAATGAGCTGCTTCTAGATTGAAGTGTGTGAGTGGAAAGTATGTGTGTGTGCGTGTGTGTGTCGGGGGTCCATGAAGGAAGTGGAAGGTGATGTGGGAGGCAGGAAGGCAGAAGGAGGATAGATCTGCAGTAGGAAGGAAGAGGGGATGGGCAGAAGCAGTCCTGTCCTATAGCAAGAGGAGGAATGCGCTTGTGAGAAATGTGGAAACATTACCCCCTTTGGTTTTAGTAGCAGATGGTGGGTGTGTTCATTAGGATATTAATTCAGTTTCTTTGACTGAGACCATAATTACAGTGGCTTCACCAAGATTTGCATTAATCTCTCTCCTACGCAGTCTGAGCTGCTTAGTAGTCTGGGTGGGTAAGGAGAGGCCCAGACACCCAGAATTTTGTTGCTCTTCCATCTGGGAGTGTGCTGTCTTTGCCAGAGTCAAAGCTGGCTCACAACCTCATCTACAGCCAGCCACTGGGGTGAGAGGGAAAGGACAGTGGAGGGCATGTTCTTTCTGTTCAAGGACTATTCAGAGTTGCACTTATCACTTGCATTTCTACTGGCTAGGACTTAAGTCACACGGCTTTGGTAGCTGTAAGGGAGTCCAGGAAATGCAGGTCTTATTCTTTTTTTTTTTTTTTTTTGAAATTTTAAAATATTAATTACCATCTATTTTCAGCACCCTGCAGTAATGACATTCCTTTGTTCTTCCTCATACAAAAACATTTTTAAAATTTGTACATTTAGTCGTTGTCGTTATATACTCTAGGCAATCCGAGATTATACCATATCAGTCTTTATCGTCTATCTTTCTTTCTGATTTTATTTGTGCCCCAGCTGTCCTCCTTCTGTCATTCTCACATTCAGCTTCATTCAGTGTTTTAACATAATTGTATTACAGTTAGGTAGTATTGTGCTGTCCATTTCTGAGTTTTTACATTCAGTCCTGCTGCACAATCTGTATCCCTTCAGCTCCAATTACCCAATATCTTACCCTATTTCTATCTCCTGATGGTCTCTGTTACCAACGAAATTCTCCAAGTTTATTCACTAATGTCAGTTCATATCAGTGAGACTATACAGTATTTGTCCTTTTGTTTCTGGCTAATCTCACTCAGCATAATGTCCATAAGGTCCATCCATGTTGTAACATACTTCATAACTTTATTCTGTCTTACAGCTGCATAATATTCCATCGTATGTATATACCGCAGTTTGTTTTGCCACCTGTCTGTTGATGGACATTTTGGCTGTTTCATCTCTTGGAAATTGTAAATCATGCTGCTATAAACATTGGTGTGCAAATATCCATTTGTTTCCTTGCCCTCATGTCCTTTGAGTAGAGACAGCATATAGATGGGCCCAATTACCTAATCCATTCTGCCAGTCTATGTCCCCCGATTGGGAAGCTTAATCCATCAACATCAGTGTTATTACTGCCTGGGCATGACCCTCCTCTACCATTTTGCCTTTTGGCTTTTATATGTCCTTCTAATTTTCCTTCTTTTTACCTTTACTCATGGTCTTCCTTTCTACATTCTTCTGCATTCTTCTACATTCTTCTCCACACCTCTCTCTTTTGCCTTTGTATCTGTCTCTAGTTTTCGCTTTAGTATTTCTTGCAGAGCTGGTCTCTTAGTCATCACCACTAAGAATTCTCTTAGTGATTTTTTGCCTGAAAATATCTTAATTTCTCCCACATCTTTGAAGGACAATTTTGCTGAATATAGAATTCTTGGTTGGCAGTTTTTCTCTTTTAATAATTTAAATATATCATCCCCGTCTTCTCGCCTCCATGGTTTCTGTTGAGAAATCTATGTATAGTCTTACTGGGCTTCCCTTGTATGTGATGGATTGCTTTTCTCTTGCTGCTTTCAAGATTCTCTCTTTCTCTTTGACCTCTGACATTCTGATTAGTAAATGTCTTGGAGTGTGTCTATTTGAATCTGTTCTCTTTGGGGTACGCTGCACTTCTTGGATCTGTAATTTTAAGTCCTTAATAAGAGTTGGGAAATTTTCAGTGATAACTTCCTCCATTAGTTTTTCTCCTCATTTTTCCTTCGCTTCTCCTTCTGGGATACCCACAACACGTATATTTGTGCGCTTCATGTTGTCCTTCAATTCCTTGAGTCCCTGCACATATCTTTCCATTTTTTACCCTATATTTTCTTTTGCCTGATGGATTTCAGGTGTTCTGTCCTCCAGTTCACTAATCCTATGTTCTGCCTCTTGAAATCTACCATTGTAGGTTTCCAGTGTTTTTTTTCATCTCTTCTACTGTGCCTTTCATTCCCATAAGTTCTATGATTTGTTTTTTCAGACTTTCGATTTCGTCTTTTTGTTCATTCCTTGCCTTCTTTATATCCTCCCTCAATTCATTGCTTTGGCTTTTGATGAGGTTTTCCATGTCTGTTCGTATATTCTGAATAAAATGTTTCAGCTCCTGTATCTCATTTGTACATTTAGTCACTATCATTATACACTCTAGGCATTCCTAGATTATACCATCTCAGTCTTTATCGTCTATCTTTCTTTGTGATTTCATTTATGCCGCAGCCCTCCTCCCTATATCATTCTCATATGCAGCTTCATTCAGTGTTTTAACATAATTGTATTACAGTTAGGTAATATTGTGCTGTCCATTTCTGAGTTTTTATATTCAGTCCTGTTGCACAATCTGTATCCCTTCAGCTCCAATTACCCAATATCTTACCCTATTTCTATCTCCTGATGGTCTCTGTTACCAAGGAAATGTTCCAAGTTTATTCACTAATGCCAATTCATATCAGTGAGACCATACAGTATTTGTCCTTTTGTTTCTGGCTAATCACAGTCAGCATAATGTCCTTAGGTCCATTCATGTTGTTATATACTTCATAAATTTATTCTGTCTTACAGCTGCATAATATTCCATCTTATGTAAATGTCACAGTTTTGATAGCCAACTGTCTGTTGATGGACATTTTGGCTGTTTCCATCTCTTGGTAATTGTTAATAATGCTGCTATAAACATTGGTGTGTAAATGTCCATTTGTGTCCTTGGCCTCGTGTCCTTTGAGTAGAGACAGCATATAGATGGGTCCTGTTTTTCAATCCATTCTGCCAGACTATGTCTTTTGATTGGAGAGTTTAATCCATTAACATTCAGTGTTATTACTGCATGGGTAGTACTTTCTCTTTTTTTTTGGAGAAACACAACTTTTAATACTATTTATGCAATCATTCTTTCTTCTTAAAAGCAACAGTAATGAATGAATTTTTAGGGTCAGAAATGTTTATCACAACTAACGAAACATGGGTTGCATTCTTAATCCTTACAATTCTTATCACTACTGCAAGAATGTGTTCACTTCAAATACTGGCAAATTGTTTCAAAATGCAATTCTTGGCAAGTTTTTTGTAGTTTATTCACATTTCAGGCTTAGAGTCACTGGACTTAACAAGACATGAGAAAGAAATGAGTAATTAGCTCAGAAAACTGAAACATTCATTTCAAAGAACAGAAACCTGAAACAAAGCAAGGAGATTCTAAAATTTCCAGCTTACAACAAGTATAACTTAAACAAAACCCAAAAGTTTTATTGAAGTAAAAATGCATTCAATTACAGAACATTTAAAATTCAACAGGATCATTTCTACATTCCTTCTGAGAACTAGTACAGTAAGACAAGTAATTCAAGAGTGTCCTAAGCTGCTTCATTAGCCATTATTTATGGAATATTCCATTAACCTTTTGATACCATTACAGACTTAGAAGTTAATATGGCATGATGTTATAGTCTTGCTGGTTAACTATGCTTTTTATTTTAACCCTGGACATTATTGGTATGAAGCTAATATTATCAGTTTTGTTGGTTGTCATTGTCATGGGTCTGAATGTATGATTAAATTCATCAAGCCATTACCTTCTGGATTTTATATGTCATATCTAATTTTCCTTCTTTTTACCTTTACTCATAGTCTTCCTTTCTACACTCTTCTCCACACCTCTCCCTTCTGTCTTTGTATCTGTCTCTGGTGTTCCCTTTAGTATTTCTTTCAGAGCTGGTCTTTTGGTCACAAATTCTCTCAGTGATTTTTTGTCTAAAAATGTTTAAATTTCTCCCTCATTTTTGAAGGACAGTTTTGCTGGATATAGAACTCTTGGTTGGCAGTTTTTCTCTTTTAATAATTTAAATATATTATCCCACTGTCTTCTCGCCTCCATGGTTTCTGCTGAGAGATCTGCGCATAGGCTTATTGGGCTTCCCTTGTATGTGATGGGTTGCTTTTCTCTTGCTGCTTTCAAGATCCTTTCTCTTTGACCTCTGACATTCTGATTATTAAATGTCTTGGAGTATGTCTATTTGGATCTATTCTCTTTGGGGTATGCTGTACTTCTTGGATCTGTAATTTTAAGTCTTTCATAAGAGTTGGCAGATTTTCAGTGATAATTTCCTCCATTAGTTTTTCTCCTCCTTTTCCCTTCTCTTCTCCTTGTGGGACACCCACAACACGTATATTCGTGCACTTCATATTGTCTTTCAATTCCCTGAGTCCCTGC